>NW_021940604.1:28908636-29244557 GCF_001715985.3 Manacus vitellinus
CCTATGAGGAGAGGCTGAGGGAGCTGGGGCTGTTCAGCCTGGAGGAGGCTCAGGGGAGACCTCATCACCTACAACTCCCTGAAAGGAGGTTGTAGCCAGGTGGGGGTTGATCTCTTTTCCCAGGCAACTATCAGCAAGACAAGAGGGCATGGTCTTAAGCTGTGCCAGGGGAGGTTTAGGTTAGATATTAGAAGGAATTTCTTTCCAGAGAGGGTGATCAGAGATTGGAAGGGAAGTAGTGGATTCTCCATCTCTGAAGGATTTTAAGATGAGACTGGATGTGGCACTCAGTGCCATGGCCTAGTAACCACAGCAGTAGTGGATCAAGGGTTGGACTTGATGATCTCAGAGGTCCCTTCCAACCCAGCTGATTCTATGAAAGATCAGAACCAGGACTCGTAAAATACTTTAAGACTGGGAGAGAGATTGTCAGTTTATATTAACTGACAATTTGCCTGTAAATACTTTATTTCCTCTTTTTAGGTTCACAAGATTCACAAAAAAAGTGCTCTAAATTACAGTAAGTCCATTTTACTAGCAACAGTGCTGAAAACACTCCTGTAAAATGTTTTCAAGAGAACCCATGTGTGAAATGTTAATTCCAAATATGCAGAGCATATACATATCAAGTTTTATAACAAAAATGCTTCCATTAAAGAACCTTCTGCTTCAACAACCTCTTAAGAGACAAATCATTTGCACCTCAAAAGAAATGCATTAGACAAACACGATGAACGTCAGTACAGAAAGTATATTCACAATAATCTACAGCTTGCCACTAAAATAGTAACAGCATATGCACATTTTCCCACAAAATTCAGTACAAGATTACAGATCTGAGAAACATGCACTACTATACAAAATTTAATGCATATTCTTATGCCAGAATTGATGTATTAAGCTTCAGTTCTGAGACAGCTTGCAGAACTCAAATAATTTACTTGATCACAACCAACAGAAGCAGAAATGAAGCTATAGATTTACTTTTAAAACTATGTTCTCTTTTACCACAAAGACTTTGCTACTTCTCTCAGAAACCATTTCCCCTCTGAGAATACTGAGTCAGTAGTATGTAATTGATTACTTCAGGTATCTGTATTTGCAGAGGCATAGCATGGCACGAACTCTTATAAAACTTCCCAGTGTTTCTTGCCTAATCTATACAAATTTAGTATATGACTCTAAATACTATAAAATACCATAACAAGATGGGTCAAATGCACTTAATCAGTGTAAAAATATTAAAAACAATCATTACAATATTTTTTCTATTAGTCAAGAAATAAAAGGGGTTTGAAGCCAAAGTGAAATAGGATTTGGATATTCCTTAAATTCTATTTCAGATCTCAAAATCACTACAAATGTTCTTCTCTCCCTCTCAGTTTTGGTAGCACAATTTTTTTTTTCCCCTACTATAACCTTAAAGCTTGGAACAACCACCTTCTTAAATATATTCATGTTTCTCCTCCCTCACCCCAGTAACTGTGCCCTTATAACAATCTTATGTGTTTGCATTTGTACCAATTGTCTCCCACAGACCTATTTTTACTCAAATTTTAAAAATTATCATGACTGCAACAACAGACTGTAAGCAAAACTCTCCATTCTATATAACATGAATTAGCACTGTAATTTGCTCTATGTACAGAAGAAATATTGGACAAGCAGGTGGGGTAGTTCTAGTAGCTCCTATTCCATCATCTTTCCTTAGCATCATCAAATTCAATTCTCAACTCTGAAATATTATATCTGGTTGCATATTTATGTTTTAAAACACTTCAAGCACATAAAAATACAGTAAGTGTTCAGGGGTGATGAATTTCTAGGCACTTCGTTTTCATTTTTTTCTACAGAAATTCTGTAAATTCTTTTAAAAGTCTCATTAGATATCACTGTGCCATGGCCTGAACTACTTCATGGCAAGGGATAAATGATACCTTTAATGGCAATTACAAAAGTCTTTCAGAGTAATGAAGATCTATTACACTGTTACCATGATTTGTATTTTAAACAAGATAGATCACCTCAGTTGTACAATACTCTACAACAAATTTCAAATGTTTCTGTACACAGCAACAAAGGAGTGACTTTTATTGTCACAGAGAAAATAAACTACCCCTGGAGAAAGTAAGAGCTGAAAGGTGAGTGCTAAGTTGTCAAGACCAGTACAGTGCTCAGACAACTACAGTGAGAAAAGACCAGCGGATGACAAAAGTTTAAGCAAAGGGAAAACAAAAAGACTTGTTCGTGCAAAAGGTTTGATTTCAGAAGATTTTTTAATAACATTTGCAAAAAATTTAATTGTTCCCTCACATTTAAAATAAATTAATGGACTCTTTGGGCTGTAAAGCCTGTTAGCTATTTAAGGGATTTATAGTAAAATTAGTAAAATCATTTTCCTTAATAAAGGGAGTAGTTAAGCTGGAAGTGGTTAGAACAAGTGCTTCTTATGTCTCAGACACTATTTTGTGACTGTGGTCATACCTATGTCTATGTCAGTTTATCCACCTGAGTATAAGTAAAATAAAACAAGCATTAGTAAACATTTCTTTCAGGAGTATTTCAGACCTCACAGACATGCAGTAGGAAAATGCAAAAAAATATGAGGAGAGATTAATAAGACTCCAATAACTCTAGAGGCACACTTCAACACGCCAGGTTATATATCTGTCACCCAATTTCTGCACTTTTTCAAGCAGTTGAGGGCATTATATGACACCTCATCTCTTGAACTGCAGAGAAATGACAAAAGAATTAATCTGTAAATAAGTGAGAGATACATAAGCAAACCTTTCTCGTACCAGAAAGACTCTAAAAATTATTAGTAGTAACTGACTTATGTTTATTTGGAATGACAATGTTTTCTGGAAAAAACATACTGGTTTGATTTGGTTTCTTTTTTAACCAGAAGTCCTCACATTCACCTTACAACTTCATGGACAGATTACAGTGAAAACCGAGTAAAGAATGTGATTTTCATGGGTCCTGCTGAAATCAATGGAATTCTAGTGGTTACTAGTGGTCACAACAGTTTCAGCATATGAACTAAAACACAGGATCGGCACCTTATACATAGATTAAAAAAATAAACAATTTTTAAAAAATCCTTTTTGCTATGGATTAGACATTTTCTGCAAATAAACAAAACGCTGCAATTTCTACTAATCCAAAATTGAGGATTTTGTTATGAAACTCTAAGAAAATCCCCCAAGAAGGACTGCTGAGGAGATATGTCCGTGTGACTTGAACTTTTCAAACCTCATAAAAAACCCCAGTTAATAATTACAACATTTGAAGGTGAGATTCTTAGGACTGAAAGTAGTCATTTACAGCCACACCACAGTGTTACAGGTAGCATTGGTAGGGTGCTTATCTGAATGACAGCAAGATTTTAGTATCTACTATTCTGAATCCTCAAAAAACTAAATAAACTATACAAAAAACAGAAATCTCAAATTTCAAATTAAACTAATGGGTAGTTGCTGGCATTGAAACCAAACTAGGCTGCTCCTAAATCAGAAATAAAAAACTATTTCCTACAATTATATTTATTGTAGGACTAGTAAGGTGTTTGGTTTAGAAAGTTTACACATTTTAAAAAATATGCTAGATCTGTATCTGCAGTCAATTAGCAGACAATAAATAAAAGTGGAAGGTTTAGTATATTTTTTGCATGTTTAGGAGTTTTTCCCCACTCAAAAAAAATATTTTCCACTTTGTCCCAAACATTATTTTTTTTATATTCAAAGTAATATAGAAAAAAAAAAGGTTCCTGGTCAGTACCCAGTAATCTGCAAAAGTCTACACCATGTACCAAACAGAAGAAATGTAAGTAAACTTGAAGTCTTTCAGCAGTTCTTTGGAACTTTCTTTCAAAGACTTTTCTATTTTCAAAAAACCACAGTGATGTTGCATCACACATAATTCTTCAGTGCTTTTACCACAAGCTAGTCATATGTCAAGAAGTCCCTGTGTGCAAAGCATTAAAAACAGTAGATGTAGATTATTCCATACAGTATAGACATGCATCCTGCAAGTAGCTATGAGCATAAAAACTTAGATTACAGCATCACTTTTATTAGAAACACAACTACAAGAATAAAGGAAGTAAGTAGAACTACGCCAATTTTTTGTTATACTTTGGTCATGTAGAGTTATCCCATGCAGATGTTCTGGAAGCTCAGAATGCAAGTTATGAAGTTTAAAAAAGAAACAAATAATCCTTCAGATTTCCCTGAATATTCTTGAACTAAAATATCCAATAAGACAGAATTGGCAATATTCTCATAATCTTTTTACTTTTCAAAATTAAAATTCAGTAGTAGTGCATATACATTCAACAGATACAATACATTTAATAACATATTCTTCAGCTCTCAATTTCTTTCTCAATACAGTCAATGCATTAGGAAACAACTGCAGCAGGGACAGCTCACATAAGCCACTGTTCTTGTTCTTTTCTGTACTTCTCAGACCACTTCTGAGTAAGCTCCAGGTAAATATTTGGCTTATGCGGTTTATAATCAAGGTAAACCACCTGTCCAGTCCGTTTAGGGACAGCTTTTTCAATCTGAGTTCCCTCGTGCCATTCATTAAAAGATGTAATAGAGATAATTTCCGGTCGGACCAGAAGGGCTGCGCTGAAGGCAGTCTCATAGTACTTCCCATTGACACGATTACGGGTGTTGTGGTTGTTCCATGGTCGGATACTGGTATCAATATAGCCTGGGCCCACACTTGGAATAAACATTAAGTTGTTACTATCACAAAAGGCTTTTAAACCTGCCCAATTATGATGAGATGAGCCATAGGAGAAGCCATTGGTGGCAAAGTACGTGTACATTCCATCAAAACCACTTCTGTGAATGTCGTGCTTATGTCTTTCTTCTACAAGAAGTGCAATGAATAATGCATCATACGGAGTATTTCGAATACTCTGGGATCCAGAAACAGTTAGCAGATTTGCCCAGATTTCAGGAATTGTTACGTAAGAATCGTAAACGTAAAACATGGGAAGAAATTTGCCTGTGCTGGTCTTCTGCTTGTAAAAGGCCGGATGGCCTCCGTATCTATAAAGCAAACAAGTATTGTTAAGACAAAATTTGCCACTTGGAAAATACTGTTGAACAATCTGAGCTGAAGACTTTTCCTAAAAACTAATTTAAATAGACAGGGTATAGACTTCAAAACATAGCAATCCATATCCACTCTCAGTCCAGTGTTTGCTGAAGTATCAAATAATGAATCTTCAAAGAACCTTTCAACTACTACAAATTAGTAACTGTCCTGGTTTTGGCTGGAACAGGGTTAATTTTTTTCTTAGTAGCTGCCACAGTGCTGTGTTTTTTTGATTTAGGATGAAAATAACATTGATAACACACTGATGCTTTGGTTGTTGCTAAGTAGTGCTTACCCTAAGGCAAGGACTTCTCAGTGTCTCATGCTCTGCCAGTGAGGAGCTGCACAAATAGTTGGGAGGGAGCATGGTCAGGACAACTGACCTGAAGTGGTCAAAGGTATATTCCATACTGAAGAATGTCATGCCCAGCATATAAACTGGGGGAGTTACCTGAAAGGGGGCTGAGCGTTGCTCAGAGCTGGCCTGGTGGTCTGCAGGTGGTGAGCAATTCATCTTGGGTACTGTTACTCTCTTTCCGTCTCTTTATTGTTAGTGCCACTAATAATACTATTAGCATGATTATTATAATATTATTTTGTTTCACTCGTTAAATTGTTCTTATCTCAACCCGTGAAGTTTATCTTTTCGTTCTCATTCACCCCACAGTGCTATGGGGCAGGGTGGGAAGGAAGCAAGCAGTTGTGTGGTACCCTGCTGCTGGCTGGGGTTAAACCACAACAGCAACTTAGTGTCAAATTGTGCTACAGTTATTAGTTTCCTCTGAAGGGTAATTCTACAATTCAGTATGAAATAAGATGGTCTAAGCACCACTGATAAACAAGACAACTAGCAGCTACACAGAATTTGACAAGATGAATTAAAATCACTAGAGGTCAACACATTAAAGCTCTAGGTGCTAGTCTGGCATTATAAAAATGTATATTTAATTTATATATCACGTGGTTAAAATTTTAACTCCTTTAATGTGAAGTATCATGACTTATGGTATTAACAACCGTTGAAAGCAATTTACATTTGAGTATCTATGTAAAGTTCACATTTTAATATTTAAAAGTATTTAATATTTAAAAGACAGACTGAGTTTTGCACCACTGAAATATGAACAAAGTTCCTTACAGTTCTCTTCAGTCTCAGTAGATCTTTATATATTCTTAGAACTTCTACATCATATGCATGAGCCCCCTAAACCAGCATGTAACAAACCCCAAAGGAAACCATCCCAAAACGACTCACTTGTCAATGATGTACTTGACGTTGTGGTACATACTGCGATCATCTCTGTCTTTGTAAGGTTCAATATGAAAAGTGACCTGAAAGGTGAAAACGTAAAAGCAACACAAACGTAAAACACTATTGAGTACATGGGCACTGTGTATTAAATGAAGCAAGTACCAGTCACAAAAAATATACTTCTTCCTTACAGACCAAACATTTTCATCAGTACAACTCCTGCACTGCTAAGATTAGAAGCTTCAGATTCCAGGAAGATTGGTATTAAAGTAAATATTTAGGGTTTTTACATTAAAACAAAACACTGCTTTTGTATTCCCTAGGCTACAGCAAGTGGTAATCATGCTTCAGAAAACTTGAAAAACTATAGAAACTAAAAATGGAAATAAAAAATTATTTGAATGTCAAAGAACTGATTAACTAATGAAACATTTTTAAATTTAATTTCTAACCAATGTATTAAATTTGCTATAGATAATGCTCCATGGATAGTTTTCAGTGTCAAAATAGATTTTAAGATATGGGATATGAAAACTTTAATTTAAAATTTTATAGATTTATCTAGAGCAATAAGCTCTTGCAACTACATCTAATATAATGTACTGCTACTGCTCTGAATGTCAAGCTTGGAGGTAAAGGAATTAATTAACCTATATATGTGAAGTAATTCCAATATAAAAATGCATTTGTATTCAAATATACATTTACGGAAGAGTACATTACCTTAATGAAAGCAACTAGTTATTCAGAAGCAATTTTAGAACAAAATGCATTTAATAAAGTCTTTGACAACTTTGCAACAGTAGAAAATTTCCATTGCAGAGCCAATATCTATCTCTATTAAGTAGAAACAATAGAAAAATAGTATCAGACTAAATCACTAGGACAGATAGTACAGGTTGAAGAGCACTATAATTTCATCTTTTATTTCCAACTATCAAAACTAGGCAAATCAAAGGAGCATATCTTTTCACAGACTTTTATTTAGCAGACACAATAGAAATGTATTTTAGATATTGGTTTTTGTCTACTGACACTACTAACATTTACTATAATAACTTACTAATGCAAGAATGTTTAAAAACATTACAGTGAAGGTAGCATTTCCTAGTAGTATCTACACTGAATATCTGTATTCCCATAATTATTTCAAGCAGTAACAGCAGTTTCATTCATATTCCAATCATTATCACACTATTGCATGCATTTTTCTTGGTAGCTTATTTCATTTTTCCTTGGTTCCTTTGATACTTGGATGTTAACAAATTCTTTAGATGAGAGCAAGGTGATGATCTGAAAATACGTTTTTTCTTTCATTTTAATAGTTTGCTATTACACAGTGCAACCTATGTCCCATAATGCAATTCACACAGTATTTCTGACAGTTTCAAAATTACTTCTGTATCTGATTTATCTTCCTACTTTCCTCCTGCTTGCCAAGGAATCTACAGTTCCTCCCAGTGACAGGAAATTTCTCTGGGAATCTGCAACTTGCATGACCAACTAAAACCAGAGCTTATGAACAGGCTGTGTTTTCAGTACAGAGTACAGCAACACCCTCCAGAGACGAAACACATACAGCTACTTAAAAACTCAAATGTATTACCTGGCAAGATTAAAAAGCAATGCACATTTTCATTATCACAAAAGGAAAACACAAGTTTTATTCTGAAAATAATAATAATAATAAAAAAAAAATCAAACAACAATTTTAGATTCTACTGATCAATTCACGTAATCTTTATTTGACATGATATTTCACCCATTTCAAGAAGGCAGTAACTTAGCCTTTCTATCCTGTCATACCCTGTAATAACCATAAAGTCAGAGCACCATCTCTCCGACCTTACAGTCCAAGGCAAAAGTTCCAGGTAACTTCTGGGATAAAGACATTCATTCAAACTACATCTTCTAAATCTGCCTTTATTACTCATAGATGCTTGCTCATGATCTCTATGATGAGGCGCCAGCAAGTTATGAAATGCAAAACATGAAGACAGTCCTTCTTTCTCAAAGTTCCTTAGTTTATAGATCACTGTATTCCATAGTATTTTCTAAAATGTAATACTTCCTTCAACTCCTAAGCCTCATTGGAAAACAACATATCATCTTATTTTAAAAACTGTTTCCTGAAAAGAAATAGAAAATAAATACCCACAACACTATACCTTAGATTCTGCATGCTAAAGCAGATTACAATATTTATTCTATTTATAAGGCAATATTTCTCAGGTCCTACCAAAATTCAGTGCAATTCTAAGGCTTCTGTGACCCAAAAGAAGTGCAGCATAATAGGAAACAGAAACAGAAGCCACTATTATATGACAGGTTTCCCTGCCCTACACCTTGAGTAAAAGTAGTAAACTCTTAGCAAGGTTTACTTTCCTAATCAGTCCTATTTTATCATCTAAAAATACTTTACCTTTAGATTATATTTGTGTGCATAGTCCAGAATAACAGGCACCAAATCATCAGTTGGTTCTCCATTTTCATCAGCCATACCTGGTGGGTACCATGAAAGCACTATTACACCTGAAAATACAAAACTTCAGTTTTAATTCATGTTGTTTAACATATTACATGTACACTACTGTAACATGTAATGTTACATGAGTTAAAATTATTGTTTGATGCGAAACCTACATAATATAAATCAGAATCTCAAATTACTTTTTAACTAGTTAAAAAAATCTCAGTATTCTCAGAGTGTATTTTAACTCCTCTCTTTGTTTACAGGACTACAAAATAAACAGTGGTTAGATCATCTGTCAAGGGAACAGATCTGTGCTCAGCGTCCTAAGCACAACACTCAAAGCCATTCCCTCCCACTTTTCAGCACAGCATTCTAACCTTCAGTTTGTACCAGGAGGAAAAGACTGCTCCCCAATAAGGCATTATAGCTATGCCAAAATAGAGCCAGAGAATATGAAGATACACAGGGTATACGTATAACATAGAGTTATAGAACAGTCAAGAGGAGAGGGGCTATGCATGTGATGAAAGATTCTTGTTTTATAAAAAATTTTTCTCTAACATATTTCTTCATTGTACCTCTGGCTCTACTACAAAAAAAATCATTCAATATTAGAAGCAGTGACTGTAATCCCACAACCTTCTTTCTTGCTAAAAGCAGTTACTCTGGTGTAATCCACACTTACAAGCATGTCAAACTAGTTTTTGAATTTATTATCTTCAAAAATGCTTGCGTAACTCTCAATAACTTAAGTATGTTACTAGTCCTGCGAAAAAAAGACAACAAATAGAATGATCTGGTACTGTAAATTTTTCTGAAGCTCTCCATGAAAGCGAAGAACACATACCTCTTCAGAAAGGCTAAACCCTTTCCTTCTAAAATAAAATGCTGTCAGATAAACAAATTAGATCTTTTAGATGTGCAGCTGGAAATAATGTCAAGAAGAAGGTAAGTCTGAAAAAAATACATAAAATAACTGATGTAGAAATATTTTCCTAACAATGTTATTTAAAACATATGGAAGAATAAAGCAATATGATTCTTTTTTACTAGGTAAAGATTTAAGTACACAAATAAGGTCACTGAGATAGGAAGTACATACTCTAAATTCCACCTACTTTGCTAACATTATAACATTTCTGACTAAAAATTTCCAAACAAACAATTCCAGAATTAGGAAAAAGAAAGCATAAGTTAGAGTCAATACACAATCACGTTCTAACATCCAAACCAGAAGTCTGAGCTCACCATACACAGGAGGTAGTTCAACTGTCTCCATTCCCTCCACACTTCATCAAAAAGTGAATCACAAGTAACACTATCACAAGAGACAGTCTGCTCAAGGACAAGAAAAATGCAATATTTTACTGCATTTTATCACATTATCTTTTATTTTATGCAAAAGAAAAGGACCAAATTCAAATGAGTAAGATGGAAAGAACAAGCAGAACAGTAGCAACAACTTGGGTATCTTGAATACCTCCGACAAGACTCTTCTATACCTTTAGGAAACACATAAAAGTTCAGGCAACAGAATTGCTGATCAAGGAACCTAAAAACTCACATTTGCATTGATCTTTCCCTGAGAAAGATTACTTAACATTTTCTTTCCTGTAGTTAAAAAAATAAAGTTATGTACCACTTCAGGAGTCTAAAAGAGAATGCACTTGATGCTAAAAACAATATTAAAAATGTTTCAAACCTTAATGATTAGGTGAATGAAAGTGATTCAGTACAAGGTGATTAGCAGTCTCAGTAATGCTATGAGCTCTGGTCATGTTGCTCCAACTACATTTACAGAAGCATTCAGAGTTTAATATCAGCATATACGACTGCTAATTTAAAGAGGATTAACATAAAAAGGACCAGAAAGTTCAACAACAAAGAATGACCAAAAATATATTGAATATTCTTATGTATATAGTTCATCTTATTGAGAGAAACAGAACATCAATTTCTATTTAAAGAAGATACTTTTGGACAATTAGTGAATTAATATCTATTTGTTATTGCATACACAGAATTCAGAGAAAAAAACCCACTCAATAACTGAACGGACTGCTCCATAACCATGTTAACATCATTTTCTGAAACCTGGTCTTCAAACTGAAGTATAAAAATTTAATACACAGGCTATATATTCCAGAAATGGTTTCTGTATTTTCCATATATGCTATCAGTGCTTAACAGTAAGTCACAAAAAACATGTACCTAACTACTAATACTTTTCTTATATTTCTGTGCTGTTACACTCATCAGACAAAGCTCTGAAGATGTAGGTTTCCGCTGGGGGTTAAAACTCAGATACAAAGACATTTACTAGTTTCAGACCATTTCCTGAATTACACAGAAAAAAAATGGAAGAATGGGTCAGTTGTGTTCATTGGCATACATAAGGCTGGATAAATGAAAAACATGCTGAAATGTTAACACTCATTACCAGTTGAAGCTGAACGCATTTGTTTCATGTGGGCTTCTATGACAGTAGGGTCTTTGGAACTGTAAGATCCGAGTTCAGGATAAAAGTTGGCCCCAATGTCCTCAGGAGGATTATGTCTTCCCTTTGGATAATTGTTTGCAATTTTAGGATCCCAATGCGGCAACAGTGGATGGTTCCAGTGAATATATTTACCATCAAACTGTGGATTCCCATACCAAGTATAGTAAAATATGTGAAAGTTATAATTAGGAGAAGACAGCTCCTCTTCCAGTTTATTTACAGGAGGCATAGATGCTTTCATAGTATTGACAGCAATACTGTGCAAATTACTGACACGTGTTACAGTATCTCCTTGAACCCTATTCAGTGAATTCTGCTTACTGTCTAAGAGAACTGTTCGTTGTTGAAGCTCAGGCAACAAACCAAGTCCAAATGGATCCCCAAAGCCAGCTCTGTCAGGTCTCAGCGTCTTCAAAGCCATCATTATGGAGCAAATAAACAAAATAAAAAGCAACAAAATGATGCACGTTCTTCTGCGAAATCTTGCCATGATGTCATAGTTCAGAATCCCAACAGAAGGATTTTGGCCGCAACTGATCAAAAGACAAATATTTTAAAGTCAGATTTCTTATTACCTAATTCAACAGTATGAAATGCTTCACAAAGTCTCTACATAATAGAAATAACAAGGAGACAACTGTGATGCACACACTGACTGTGTAACTAACAGACCTTTGTGTGGGGGGACACAAACAAAACTCCATTTTTTTATTTGAGAACATGAGATTCTGAGGTTCTACCACCAAGGACTCAAATATTTCATAAAATATGTTACTTTTGAACTTCATTGTTATCCTAACCCAGGTAAATACCATGAAATGGAAATTCTGGTTACATTATTGCAGAACTATCATGCTTTGACAAGTGTTATTCTGGTAGAAATAGCACAGAAAACAATTAAAAAGCAGAAGCCATGAAAGGAGAATAACACAGAACAAGAGTAAAGTACAAAATGGGATATGATGAAACTACAGCTTATGTTCAGAATGCAGGTTTCATTCACTAACCTATTTACTGGCTTCAGACCAACCACCTTGTGTTTAGTTACCCGATATATTAACTAAATACTTCAGCAAATTAAACTCAAAACAATAATGCTTTGCAACTTTATAGATCTAAGATTCTAATCTGTTTTCTGAATTATGTAAGCAAAAACCAAGATAGCATTAAGGATGTACCTCAAGCAGAAAGCCTGCAAGTCAGCTGCTGACAGCCAGTTAATACAATGTCAGGGCTAAACTCAAAACAAGACCAACCGCACAGAGCAAGATTTGAGCCCTGAAAGTAGGGGGAAGAAAATCAGTATAATGGAATGCCCAATTGCTCTATTTATAACTTTAAGTCCTGTTCAACATTATCACAAGAGAACCACCGAAAAGGATTAACAAAATTTAGGTTACCACCGAATTATGTGGAACAAGATTATGCATAAAACTGACAACATTAAACTGGAAAATCTAAGAATAAATTTCTGATTCAAGAGCCAATACACATAACATAGCTGTGATTTTGTATTTCTGCCAATGACCTCCAAATTTGAGAATCTTATTTTAATTTACTGAGATGTACATGGGTAATTTTAAGATATTTATAAAGTATCTTACCTTAACTTCCTGTTAATGCTCTTTACGGATTTTATAGTGCATTAACATATAGCTCAGTTGTCACAACACACTGTTTGCTACTGCTGCGGTAATTTTAGATGAGGAATTTCAGAATATGCTTTTCAACAATATAGCCTAAATTGGATTAGCAGTAATACACTGCCAAAAAGGGAAGTTCTGCTTCCATTTCCAATATTAATCCCTTCATCCTACTGTCTACTCCTAGTCGCTTCTGCGATTCATTTTGTTTTCACACTAAGGTCACTCATTCACTTTAACCGCAAATCCCTGTTAACATTTCAAAAATAAACAAGAAAACCCTTGTGCACTCTGACCTTGTTAGAGAGATGACTCAGCTGAATAAGTATCACAGCACTAAAGTCAACAAAGAAGAACAGAGGGAAGAAAGCAAGAGCACGAAAATTATATTGTTCATTTTGCCCAGCTGGATTGTGAAACCATACCTTTGGCTACTGCCAAGAAAAATGATTTTACACCATATATGCTTATAGTACTTAAGACTTTGAATTAAAATTTTGTATCATTTTACATCAAATTACAGGGTTCTTCTTCTATAGCTAACAATCCATCCCAAGATCTTAGAATTTCATCAAAGAAATTATCTGGAGTGCAGAACATCTTTCTTCTAATAAGAAATTAAATACATTCAAACTACTCCTACTACTTTTCATGACCTTTTCAGTCTTCTTTCAAGAATATTATGCTACCTCTCCCTAGTAGTTTAAGTCAATTTTCAGATTAGACAAACTGAAATTTTCTAAAGGATCACGATTTTTTTAAAGAAAACAATATTATTCACCAGGCTAATGTATTAATGTACTCAGTTTAATTTAACCCAGGTGCTACTGATTTTCATCAAGCAACATACAGGATTGCCAGTGATAAACTACTTCTGCATTTATTATTTTATCTCTTCTCTTCTGTAAAAAAGAATTCATGACTGCAGTGTCTGTAATTAGAATGTTCATAAGGTTTTTCATTTGGGTTTTCCTATTCCATATCAAAGAAACAGTTCTTTTTTTATTCTTTGCTTGACGTATCTGCTACTCAATTCCTCCTATTTCGATTAAGATTTCACTATTATAAAGTGCTTTTTCTGAAGTCAGGAATTGATCTTGGTGCTCCATGTTCTTATTTCAACAAGTATTTTTTCAATGGAATATTTCTCATTAAAGTATACTGAAAAACGAGCAGCATGCTTATAAATATTTGATGAGCATCAAGACAGACTCTGGTCTAGCATAGCATATTATGAAGACCCAGTATGCTTATACAGAAGCTCAGCATCAAAGTTAAAAATTTCTAGAACAAGCAATTGATATCTATGGTAAAGGCTTCTGTTTTGGGAAGACGTCAGTCTCAATGATGATATAATTTAGCCCTGGCATAGACACATATACTGTAAAAGCTGCATTGAAGAGCTACAGATAAGCAATGCTTCATATGTCTTTTATTCTTGTTCAGATCTACTTTTCAGAGACAGAGGTAGATAAATTACCCTCATCAATGCTGGTGCCACAGCAGAATGGTAATATCAGGGAAAGAAACTGAGCAACCATGCCCCATGAAACAGCTACCTGAAGTTACACCTATCCTTAGAACTGGAAAAAAACTTAGAACACATTTCTGATTCAACGGTCATTAAAGAAAGCATAGCTGTGATTTTGCATTTGTCATGGACATTCAAATTTTAGAGTATGACTGCAATTTACTGAGGTACATGCCATTCCTTTATACTTATAAAGTACTTTGCCTTGAACTTTCAGGTGCATTTGGATCTAACAGCAATTGCCTTTCTCTCTAGGAAGAAGTCAGCCTGAATAACTTCAGCTTTATGCAGATTAACATCCTACATGCAGTTACTCTGACTCAAAAGCTTTTGGATTCCTACTCCAAGTTTGTTGACCCATCTAGATGTACCAGCCAAAAATGTAAGTAGTTTGAGCTCTTTCTCTTGCCTACTAAATTAATTTTAAAAGAAAAAGCCATCTGTTACAGGTTAGAAGGAAGAATAAGTTAGTTTACATGTCTTTTGGTTTCTCCTTTAATGAGTACAGATACTACAGTTCCCTTCATTACACATCAGAAAAATATGAAGCTTTATCATGAAAGGGTAGAACCTATAATTCCATAACATCCTGTCCCCTTCTCAAAAAAAAAAAATCTGACAGTTATTTTACTTTTTAGTGCGTAAGTTCCTATACAGAATTAAAAGCACAAGATAAATATAAGTGTATCTATCCCACTATGACCATCCCTATTCCAAATTAATTTGTTTTTCATTGGTAATAAATAGTATGAAACTCATCACAGCAGGCAAAATCTCCAGATGGTCTTCTTAAAACAACTAATATCTCCATGAAGAAATAAAAAAAAAAAGCATCTATGAAAAAACCAGAAGTATTTCCTTAATTCTTCCCCGAACTTAACAGGAAGTCTGTCTCAAGGATAACATCTCTCATTTAAGCTCTTACTTGACAGTACGTTTTTTTTTCTCCCTCATGGTAGCTTTTTATACCCTGAAGTTACTCTGCAGGCAAACCTTCTGTTTATCCTTTCCACCATATGAAGAAAAAAGTGTACTGATGGACAGATGATGAGAGCTTTTTTCCCCAACTTGTTTCCCAAAATAAGGATGTTTGTTCAGTCAAAGAAAGCAAATAAAACAAAAACCAACCAACCAAAAAAAAAAAAAAAAGCTGAGAGTTTAATTGCCCTAGGTAATTTTGGTCAGATGATTCTGACCAAACTCAAGTTTCCATGCCCTGCCTAATGGGTTTTGTTTTCCAGGTTTGCTGATTCCAAAAGAGAAATACACAGTGCAAAGTATGTTCAGATATAACAGATTCATCTATTTTAGTAAGAATGAGCGAATACTGTAATTAATTTAATCTGATGTTCCTTAAACACAACAAATGGATATACAATACAGAATAGAGGTCTGAAAATCTGATTTTATTGATCAAGTGTAAGGTCATCCAGAAGTCACTGAGGCTGGTAGATTATGCATGGAATCAAAACTTCTAAGCTTATGTTCTGCTTTCTTTTTCTCTAAGAACATGAAAACTCTGAAGTGACAGATGACCTCTAGACAGAGCTGCAGCTCCCAGGCCTTAAAGGCCCTTGATTCTGGAGCTACAGTGCAGATGTGCACCTAGAAACATTACTTTGGTTCCCAAGTGATTGACCAGGTGAGATTTTGTAAACTTCCCTGAGGGCTGATAACAGTGTCTAAACCACTATATTTACATAGCACATTCCGGTACACACATATAATAAAAGCAACAAAAGCTGACCATATGTTTCTTGTAAATGTTTCCAGCATTAGAAAAAAAAACCCCAGGGAATTTCTCAAAAAGTCTCTGCATATGAAAAACCTTTTTCTAAGTTGTTTTTTTTTTTAATACCTTGAAAATCATTAACGATGGAAGAAGACATTAAATATGGTCTTTATAGCTGTGCTTACATACTAAAAAGATATCCTTTTAACCAATTCCAATAATAGATTTCTTTTTGGTCCACTCAATTCAGAAAGAGGTATTTGAAATGTGACAATCCTAACATGGATCGCTCAAAAAACAGAAATGTGACTTGAATTTAAGAAAGGCAGCAGTAGTAACAAAACACAATGTTGCTGGATTCTTCATTCTAAACAAAGGTGGTAAGGCAGCGTTATATTATATATAACTATTTGACCTCGACATGCTTCTACTTTGAAAGGACATGGAAACACACACCTAACTTTGAGCAGCTACAGGCCATGAAAAGAAAGCGACCTTCAGGCAGCTCCATCACAGGGAGCTACCTGCGAACCCGCCCCCGGGGCAGTGCATAGCGCGGGCAGCTGCACAGCGAGGCTTTCTCACACGAGCTGGAAGTGACAGAGGGGAGCGAACCCCGACGGCAGAGCCTGCTCCCCTCGCCTGAGCCAGCCACCGCACTTAGAGCGTTCGCACTTCTCCGCCACAACAGGGGCATGAGCCGCGGGCGGGAGGAGACGCGGGGCTCCCGCAGAGGGAGGAGGACAGAGGGAGGGCACAGCTCGGGGGAGTCCCGGCCCCTCCGACAGCGGCTGCGGGCGGGGGCGGGCGTCGTCCCTTCCTCTCACGGCCTCTTTCAGCCCCGTGGAGTCCCCTTCGCAGTGGCCGGGGCCGGGCGCGGGCTCCTGTGGAGGGCCGCGCCGTTATCACCCGCGGGAAGCAGGAGCGCTGCCGAAGGCCGGTGGCGGTTCCCCGCGGGGATAACCCGGACGGGCGCGCCGGGCCGGGTCGGGTCCGCCACTTGCTAACGGTGGTCGCCGGGCGGCAGCCGCGCGTGCGCCAGCCGGGGCGCATGCGCGGGGCCGGGGGGCCGGGCGAGGCTTGCGCCGGCCGAGGCGCAAATTCCCCGTAATCCCTTGGGGGGCTTGCGCTGCGCTCATTCCTTTTTCCCTCTGGGAGGAAGGCACGTGCGCCGCTGCTGAAATGCCTAAGGCAGCCGGTGGGCTTTCAAATAGCTGCATTTTTTTTTCTTGCCTTTTCACCTTTTTTTCTTTTAACTTTTTTGTTTGTTTTACTTTGTTTGTTTGTTTGTTTGTTTTACTCAGAAGGCCTAAAAATCTTTCAGTTCTTTAAAAGCCTTTGCGGGATTGTTGGTTGCTTTTCAGCTGGGGAAGAGCTCACTGAATGGTAACCACAAAATCGCAAAAATCACAGAATCATTTAGGTTGGAAAAGACCTCTGAGGTCATTGAGTCCAACCTATGGCCCAACACCACCATGGCAACTAGACCAAGGCACTGAGTGCCTTGGCCAGTCTTTCCTTAAGCACCTCCACTGATGGTGACTCCACCACCTCACTGGGCAGCCCATTCCAAGGTCTGATCACCCCTTTCTGTGAAGAAACTCCTCACAATGTCTGACCTAAAGCTCCCCTGGGACAGCTTAAGGCTGTGTCCTCTTGAACTGTCACTAGTTGCCTGGGAGAGGAGACTGACCCCCCAAGTGGCTACAACTTCCTTTCAGGTAGTTCTAGAGAGTGATAAGGTCACCCCTGAGCTTCCTCCAGGCTAAACAACTGAAGCTGCCTCGGCCACTCCTCACAGGACATGTGCTCCAGGCCCTTCACCAGTTTCATTGCCCTTCTCTGGGCAGAGATAGGCAAGTAATGGCTGGAGAACACCTGTGGCTTGAATCTGTGGGCAATGCTGCATATAAGAGTGGCACTTCTGCATCCTAAGGGTGGTATTTTACATTAGAGTAGGGTGTTCAACATAGTGATGCATTAACAAAGTCAGTACAGTGGGGTAATTGCCCACCCTTATACCCTGTCAGCTGTATGGGAACAAATCAGGAAAAAATACATGGATAGAAGTGTGATGTATACTCATAAGTCATTTTGTAGTGTGGTGGGTCTGGCTGACCCAAAATTTATTTCCCCATAGTAGCCCTCAGAGTGCCTGCTCTGCATTGGTGGCTAGAGGAGTGTTGATAACACACCCATGTTTTGGCTACTGCTGAGCACAGCATCAGCACTGTAACATTCCTTTCTCAGTCGAGGGTGAGATCCTGGGAGGGGCCACAAGTAGACCAGCTGACCCACGCTGACCAAGGGGATATTCCAGACCATATGAAGTCAACCCAGATATAAAAGCTGAGGCAAGAAGCAGGACCAGAGGCATTCATTGTCTCTGATGGCTGATTGTTACCTGTGCTGGAGCCCTGCTTCTCGGACAAGTGGCCATCCATCGCTGCTTATGGGAAGTAGAGATTAACTGCTGGCTTCTGCTTTGTACACGTGCACGCTGCTTTTGCTTTCTTTTTTTGCATAAACTGCCTTATCACAACCCACAATTTGTGGTGTTTTCTTTTCCCACCTTACTGTCTCCCCTGTCTGGCTGGGAAGGGGAGGGACAGAGTGGCTGGGTGGGCACCTGGCATTCAGCCGAGGTGAACCCACCACATGTAGCTACATATAATTTCAATAATGTAAAAATGGTTTCACTGATGTTTTGTAACTTAAGATTTCATGTGTGCTTTACCCTTTTTATTTCTAAACAGTGAAAATAGGCTATGAATAGTTTCCATAAGATTAGTAATCAAATCAATGAAAAAAACCCCACATTCTCATTGTCTACTGTAACATCAGAAGTAAAGAAGAACACTTGTGTATAAAAACTGTGGATTGACTCAATACAAGTTGTTGCATTAGGTAAACAGCACAATCTTCTGATCAAATGAAAACATTTCTTCCCTCTGCCATATGGAAAATAACTGTCATGAGTTGGATCCCTGTGGTGTTGTTTGCCCGATTTTTTGTTAAGAATCTCTCTAAGCCGTGAGAGAAAGTACAGTGATCAGAATTGTGGTGTCATTGAAATCAATAGCAAAACTCTCATTAATTTCAACAGAGACAGTATTTGACCTCTTCTGTGAATGAAAAGACTTGGAATGAGTGTCTCATACTGTATCATACTGTAGATATAAACAAGAAAATTCAATAGCTCCTGTCGTTCTCTTTGAGTTCTTAGAAAATTGAAGGAATTGTTGCATGATGTTTTCTTTGTGTTGTCTGAGTGCTCTGATGAGAAAAATGTTTGCAGCAATTCCAATTTCTAATATTATTTCTTGCATGTATCTGAATAATTTCATTAACAGGGAATATGTTGTAAGTGATTCAGAAATGTCATGCTTTATTAATAAATGAGTTGGCATATGAATAGACTGGAGATCAAAATAACAAAACTTGATATCCATATAATTTCCTCACAGTCTTACCAATTTTTTCTTTACTGTTTTCTTTCTTTTGTTGTCTTCTTTCTTGCTTCTGTCTTTTTTCTTTCTCCTTTTTTTTTCTTCTTTTCTTCTCTCTTTCCAAAGAAAAGGTAGTATAAGGGTGCTCTTCACTTCTATTTTATGGAGGACAGAACTTTAATTTTCACTTTCTCTTTACCATATAGGAGAACTCCTACTGTAACTAAGAAAGATTGTTTGAAAACAAGGTAATCAGAAAGTTTAAGAGTGTAAAAAGTAAATCTGAAGCTTCATTTGATCATGTTCCTTTAAGAGTATGTGTTTACAAGCTAAAAGTATACTAGCGTTAGGAAATAAGCAGAAAAAATAATTAGAGGGGAAAATTCCTAACATTTGTTGTTCGGGCATAATTCTGGAGCATTTTTGCTGATCAGAGTCTACTGGCTAAGATTTCAGAAAGCAAAAAGAGGAAACCTGTATTGCACAATTTCTTCCAAGCCTTTCTGCATATTAAGGAAATGAAGTAAATATGCTCAGTTTAAGTTTAGGTGGAACAAAGACGTTAATATGATTGTGGAAATGTTATTGATTAACTTTCTTTTTTAATGTTTTGTGTCACATTTCTTTTTCCTCCTTGGTCTTATGATTGCTTATTTTTTCTGTGTTAGGTCAAGATGTACTTTTCCCTAGCCTGCTTTCTGATATTCTTGTCCTTCCTGTAGTGTAGCTTCCATAATTTTCTCCTCCGTTATATCCTATGTCTTCTCACTTTTTTTTATGGATATAATAGCTGTGATACACTCTTCTGGCTTCAGAACAAACACAAAAGAGGGAATAGTCTGTGCTCGTAGCCTTCCCTTCTGTTCTCAGTAACCTGGTGCGACTCCACAAATCTCTCTATTTCTCTTTCAGTAATCACTCTTAATCCAGAGGTCCTCATTCAAAGTTTCATGAATCTCTGCCACTTTATCTGATACATAGCCATCCCTTTGAATTCTTCTTCCCAGAGCCTCTTATTCCTTCATCCCACATTTTTCCTGGGCAGAAGCTAAAGACAAACTGTCTTTTGTGCCACAAAAAACAGTGGCAAAGTGATGCTCCATTTTTCACTGAGAGTTTTCAATAGCGGTGGAGATACTGTAATATTTTGGTTGGATTTGGATATCTATACACATACTTTTTACAGGTTTAAAAAGATAACTTTGAAACAGTAAAAATTGGCTGTGCAGATTATTTAGAGCGATGAAAGCTTTGATTATGAAGACTTCAATAATACACAGCTAGGGACAAGGACATCTGTAGATCTTCAAACTGCGAATATAAGCAAGCTTTATTAAAACTCATACTCATTTTCTGTCATGAAACTACTCCCTGGTTTAGAGAACCATTTATTGAATGGTTTCCTAAACTGTATGTGTGTCATGGTTTAACCCTGCTGGGAACTCAGCCCCACATGGCCACTCGCCTGCTCCCGAGTAGGATGGGGGAGGGAATCAGAAAAGTGAAAAAACTCATGGCTTGAGATAAAGACAATTTGACAGGTAAAGCAAAACTGTGCACACAAGCAAAGCAAACAAGGAATTTATTCACCACTTCCCATCTGCAGGCAGGTGTTCAGCTATCCCCAGGAAAGCAGGGCTCCATTACATATAACAGTGACTTGGGAAGATGGGAAGACAAACAATCACTTTGGAGGTTCACCCTTCCTTCTTCTTTCCCCAGCTTTATATGATAAGCATGACACCCTCTGGTAATGGATACCCCTTTGGTCAGTTGGAGTCAGCTGTCCAGGCTGTGTCCTCTCCTAACACCCTGTGCACCCCCAGCCCCCTTGCTGGTGGGATGGGGTGAGAAGCAGAAAATTCCTTGACTCTGTGAAAGTACTGCTGAGCAGTAGTGAAATACAGTTATCAACACTATTTCCAGCACAAATCCAAAACATAGCCCATATGTTTTTCTGCTATGAAGAAAATTAACTCTATCCCAGTCAAAACCCCCACAGTATATGAGAGGTTTGTTCCAGCCTTTCAGAAATGAAACTATTCTATACACATAGAAGTTATGTCAGTTTATTGAAGTTTTGAAATTTAGAAAACCTTTCACCTTGGAAAACAATGGGGTTTGCATAATTTTAATTTATGTTGTGACATTAAAACAACCAAAACAATTCAACAGGGTAAACTAGAAAAAAGAGTTGTAATTATAGCCACTGATAATGTACTATACTCACGACAGAAAGACCCATTTACTTTTTGTGTGTGAAGACAATGTATGCAAAAAGAAATTTCCTTCTCTTACAAAGAAAAATAATCTAATGTAGCTAATAATTTTACAAGGCCAAAATGTTGTATACTTTGTTAAGACAGGAGTGCCTACCAAGCATATTGATCTGTGTACCATTGTATATATTGGATTTTTATGAAGGTTATTCATTGGGCAATGAGTTCGAAAAATACATTGCACATCACTTACATTAGCATATCTTGGGATGTACTTTTTTTTTTTCTTTCATTTCATACTAGGTTTTAAGACCTTTCCTGTAAAGGTATAGCCAGATAAAGCATAACTCTTTATAGTACTCTTTTATTAGAAATAAAGTTAGATAACATCTTAGAGGATGAGGGGAAAAAATTTTTTTCTCTCTGCCCGTAAAGAAGATGGTAAAGATTGTTTTCAATATTTTCCCTGGAGTACTTATCTATCTACAGATGTATTTTATTTGGATTCTCATCTCCTTCAGAAATTAGAAGGCTCATTTGTACTTCCTCTCAGATTAAATGAACTGTGATGGAACAATGATATTTTCTTCTTCTGGCAGAAAATATAACTCAACCCAGGTAATCTTGTGCACTGATTTTTTTTTTCCCAGCAATTGTGAGGAAGAAATAGTTCTTCAAAGGAAGAAGCATGTTCAGACCACAGGGTGATATATGCTTTAAGAATACCTGAGTTAGGCAGTACTGGTAAGAAAAGGAGCCAAAACAAGGGAGAGTTTAAAAAAAACATGGCACAGATTCTGTATGTACTCTTTAAAAACATAACCATTTGTATTCAGAGTGTTTCAATACCATTTAAGCATCCTTAGTTATGTAAGTATTAAGAAAGGAAATAAGTTAGCTGAATAATATTTCATCACACTTAGAAGTGTAATCAAGGATTTCAGTTGCTAGTTATACATTAGAGCATACGAACTTCCAGAAGAAATAAGTATTTTTCTTATTGACATGCAAGACAATTTACAGGTAAAATGCAAGCACACGTGCGTAGATTTTGCTTGCTGTATGTTCAACCAGTCTGTAGCCTTGTACTTTTAAGAAGCCCCATTTTAGAGTGCCAATTAAGTTTCTGAAGATACAGCAGCCTAGTAATTTTGTGATGTGGTCAGGATAGCTCTGCAGGGTGAAAAAAGTTCTTCTAGTCTTGTAAGGGACCCAATTAAGGTTGAGATTGCATAACCCACTGCAGAGTTAAATAAACTACCACCAATGTTCAAGACAGTGAGGTTCAAAGGGATCAGGTACTTAATTGCTGCCTATACAAATCAGTACTGTCGTTAATAGTATGATTTCTTTTATTTGGTGGAATGTCAGGATGAAAATCAAACAATGTTCTGTGTTTGCACTTCCAACTTTTTCTAGCTCTTATTTTAGGAATACGTGAATCACTGATAAATTTCACATTGAAACATGTAACTGTCATACTAAGGTGACTAGATTTTAATTTTGACCGCTAGGTACATGATTACTTTATATGTGAATGGATGGTAACAAATATACAATTTTTAATTTTTTTAAGGGTTTGCTGGTTGACATAAAATATTTGTCTTATTTCCCAGTAAACAAGTCTAAATGTTTTCATATATTAAACAAATATTGGCTCAAGGTAAACCAATATATGTGCAGTATCTATGTAATATGCTATGCAGTATCTTAAACCACCAAAAAGTGTTGAATGACCTGATAATAGTGCAGCTGTGATGACAAAAGACTACAAAACAGTGTATATTCTACCTAATCAGGCTGCACTGTTAAAGGTGCTGGGATTGAAGGAGTCACAAAGGAATGGGAGGAAATGTGTGGAATTAGTCTATGGAATGAGAACCTCTAATAGTGGAAGCACTATAAAGCACAGATTTTCCTCATAAAGAAAAGGAAAAAAAATGTGTTCGGGTTAAAGTATTTGTGCCTTCCATTCCAGTTAGTTTGAGCTCATAAACTAGAATGGGAATTGTTTTACCATTTTTATTACAGTGTTGTTCTATAAAACAACATTTTTTTCCATCTGTATGTCTGCATGGATGTAACTGAGATGCATAAAACATTAGGTGCATACTACAGGCATAGAATCTGTTTTGTTCTATCAGCCATTCTCCACACAAACTGCACTTGGCAATCTATTCTACCTACAAAAATGTTTTCCTGTACTGTCTCATTTTGGAACACTTAGAATTTGGATTAGCGAAGCAAGATCACAGAGACCAGGAATTACTAATAAGGTGCATCAGTTCACAAAAAAAAATCTGTACTGTATAGCCAAGCATTAGTGCCTGGAAAGTTGCCAAGTGAGTGCAGTAATTTCCATAATTATGCAGTTAAAACTGTATCATGAAGGCATCTGATTAATTTGAAGATCATATTGTTTTATGGGATGAGAGAGGGATGAACTCCATGCAGTTGGTTAGTAGTTGCCTCAAGACTGTAGACAAACTTGTCATTTGATTTATCAGAAAGAGAAGAGGAACCCTCACTGAGCTAGCAAACTATCAAGCACTTCAGCTTTCAGTATTACAATCACTAACACTTTTGATGTTAGATTATTGACAGAGCATGAATCTCCATTGGTCAGTGCCTCTTTAGTAATAAAAATAAGAATTTGTTTCCAGTAGCACCTAATTGGATAAAAGTGCTTCTCAAAATAGATGAAAAATTATACTGCCTGTCCTAAGGGCTTAGGAACTTCTCAAGTTTCATGATTCAGTGTGGTGTTAGAAGTGAGACACAGTCATGGCATTGATGGATTTATCCTGTATAACTGTTATTTCCCTATTGGTATTACTGAAAATGAAACAAGGCACCAGTTTTAGTTGGCTAACTTCTTGTAGGATCTACAAAATAAGTTGATCTGAATGTGGATCTTAGTGGCACTGCAGGTCAGCACAGAAGAAAATATATGTAGAATATTGGAAAATATAGACAATTGCATCATGAGTGTGGAAGCTGGTAGCAAAAATGCCAAATGGGAGCACAGATTTTACCTTTTTGTTGTTCTACTAAAACAAATACAGTAGTCAGGTATATAGCTGTTTCTGGCTTATTCTAAGGGAACAGTACTGTCAAGAGATGACATTGCAGTTGATACTCACTTGGAAATGTTTCGATTACTTGATTTTCTTTAGTGTCCTTCATTGGGAAAAAAAAATTTCTCTACTATCTGAAATGAAATATCCAGGCTGTTCACTTTTAAGAATTATTGTATGACTCACTTTCTGCCCACTTCTTTATAGTCAGTTTATGTGAGCCAGGAATTTAATAAAAATACAGTTCACAACATAGATAATGACTTGAAGATCATTTTATAGTTACTGATTTTCTATTGTAAAGATAGATTAATGATACAGTATTATGATGCAGGCAATATGGATGTTGATTGGCAACTCTGCTGTGGGACTGAATTCTTTCCAGGAAGTCACTGTAGATAAAACAATCACGTCTTAGGGAATAAACATATCTCTTGATTAAAAATAATTTAGTACATTCCATAATTTTTGCAATTATCATACAAATAAGTAGCAGATCGAGAGAAATTATGCTTTCTGTTTTCCTAAGGTAGAAAATACTATAAAAAGCATTTTATCCACAGGAGTCAGCAGAGGGTCAGGTATGCTATGAAAAGCTAACACAACTGTAAGAGTGTTCAAATAAGCTCCTCAGCTGTAGGCACGTTTCAGCCTCTACTCTTGGTTCAAGGGCATTGCTTTACATGAGTTTGTAGTATGAGATCTGCACAGGTGATTAAGCCTCCAACCTTGAAGGTGTATTAGGGAGTAGAATGCTTGTTAAACAGAGCCATGAATGAGCATCATACTTTTTATATGGATTTTTTTCTTTTATGTTCTAGGGATGTTTTAGTATATTCTTTAAAAATCCCTACAAACAAAGACATTTAACTCGCACGAAAATTACTTCATCAAAGATAATAATTTATAAGCTATCTTGCAATACAGTATTATGCAAAGCAGAAACAATGTAGGGCAAAGAAGGAGATAAGTAAGAGTTTAATGTTAGCACTAATACATTTCAGTTGCTACTTTCTGAAAATAATCTTGAAATTTTGAGGACCTTGCAGACTTTTGTTGTGTTAATTTGAGAGGAAAAGCAGCAGATGCTTGGAAACAATTGTTTACCTCAGCCTCATGTGAAAAATGGATGAGGAAAAGAAAGGCAAATGGTAGTTCACCAAATTTACTTTTCTTAGTGAGGTTGGAAGTGACGTGTTCTCCAGTTGATAATGAGAAAAGAAAATAGCAAAATATGTAAAAATGTATGTATGAAACATGATATACTGTACGCTTAGGGATTCTTTGTATGCCTATTGGAATCAGAATTTAAACACACATTCTGACCATGTTCTTTTACGAGTTGTTAACAACGTGCTGGGAACTAAGTTACATAACAGTGCCTTAGAAAATAGCACAAAGAAAAAGCCCTTCTATTCCTTAACTTGTAATTCGCTATTTATCAGAGAAGCCTAATGGACTCTAAGCATTGAAATTTTAAAGAGTAGGAACGACCTTTGTGTTCTGTACATACAAACTATGTAGAGTAAGTACAGTTTAATCCTTGATTACAACCTGTACAGGCTACTAAAATTAAAATAATGTGTTGTACAAACATGTTTTTTCTGTAGAATTTCCCTTCATTACTTCTGGTTTTAATCTGAGCCAGAAAATGTTTCTTTCAAGTCCTCAGTCATGCAGTTTCTAAAAAGTGTTTTAGATAGTTTCTGTACTAACCTAATTTACCTCCACCACAGCTATGACAAAAATATCACCAACAGATTTTTGAAATAAATTATGAGCACTCAGCCTTGTGATGTCTTGGATTTAGTTAGATGTTTGGATTTAGTTACCTAAACAAAGACACTAAGTGCCATCTAAGATGCACTAAATTATAAAACCTCCACAAGTTTGGAGCTGGAATTTTCAACACAACTACAGACTTTTGCCCCCTCTGTAGATTTTAGAGGAGATATCTTGAGTCACATAAAAAAGCACTAGACGAGTATGTTTAGACAACCAAATTCCACATGCATTACCTGCCTAGCGTTTTCTACCTTCTACAAGGAACTTCAGAGCTTCAGTCCCCCCTTGAAGGGTGACGTAGATACTTATACAATCCTGAAATCCAGGTTCACTTTTTGGATACACCAAGGTTAACTATATATCGTGTCATGTTTCCTTTTGAATTCAAAGTTCACCGGGTGCTTTGAACACTTCAGCATCTTGGCTCCTGCCTGCTGACGTTGCACCTGTGGTGTTGAATGAAAGTTCAAAAGTTCAAATTTCAATGGGTCAATACCAAGTTCTTTTTCTGAGTCTAAATTTATAGTTAAAGTAGAGCATAATTTTTAGATCTGTTTCTATAAATGTATATGTCCTCTTGTAGTCCCTGGTAAATTACTTTGATGTTTAATTGTTAAAAACTTTTGCTCTGTGTTCATTAGCTGCTATAGTGCTGCTTTGAAGATCCCCTTATTCTTGAAATTTATGTTCTTATGGATGTAGAGAGACTAAGTCACTCTTTGTTCTTTCAGTTGATAAGTTAAATTTAATTCATACCTCTAAAAGAGATGCCTCACATGGCTTTGATCATTCTGGTGAATCATCCTGAAATTTTCTCTGCTATGTCTAGTGTGAACTCTAGGCATAAGAACTAGATACATTATGTTAACTGAAAACATTTTTTTTCAAGTAGCATTTCCTTCCAGGGAAAAGACTTATATCATATAACGGTATATTTACAGCTATATTTGATCATAGGATTAATAAATAGGACTACAAAAGGTTATCTTGTCCTTGAGTAGATTTCTTGCATGAAGATAGTGTATACCTATAACTGTGTTGTTCTTACAGGATCATTGTAAAAAATTCCCTTTAACGGATTGCACAGCCTTTCTTAGCAACCTGTTCTTGTTGCTTGCACACTCCTCACTTCTCAAGATATTTTCATGATTTCTAATTTAAATCTCCTTTTCTGGAATTTAGCTCATTGCTATTTACTTTGTTTTCAGACTGCACAAAGGTTGATGAATTTTCTTCTTTAACACCCCTCTTATATTCTTAAAAGATTTATCAAGTAAAGTGTACGTCAAGATATCATATACATATATACAACTATCATTTTTATTTGCCTCTTTTGTACTGTCTCAAATTATTCCATATCCTTCCTAAGCCATAGTCCTTCAAAATACAAAAAAAAGGCCAGCAGATGCTCTAAGAGTATTGAGGTGGCTAAAAAATGTATTCTGACTGTTTTTTAATGCACCATTCTTGCATATAAATCCCAGAATTACATTTTATCATTAGAAAATGATGTTGTTAACCTCTGTTCAGAGACTGTGATCCAGTGTAATATTAAATAATTTTCTGCAGTACTGATGGTGATCTAGTTTAGTCTTGCATTCTTCCTTATCAAACTGTTAAGGTTGCTTTTCTTTTTATCTAACATGAAACCATAATTACTGCCACTTTGATGGTGATCAGACTGGAAAATATTTTGTTCACTGGCATGGTAATGGTAGTGACAGTTTCTTTTAGGTCCTTAAGTGTTTATTTTTAAGGTGAAAACTATAGGTTCACCTATATAAGGTTTCTAGAGCACTCAAGTTTCATCCTTCCATGAGAAAGGCAAATCAGGCATTTGTCACTCTTGTTCTGCATCAGGATTGTGCTTTACATCATTTCTGTCTGTAATGCTGAGGATTGTGACATCCTTAGAAATTTATTTCCTACTTTATTAAGGAAGGAGAAAGCAATTTTCTTCCCGTATTTGCCATTAAGTGGGGTTGTATTTTCTTGTTCCACTTATTGCTCCAATTTTGGTAATCATTTGGCGACTAGTCCCACAGAGGCTTTTTGATCTTGGAGGACTAGTATGTGGTACATACAATCACATAGAGGAATATTCAAAATGGTCAAGAAAGGATTGGCATAAAAGTGCCATAAATTAAATTGTCAGTCCATAGGAAGTAAGTAGAAAATATATAAAATTAGACCATTCCAGTAGTCTCTTTTCTATACTGAGAAATACCTTCTCCCAAAGTAGGAAAATTCAACTCTTCTGGTCTTTTTGGATGTGTTTATCACGGTTTGTTTTACACAGCGAGACCATAAATAATTTTTACTGTCTAGAAAATCTTACTTCAAATAACTTTTAAATATGCTCTTTTCTGTCATGATAATAAATGAATGCACAATAAATTAACATTTTCTTGTTCTTATTTGTAAAATAGTATGGCAACTAGAAGTAGTTTCATACAATAACCCTAGCACTGTAGAATCCACACCTCTTTTGCACAAATGACTTAAGAGGAGTAGTTTGTATATGTTTGTGTTGCCTTTGCATGTCTCTTCCTGTTCCTAATGGTCAACAAATAGTTTTTTCTTGTAAATTACAGATTTGTTTTAGACATACAGACCTCAAAGTAATTCAGGCTAAAGCTTTGAGGTGGATCTGCCTGTTTTTCCTGAGATTATTTACATAAAAAAGGGAGTGAGGGTTCCATGGCTAAATAATATTTTACTAAATTAGAAAAAGATAACCTGAAAAAACTCAGCTCACTGTTAGACTTTAAAAGATGAGCTTACAAATAAATTTTTGCATGCAACATACTGCTTTGCAGAGCAAGAACTTTCAGCTTGCTACTGGTAAAATGACTTTTACCTGTTCTATGTGTTGCAACACACTCTTGACAGTCTGCTTTCAAGCCATTAAATAAATTTCTAATGTGACTTGGCAATGACTACTTCCTGCCAGCATTAATATTGTAACTTTTTTTTCACTTATGTTGCAGTTTGTTTATGTTTTAAGTATCTGTATTCTTGAATATTTTTAGATGTCTCTACTGCTTTTACTTGAATTCCTGATGGTGCTTGCAAAGGGACATTATCACACATGGCACAACAAAGAGGTTATCCTTGTTGGTTTAACAGCAACTTTTAAAATTAAAATAAAATATATACAGTACAATGCAAGTTGCAAATAAGTAAATAAATGAATAAATAAATTAGACATCATTATTTGGGAAGCTCTCACTTCTCTTATTGCCACCTAGGCACAGTTTTAGAAAGTACTTATTGTGCTAAGGTTCAGAATAAGAGATGAGGCTGGGCTATGCTAAGAGAGAGAAAGACTTGGATGGTGGATGTGGGTGGCGGATGTGGATGGCAATTTGCAGAGCCTGACTGAAACAGACTAGAGTGGAGGACTTGCAGGAGGGTAAAGAAGTGGGTTATGTGAATTCTGAGGTGAAATACAGCTGTTCTGAGGCAAAAGGCTGGTGTTTATTGCGTAATGAACTTCAAGTTTGGGGAAGACTGCAACAGTGTGATAATACTGTTTAGATGTCACCACACAAAAGGGCTTCTGGAAAGCAGGTGACACATAAGGCCTGCTAAAATCAGACAAAACATGGAAATAATTACTTTAGGAGGATCAGTGGGTGAGAAGCAGCACAAAAATAATGAATATGAAGAGTAAAATGAATGGAAAACTAAACAGTGCTTTCAGGGATGAGAGTCTCTTAGTTAGGATTTCTGATGCAAGGTAATACGGAAAGAAAAAAAGAACATTATAGCAAGAGAAAAGGAAAATGAGAATTGAACTTTTCTCTCTTCATTATCTTCAAATAAGCATATCTTCAATTATTAAACAGTTATAACAGTCTTCAAATATTATCTCTATTGCCTTTGTTACAACTGGCTTTCGTAACGAACAGCAACCTAACCCATTACAAACTTCGCCAAATATATGTAGACTCATGATATAGCATGAAACTGTGGAAAATAAAGAGAATAATAAATAGATCACATAAAAAAGGAATGTGTATGTTTTCTCAGTGTAATATTTAGATTTCTCTAACATGATATTTTCTCTGACAGCTTGAAATGTGAAAAGTACAGTATCACATTGTCTCTAACGTCCTACAAGATAAATTTGAACATCTCTGTTGAAATTGTAACTGTAATTTGCTAAGAAAGGTATTATTCAAATCTGAAATTACTGTTATTTCATAAGGTATTTCATAAGACTTAAGTAAAATCAAATAGTTTAAGAAAACCATAGTCCCCTGAGAAGCTTTAATACTCAACAGAAGAAAATGTGTTTTATAGCAGAGTTTCATAATGACTTTCTAGGCCATTGACTCAAGAAAGATCTTACATTTTCCTTTAGTTTCACAGAATGGATTTTGATATAAAGTAGAAGCAAATAAGGTATTCTGTAACTTGATTTTTTAATTTTTTTTTACTTTTTGAATCACAGAATTATTATGGTATGAAATAGCAAGTTGATTCTACCTGTTTTACATAGGATGATATACTGTTTATCACTGTAACAACTATTATCCAGTGTTTCATTAAACTTGTGGACAGCATTTGTCATGTGCTGATTCCACTTCTTTTTCTTACAATGAAAAATTGTGAGGCAGGCATATTTTGCCCTGCTATTAGTATTGCAGCTGTGCTAGTTTAGTGCACATGCTGTTTTGTACTAATTTAGGAGAAAATAAGGTCAGAAGAAAGTGCTTGTATTGTTGCCAAATTTTGTAATTATTTTAGCTGCTGAAGAAAATTATATTTTGCACATCTGAGTTGTGAGCTTTGTGAACAAAACATATGGCCTCCTTCTGGAGAAAGAGCAAACTGTTGATATCTGTCATCTCTCCAGAACTTCAGAAGAGTTTGAGGAGACATTATCTCCTCAAGGATCAAGCCTGTGAAATAATTTGATATTCTTTACATTTTTTTGGTACTAGGAGAGACAAAAAGTCTTTTTCAGCCCATATTTGCTTTTTGCCAGTTACCAGTTAAGTATATGAATTGATCAAATCTATGCTGAGTCGATTAGAACATTCTACTTGCTTCCAGAAGTCAGCTGTGTACCTCAGACTGTATTCAGAACTTTTCCACCATGAATTTGCCAATTTACCTTTCAAACTCTTTTATACCTTTTCTTTTATACCATTGACTTCTGCAAGTTTTATGGTAATGTGGTTCTACACTTCAAATGCATGTTGGACATGTTGGATAAAAATTAAATTCTCTAATTTTTATTTACACCCCCTCCCTCAACTTGTTGCATGATAATTCACAGATCTTTTTTTAGATCTGGCATTTGAGAAAATGGAAGGTATTTCTTTCTTATATGATTCATGATTTTATAATAATTTTTCATACCACTCACCAAGGGTCTCTCATCCAGTAGGAGAGTTGTTATCAATTCAATTCTTCTTGTAAAGAAGCTATTTTGTTTCTGTGTTCCTCTCTGTCACCTATGTACATTTTATATTTTTATTATAACTTTTCTGAGATGTGGAGATCAGGACCACACACAGTATTTGTCATAGGTACTCATTCTGAGTTTACATCATGGCATGATACTGGTTTTGTGTTTTGTTCTCTATTTTCCTTTCTAACATGCCAGTCAACTAGATGACCTCTCTTGAGCAACAGTTAACTTTTTTATAAGACTACCTCTGCTACCTCTTTCCTTAGCAATAAATAGCAAGTTGATTTTGGTGTTTTGCCTTTTTTTTTCTAATAAATTTGTTTTTCAGTTTTCTTTTATTTTGTTATGAAATTATTAAAATAAACTTTCATCTATTACATTAATTCCCCAGTCAGCTATTATCATAGGCAGTTCTTTTTGGTCAACTTTTCTCTTAATAATCTATACACTTACTCTTTACAGACTGTATTGGTATGTTGATATTCATTTACTACCAGAAGAGTCTCTATACTACCCACATTTTTCCCTTTTAATCAATTCTTTCAAATACTTTTTAAAATAAATTGAATTTGTATAATTCGTTTTTAAAAGTTAAAATATTACTATAGTTCATTTCTGTAACTTTTAAATTTGTTTGATGATGTTGAGTTTGAGTATATTATGATCTTTAAATGACTCATTCTCTACTAAATCTTATGCAAAACTGAAGACTAATCTCTCCTCTGGTGTGTTCTCTCATGATTCATTTCAAGGAGTTGTCGATAGGAGACATAAATGTCACCTCCAATGGGTGTAACTGTTATGGAGTCTACATATGCCAGCTAAATTCATTAATATTGTCTCAGGCTTCATAGGAGATTATTCTCATTGCTACCATCCTGGGTCTTTAGGCAACACTATAATCCTAAATATTTTCCTTTATCTATATTTCTATGGGTTTCAGTACATTTAATTTCCCAGTTCCTTGTTGATAAGGATGATTTATAGTCAACATGATTTAATGTATAGCTCCTTCTACTGATTCAACCTGCAATCTATCCTTCTGTAAATATCCTGTCCTCCCATTCATTATCACCTTCTAGTAAATTTTTGAGATGCATAATAAATATGAATTAAAAATAATTATATAGTATCTTAAAATGTCTAAATGATAAAATAAATTCATAACATACATCATTCAAAGCCACTGAAAGCTCCTAGGATAAGAACTGACTCTGCAAACTTTCATACAGGGCTGGGAAAAATTGTTTTTAAATCTCTTGTACATCTGTTTCAACTAGGAGAGTCATGCTTTGTCCCTTTAAAAGATAACTTACTCTAATTTGCATTCTAATAATACGTGGGCATTAAAATTTCATAGGGATTTTGCTGTGCTTGCTTTCAGAAAAAGTTGCTGGGGACTCAGCCTACACATTTGATCTATACAAAAACAAACAACCTTTACAGTGGAAGCTACAGTTTCTCTATGCAATGATGTTTAATTATCTTCCCTTGCAGGAACAGCACATTGAAACATTAGGTGTGACTGTGTAAGACATCATTTCTGTCCCCAGCTCAGGTAATGGAGTTTCTTGATTGCCTTAACATTCTTAGGTGCTGTACACTGCCACTAAGCAGAGAAGTCACTAAAGTAACTTAGCCTAGAATAAAATCAGTAGTTTTATCATCCTGATGAAGTTATTTAAATAATGATACTTTGACTGCAATGAAGAAGATTGAGTTCACAAAACAGTAAGATGGATATGTTTTTTTCTTGTCTATTAAGTCAAAGCTTTCATGCACAAGGCCATTAGTTTATTTCTGTTTCACTCTGTTCCTATGGATTTAGCCATTTAATGGCCAGACTTGCATTATCAGTACAGATATCAACATCAGCAAATTAATTTTTGTTATATGCTTGCTTCTGCAGTTTTTTATAAATATTACAAATATATTGGAAATGTTCACTTGAAATCTCTATGTACAATCAATTTAGGACTACTCATGATTTTTTTTCTCAGATGTATTAGTATTTTTCCATCTATGCATAAAATATTTTATTATTTCTGTGATTAGTATTTGGAAATTTGTACCTGCAAGATGGCAGACCTCATCAGAAGAACTAAGGCGTCTGCTATATTTTTGTAGCAAAATTCAGGTCATTAGTATCCCTTATGTATGTTTTTCAAGCGCTAGAAATCAGCACATGGGTTTTTAGCAGAAATTATAAATGAAATGATCCACACATCCTTGGAAAATGATTGCTGTCATGCTTTTCAGTAGACATGCACTTACTTCAAATTATGCTTCATTAATAAATGTGGAAGGGTATATGTTAAAAGCAATGGCATTCCTTAAAGCTTTTAAAGGGTAATATGTCAATTGCTAATGCGCTTGCTATAATTTAAATGTTTAGAGAGGACAAAACAGCAGTCTTAATACATACTACCACTGCGAATAAGAACAATGAAGTGTATGCAGATGCATTACAAGGGATTTGGTTACAAAAAATAAGTCCAAACATTTCATTGGGCAGTTAAACTCTGTTGTTCGTATGATTTTTGTGTATGGCTGAACTCATGATTCCAAAACACATGAAACTGAATAATTTCATTCAAAAATACATAAAAACAGGTGTTTCACTACACTTTTTACAGTTTAGGAGAGATGTAAGTTTAGTGGAAAAATTTCAAGAGATTATCATGTGCTATTGAAAATCATTGATACAAGTTAAACAATTAATTGGTTTCACTTTATCCAAATTTGAAATAATATGATTTAACATTTTAAAGAAAAATGGGGAAAAAAAAGACTACAGTTTATCAGTTTAAGATGATAGGGGTTGAAATCTTCATGTTTAGGTACATAAACCTTGCTTCCTAGATTTGCATTTTGGTGGTTGAGGGACACATGACGCAGTAAAAATGTTTCTTTCCTACGAAATTTTGCTCACTTTTACTCTAAAGAGATATTGTAGCTTTAGACAAACAGGTGTAAAAAAATTTGGGTTTCAGGTCTGATGGAACAGAAGTTGTCTGTGAAAGGGTATTGCATTTATTGCCCGTATGGGAATTCTTAGTCATGAGGTATTAAGGTCACTTGAGTATGACTGCAGACAGAATTAGCAGTGAATCTAGAAAGGGAATCAAAAGTCTTCTATCCATGTCCTGTTCATTGGACCACAGCCTTTTATCCTTGCTCTTTCCATGTGGGAGAATATTTAGCTGTATTAGGAGTTTCTTGTATTGCGCTATTCATGTTACTCTTTGAGCCTTTGTGACAGGTGGAATTTGTTGGTACTTTGCACTGTCCATATACTTTGTGTAGTGTGATAGTAGTGAAAGCAGAGAAGCTTTGATTTTTTTCTAACAAAAGAGAAAGAAGTATTATATATAATTTCAGTGGAGCACTGACAGAGGTCATAGCCAATATCACAACCCCTTCACCTTTTTTACCTGCCAATAAAGTCAGAATTTAGGAAACCTCACTTGCATTAATGGATTAAATGCTTAAACTGTAACTAGAATGTTGACTGTTGATGTATACTCAGACTTTTTGAAGGCATTGTCCGGGAAGGGTTCTCCTCCCAGGAGCAGGAGAAAGTCATAGGTACCACTGCATCTGTGCTTTGACCTCAGTGGAGAGGTGGGAAATAACAGCACTTTTTCACCAAATCTTGTGCTTGCCTGCTCTTGGGAGAAGCAGAAATGAGAGTTAGCTCTGCAACGGGGGTGGCAGTATCAGCTGGCAAGGAATGCTGTTGCATCTTACCTTCGTCTGACCCCTACTAACAGAAGTTATTCTCCATCGTCCTGGTTTTGGGAAACGGTAGTTAACAGCTTCAAAGTAGCTTTCTAACTTACTTTTCAAAAATGCTCTTGAGTTTGACATGGTGGGTGGAGATACAGGATCCCACAGAGTACTGAGACCTATCTAATGGTGTGGAGACTAAGCAAGTACAAACCCAGAGCCAAACGAACTTTAAATGTGTGCTATAGATGTAACCTAATATGCCAGCCATTTTCTTATCATTTAGGTGTGATTGAATCTCAATATAAGAGCACAGGGGCTTCAGCAGGATGGGTATAATCCAGCCTGTATCACTTAACTTAAAAGTGAAGACAGCATAGATGCAGAAAGGGGAGAGGGCAGGGCAGTCTGGGGATTGAAACTTGAATGGGAGAGCAGGAGGTTGGAGAGGAAATAATTCTGATTTCCTTAGATGCATAAATGACCCTGCATTTCCAATTCAAAGTGGTGAAAACCTCCTTGCCCCAACACTCAGGGCTTTACAGTATAGAAATGTGAATCCTGGGGATGAAATAGATTGGGAAATTCTTGGTGAAAAAATAGAGGGGAAAACAAGTTCAATGCTGTGTACGTGCTAACTGTATAACATTTTTTTCCTGAAGTAATTTCTGATGTGAAGGTTTTCTTTTTGAATTCTATATTCTCTATGAATAAAGATTCATTCTACTGTCACTAGAAAATGCTGCTTTTAGGCATCAGGGCCTTTTTTGCACATTCTCTGAATTTTCAAGAAATAATTGTTGCTATAGTGGAAATCTTGTCTGCAATATTTTAAATGAACACAGCATGACATCTGTCAGCATATATTTTCCTAAGAACTGAGGGAGAGATAGACACAACCAAACTCTCAGTGGAATTCTTTTGGACTCTCTCTACTTATTCTGCCTGTCTCTGTATCTTCTACCTTCGCAGTCTCCCTTCTGTGCACACATTAAATAAACCCCAAAACAAAGCAAAACAAACCCCCAAAACTAAACCAAACCAAAAAATTCAGCAAGAGCTCTGGGCAGCACAGTGTTCACAATGCTAAGAAAAAAATGCAAAAAAGTCTTAAAGAACAAGAGTAATTTCTGAAATATATTTTTTAAAGTACATGCATATTGGTTGAAAATAAATCTCAGGAAGTGATTTTAAAACAAGAAAAATATCTCTCATCTTCTGTTTAGGATGGGCTAGGATTTAACACCTCTTATTTTTATCTCAATGAAATATTACTTCAGTGCATTAAATTCTCTCATTAAAATTCACAGAGTTCATTAAAAATACATCATACCTTTCTCCATGGGAGCTTCTCAAAGCCTCTGAGGGTCATAAGAAATTTCTTTTTCTCCCATCATTCTATAACCACAGTGAATTCCCCAAGGAAATAAGAATGAAAACTTGTTTATAAATCTGGCCAGCAGATAAGGTTTATTTTAGAGACCTGTCTTTTTTTTTTTTTTTTCTCTTTAACCTAATGGAGAAATTGAAATTTTAAATATATTTTATGATCTCTCCTTGGTAAGTACTCTGATTCTGTCCATATAATTTCAGATGTTATGAATTTCTATTTTATTTTATTTTTTTGGAATGTATGCACCCTTGTTCTGTGTACGCCCTCATTTACCTTCAAAGATGTTTGAAATTTAGTGGCATTCTTTATATTAGATCTTAAAAATAGTTGGATAGAATTAACTAAAGTGTATTTTAATATCCTTCAAGATAGAAAATAAAAGGGCTTCAGTTAAAAGTAGCAGGTAGTGACAGTGGAAGAACAGCTGCTTCCTGTTTACTTTAATTAACAAAGTTGGAACAGCCAGTGGATAATTTAAGAATAATTAGTTTTGAAATTAGTTGAATCACTATTTTGTTTACCAATAATTGAATACAGAGATCCCAAAAGGGAAACTGGGAATTACGTTTTCATTCAACATTTTTTATTTTAGCTCCTAAATTAGAAAAACTATGGAATTATGCACAAAATAGTACTGGTGATTGTGTTGTCTGGTAATGTTACTTTCTAAATACTAAAGTTTAAACAACTGCACTTTAAATCTTGTTTCTAATTCTTCTAATTTTATTTTTTCATTAAAAATATGATTAATTTGAGTGAATTTGTAAAAAAGTAGCTACATAATAAAAAATCTTTTTTAAAATAATATAATTTTTTCAGGAAAATATAACCTGGTTATAACCTATCCTATCCTACAAAGGCATAGGTACAGTGTACACCAAAGGGTGAAAGCCAAGGCCAAATTCAGGACTGGAAAATTTCAGATTTCTTATATATTATCCATTTTACTTTGAGTAATGTTTCTATAAATAAGATAATTGAGCCGCAAATTTTTTTTCTTTGAGCTTTTCTGTGCTGTGGACCACTTTGTCTCACTATTTGCAGAATTACATGGGAGGGGAGAGCCATAGGGGATTTGTGGGGAGAACAAGGTCTTTCAGGTACCTCAAGACATCTCAAAGATGTCTTCAACATCTGGGAGGCTTCGTGATGTCCATATGTTTTGGAGGCAAAGTACTTTTCAGATGAGCTAGGGCAAATCTAAAGTCTGAGATAGAATGCATCCTGGGGGGCTGAACATCTGAATTACTCAGCCAGGTGTATGATTTGCCTCAGAGGCCTGGCTGGGTCCAAAATTACACAGAAAGTAGCTTGAGTTCACAGTGCTGTCTTGTTTATGCAGTTAGCATCAAGAGTCTTAAAGAGATGCAAAACAGTATCCTTGTTAAAGTATTTTAGATCCTTTTTTTCTTAAATGTAATTGAAGAAGGAAACAGTGAAAGATAGGAATGACAGTATTATAAAACATTAAGTTTTACAGTTTCATTCCGTTTTAACAGGGAAACTCAAGCCTGACAGGTCAGCCACATGTTTTCTGACTTTAACCAAATTCCATTAGAGTCACTAAAGCTATTGGATAATAGCCAGCTTATCAGGGAAGACAATTAGCCCGACTTACCTTTTTTTGGTTTTTAATGGTGGAAAACATCCTTAAGCTGAAGCTATGTTTCTTGTTAAAAGAAGGGCTTTCTGATCATGACCTGATTTTATTTCTAATTATATATGTATATAATCATATTGCCTTTATAAATTGTCCAATTTTGTGTTAACAGAAAGTAATTTACCGATGAATTAACTTTGAAGGTGCTATTCCTGATATTCTATAAATGAGGTATCAGAACATACATATGGACTATATTTCTTTTTGCAGGAATTGCCTGAAGGGCTTGATAAATGAGAGGAAGAGAGATAGGAAATCATTCTTCCAGATTTGAAAAGCTGTATTTTAAAAGTTTTTTTAAAGTACATGTGAAAGGTTATTTAATTGGTGTTACTGCTATGTGCTTTCTTGTCTCTTTGAATATTATTTTTTCTGTCTTTATCCTACCTCTTGGAAGTTATATGTAGCACAGCAGAAGGCTGAGCTTTTTGTTGTAATTCTCTCATGTTCATAACCAGTTTTTATTCTTTGTTGATTAAATCATAGAGAATGGAGTAAAAATTCTTCAAGTTAGAAGCTTTGTCCCAGGTTTAAATGTCTAGGGTGTTGTTCTTCAAATGTATGAAGACTAGTAACTAGAAATGGGAAGAACAGCACTTTATAAACTATTATACATATGTGACAGCTGTCATAAATGTGAGTTACTACTTCTGTACTGCAGATGTTTTCTTTGTTTTGGAAATAACCAGTGAGTTTTCTATGCTGTGCAAGTTGATTTATAGAATGTAGTTTTATACTTAACTTCTCTTGTGGGAATAATAGATATTCAGTGTTGCTGAAAATGTTGCATTGGTTGACTTAAATTGCGATACCTAAGATTAGTGATAGTGTTCGTACAATCCTTAAGGTTGGAAAAGACCTCCAAGATCGTTAAGTCCAGCCTTTGAACACACACCATGTCAGATAGACTGCAACACTAAGTGCCACATCCAGTTGTTTACTGAACACTTCTAGGGATGGTGACTCCACCACTTCCCTGGGCAGCCCATTACAATGCCTGACAACCATGTCCAACCTGAACCTCCCCTGGCGCAGCTTGAGGCTATTTCCTCTTATCTTGTTGCTAGTTGTGGGGGAGAAAAGGCTGACACTTGCCTGGCTACAACCTCCTTTCTGGTAGTTATAGACAGTGATAAGGTTTCTGCTGAACCTCCTTTTCTCCAGGGTAAATTACCTCAGCTCCCTCAGCAGTTCCTTGTAGGACATACTCTCTAGACCCTTCATTATCTTTGTTGTCTTTCTCTGCTCTCTCTCCAGCACCCTAATGTATTTCTTGTAGTGAGTGGCCCAGAACTGGACACAGCACTCAAGGTGTGACCTCACCAGTGCTGAGTACGGGAGGACAATCATTGTTCTTGTCCTGTTGATCACACTATTTTTGATACATGCCAGGATGTCATTGCCCTTCTTGGCCACCGGGGCACACTGCTGGCTCATGTTGAACTGGTTGTCGACCAAGACCCCCAGGTCCTTTTCTGCTGTTAGGTTTTTTCTATATTTGAATGTCGTAGGGAAATTATTAAGTATCTTGAATCTAAACAAACTCAAGATTTCCTTGGTTGTGGAGTATTACCTTGTTGGTTGTTGGATTCATCTTTGTGAATTGCTTTGCTGTTCTACTCTGCCCTTCTTACTAGAAGAGCTGTCTTTTTGTTACAATAAGAGTATATAATATAAGAGAATAATCCATAGATTGAGCAAGTAGTTCACATTTGTTAGCCCAGTATACTTTGTTGTTCTTGTCTTCTCTCCTGTCTCACTGGTTCTTTCTTTATATATGCTTTTAGCATATATACTATTTACTCCATAATTTGACTCCAGTCACCCTGTTGTCCTCCACAGTTCTATGGTTGCCCCAGCTAAACAGTCCCCAATTTCTATTGTCAAGGAATAAAAGTAACCTTCCTGATCCTCCTCTTTTTCCATCCTGAGTTTTGTTATCTTCACCTTTAATGACTTGAGAGTTCAAGTTTGCATACATACTTCCACCTTCATAAATAGGAAAAAACATCAATTTGCATAAAAAACCCATATAGGGATTTAGTTTTGTTTATTTTCATTAATCTACATAAGCTATCATTTAAGAAATTCCTCTTTTGTGAAAAATATCTGATGCCTAAAATTCTGTGATTTAACGTTCTATTCTATCTTTCACAGTCCAAACACTCCTTGAAGTAAAACCCATCTTCTAAAGTTATTAAACATCTTCATAGTACACTTAGTTATCCTTTTTCTTCCAGCAGTATGCTTCCTCTGTATCTGCCCTTTTGCATCTCTTAGTTAGATTATATTTTCAGAAGGTCTAAAGTTAAAGTTAATGGACCTTTAAAAACCTTGCCTTTCAGGTAATAAAAAAATTATTAAATTGTCATAGTTGCTGAGCTATCATTGCCAACAAGGAAGCACAGACATGCATAGGTTAGAATGAATTCATTAAACAGGAGTGAATTATAAAAATTATAAAAATAAACAAGAGAAAACAATCCTACCATCCTGGGATGCAGTTTAAACATTTGATTAGCTAGAAAATTCTAAGTTTCTTTGCCAATTGTAAAAAAAAAGACTATTACGTGCAATTCATAGCTTGAGTAGGCTAGACCCCAGGTTGCCTGAACACATCAGTGCCTTCTGTCATGTTCTGCTGCCTTATTAAGGTTTATATTATGTAAAGTCTATCATGCATGGTCTTGCTACTAAAGTCATGATCAAGCTTCAGTAATACCACTATTATTCCTCTAAGTATCAAAATTTATTTCTGGGTCCCAAATATTCTGTTTGAACTCCATGTAATATTTTTTTTTTGTAGTTAATTTCAGTGTTTATATCTCAGAACAGGAGTGTTGTTAACTAAATCAATTTTTGGTTGACAACTTCAGAAAACAAAATGCTTTCCAGAAGAAAAGATTCAGGACTGGAGTATTTAAATAATTCATACTAAAGAAATCTCAATTTTTCAATGAAATAAGACATAATAAATTCTGATAGATGTTCAGCATTTGTTATTGGATAATATCACTGGCTGGAGATGTGTTTGTCTTGCTCCTGTGGCTGTTTTGGATGCTGGGGTTAGCAAATTTATTACCTTCAACCCATCATTAAGGCAAAGTGGAAAAGTAATTTAGGCCTGTGATATGAAAGTAGAAGCTACTACATGAGGACCCAAGGAAAATCTGGGAAGAAACATTTCCAGAGAGGTGTCAATTGATGGAAGTTGTGTTAACCTTTGCCAGCAACACAAACCAAGAACATGGAAACAGTTATGAAAAATTGCAGGATTCAGAAAGGTGAAAACCCACATTTGCTTAGTATTCATAGAGGTGGTGTCTGTTTATTGATGACTCTAGAATCACTTGAATACCTATAATAAATTTTAAATTAATGTCTAAAATTATACCCCAAAATCACAGTCCAATCCATCTCTGTACAGTCACTACCTGAAAAATACATGTGCCTTAATTCTAACTTGAAGTTCTAGCTTAATTTGAATGTTTTGTTCATGTCTGGAGTTCTGCAGTTCAAAATAGGTGCAAAACAATATCCTCATTGATATCTTTTTAATCTCTTGCATGAATGCCATTAATAAAATTAATGTGAATCATAGAAATGTCCGGTCTATAATTCAATTTTTTACAGATTCAATTCCTTTTTAGCAGAGGTGGAGATAGTATCAAACCTGACTGATTTGTTCAAATTCCAACCTGTCACAATCATCCCATTTTCAAGGAGTTGAAAGTGTTGTTGATGTTGCCTAAGCACTATCATCATCTAATAATTTTGTAGTTCTGTAAATGCTTGGCCAAATCCATAGAACATTTTCTAGGAAAGGATACATTTTTCTACACAATCTGACATGTCACTGCCATATAGCTGCCATTTATATCACTTTTGTTTTTAAGAAAGGTTGTACATTTTTGTTTCAAATTCCATTAATGATTTTGCCAGCAAGACAGTTGTTGTTCTGCTAGGAAGGTATGATTGAGTATTGATGTTTATTTATGTAGCATATTCTTTTTTTCACTGGATGATGAAGGGAATGCTTAAGCATTGGATATGTTTAAATATAAATACCACTACGCTGCTGAATAGTACTTTGGGTTTGAAAATTAGAGTTCAACCTGCACTATCATGAGAAAAATATATCTGCTATATTACAACAACCACCTTTAAGGCTTTCATTGTGAAAAAAAATATATCAGTGTCATCTCCATGTTAGTGAAATTATTAATAAATTATATTAACTATGTTGAGGTAGCATTTCCCATTCTTAAACTAGGAACTCACTGTGCTAGCTGAATGATGAAAAGGTGTGTTGAGAAAGCACTTCCAGTTCTCTCCAGTAAAACAAAGTGGGCCCTTGTTGTCTCAGCCTGGGTGTTTCTGAGCATGTAGTCTTCTATGGATGACCACTGAAGTGTCAGAAAAATAAACCCGAAAATAAATCCAAAATCCAAATCTGAATGGACTCAGTTCAATCTCTTCCCCATGTTTAGTGTTTTCTATATGCATGTACTTTGACCTAAGCCTAGCTTGTAGGAAACAGTAAGTGTAAAAGCTTTTGTGGAATTTAGGCTATGTGAATTTGATCAGTGCTGTCTACCTTGGTGTTGTGTGTTCTTGCTATAGCAGGAGTCTTAGCAAAACAAAAAAAAAAGTGCTGTAAGACTGTCCATTACAACCCTTATCTTCCTCTGTGGACCTTGGACTTGTTTAGGCTTCTCCATGTATTTCAAGATGATGAAGGCACCCCTAGAGAGCTTAACATTCAAAGAGCACCCCTAGAGAGCTTAACATTCAAAGACTACTGCAAGTATGTGATTTACTGTTTTAAATGTAACTCCCATAAATTCCTGTTACACTGTATAGGATTTTCAATTATGAGGAGATAAGTTTCCAGACTCCGCCCTGTGCTCAGTTGACTAGCTATGTTAACATGTCTTGATGTATGCAGCAGAATTCAAAATACCAACCTACAAGATTCAAAATTTAAATGACATTTGAAACTGAGAATTACTCAGAATGATAAAATTTCCTTATTAGAAATGACATCAATAATTAGGGTAATAATCTGTGTCTAAAAACACTTACAGAAAAGAGTTTACTTCGTTATATCACAAATTGTATTTAATAGATGTTAGCTGATAATTTTCGCTGCCCGTATGGAGCAACTGATACTTTAGTAGCTTTTTTTGTTAGTGCACTATGACATAAAGAGTTTGGTTGTTCTGAACGTCTCCATGCAGGTGATGGGACTGTTTATTAATAAAAGACAATCACTCAGTTGAATGGCTTGTCTCAACATAGAACAGAGGCACAACCTGGGGACATAAAATGACATGTGGTAAGAACCATCATATTTTTTCTATTAAGTGGCTGAGGTGCAATAGAGGGAACATTTTATTCTGGCCTTCCATTCCTTGACATTCTTCTTAAGTAGTTTTAAAGATTCTCATGTATTTCGAGAGAAGTTACACTGAATAGAGGATGACATTTTTCCAGGGTGAAATGGGAATAAGCTTTATTCAATCACATGGATAGTCTAAACACTCAAGTAAAATTCCTTATTCCTACCACAGCTCTTCAACCTAGAGCTAAGCTGGGCTCGACTTGGAAACTGTTCTAAGGTGTGTAAAGGAGCAAGTAATGAGCAAACCTTTACTTTTTGTTTGACTTGTACAGGTAGATGCTGGCTACCACTTGTAGGTACCTTGATATAGACACATTCAAAAAAGTATCCTAAAAGGGTAATTCAGGGGCTTAAGCACATTAATTAATAATTTGGACATTTCATCCAATGCATAATAGTCAGAGAAGACAAGTGTCTGCATTTACACCACATCTAAAGCAGGCATTCTGAATTTCCTCCTAATGTAAATGGTATTATAAAATGATAATGACATTTTGGAAGTAGCTGTTGTATTTTTGATATATATATTGCCCCATGTAACAATATTACATACCTGCAACTTTCTTAGTTGTGAGATACTACATTGTAAAGATCATTTTGACTAATGCAGGTGACCAGAGCTAGATCACAAATTCCAAAATCTCTTAATGTGCTCTGTATTGCTATGTCACTTGTATAACTCCTCTTTAATTATTTGGTTTATAGGACTTCAGAAAAAAAAAGACTAAACATTGATATCGGATTATGATCAATTAAAAAACATCGAAATGAACACTGGAGGGGAAGAAAGAAAGTAGGGCAGAGAGGAAGATTACTTACAGCAAGAACAAAAAGACCTGATCTGTCTCCCCCTGTACTCCCTTTCCTGAGTAATTAACGCAGTAAAGTGTAACAGTCAAAATGTTATATCGACTATCTGAATTAAAGTGTCTAAAAAGAAAATCTTGGTGTAATCAAAATAAGCAAACTATTAAGCTGAGAAGGGTGTTTCAAAGTCACTGTGTTTATTAATCTAAAGTACTGCTGAATGTCAGCTCTCTGTTTTGTATCAATTAAATTTATTTAATTTGGCATAATTTTCCAAGGACCAGGTATCAGACATAGCTTAAACTCATAAATCTATCATTTATTATAATTTAAAAATCTAGATTTCAAAGTTCTGACATCATTTGGGAACTTGGTGATTTTAACTGGTATTATTTTGCTTCACCCCACTGACCCTTTCAACTTTTCTTAGTTCAATATGAAATAAGCTTAAAATAATGTATAGATGCACTGCAGAAGGGCTTCTTATTTCCTAATAGTAACACAGCAGTAAAATTTTAAAAATGGTCTTCCTCTGTAATAGGTTACGTCGTGTGTTAAATTAGGTGTGAAAAAAATGTTGCAGGATATATAATTAGAATATAATTACTTCAGTGCACGCCTGTCTAAAACTTTGCCTTTAGTATTTGCTTTTAGTGATGTGTGTGGATATACCTAGTCTAATAATCTTTTTCGTCATAATTGAATCTCCTGCAGCCTAAACTACGGTACATTTTATATTAACCTTTCCTAAGCTAGAAGGTAATATGGACATGCACGATGAAAGCCTATTTCTACTGCTTTAAACGAAGCCTATTTCTACTGTTTTTGCTGAACACTGAAAATAACTGCTACTTTGCCTTGATATTAAAATTGAAAAGTGCATGTGGAACACAGGATAAGGACCTTCTCAGGTAGAAGGATGCAGACGGGTTTTGAATGACATGAGAACACTTCTGTGTTAAAGAGCAAATAGGCAAAAGATTTTGAAGTGATGCAGTTCAGAGAATTCTGAAATACCAAATATCAGACAAAACAATAAAGGACTGAGTGTTGCTGTAAAGCGCTGTAGCAGAGCATATGAGGCAACATTTCATACTTACAATTAAAACTGGAAGTGTATATCTCTTCAATTAAGTCAGTAGTAAGGGTTTGGGACTGTGTACGATTTGTCACCATTGATTCCAATTAAACTAAGAGATTCTCATTGTAAAGAATGGTGTATAATCAATGACCAATTAAGAGAAGAAGACCTAGAAAGTAACTTATTGTAGTAAATCTGGTATTGGAATGGCCCAGGCACATTGCCATTAAACCACTTACAGCACTGATAATGTGCTGCAGGCAACATCATTTGTTGCTCTTTTAGACTAGACTGTAACGCAAATAGCTTTAGGTTTAACTTAAATTCCTGGAACAAGAAGCAACATCTACCTGTAAACTCTGGTCTGGATCTTGCATGTTTGTTCCCTATAACTGACTACTAATAATCTTTATTATTAGTAGCTTAGAAAAGACAAATCAGGTCCTTAAGGATCTCATAAGGTTAAAGTTATTAAAGGCAGAAGATGTCAATACAGGGAGTGCCAGAGGTGAATTTAAAAACAACAGTAGCAGAAAGCTCAAATATATTAATTTGCCCTTAGGTGCTGTAATTAGTTTTTATTCCAGGACTGAGAAAATGAAATACAGGTCAAATGAACTTCTGACAAGAATTGTGCATGCAAACATGATTTACATAATAATTTAAGGTTGTATTGTCAAACACAATATCTCTTTGAAAGGTGTCTTATCACTTTGAAGAGTCTTTGTCATGCTGCCTGTATGCAATCTTGTTCACTTAATATATTCTTTTCTTTTTTTTTTTTTTTCAATTGCTTCACTAACAGCTAATTAATCTTGTTCCTGATTTTGTTTGTTGCTGGAATTTGTTCCTACCAGGTCACGAGCTGTTTCATCTTGAATGTGTAAATGTTTCCCCAAGCAAAATACACACGTGTGGAAAATATAAATATATGTATCTATCAATATAGATTGGATTTATTATCTTGGCACTATAATTATCCAAGTTAATTTAGGAAGTCATTCTGCAAAGTATTGTTGCATGACTAGTGACTAATGACTGGAAAACCACAGTGCTGTGTGTATGCCTGGACACTTGTATATTTTCTGTTTTCTGAGTTGTATATTGTTTTTCATGTTGCAACACTATGTAGCCTTTAAATTAGATTGCTGTGTATAACGTACCTGCCCTAATTGTTACCCAAGATCTTGCTATGGAGAAAAATGAGGACATACCTCACATATGAAACAAGAAATTTATTCTTCATTTCCTGAAATCCTAAGATTTTTATTAAGCAAAACGAAGTTATAATTAGTCCAGTTGAAATTATACTAACAGCTGGAGTCCAAATTAATATCAAATAGATCCCATTGGTAATATGGTGTTATACCAAACCTTCCAAATAAGCTGCTTTTTTTTTTTTTTCAGGTGTTATGACCATTCTTTTGTTGCATCTCTGATCTTAAAGGAGTCGGAGTGGGGTTGCAGTGTGTTGTCAGCATAATGAATTCCTGACAGGGAGGAGGTTGAAGCTGATGATGAATTTTTTCCTTCTTTCTGAGGGAGTATATATATTTTTCCTTTTCATTCTAATGTCTACTTGGGCCATTTTAGTGTTTTCTAATATGATTTACATCTTACTTTTTTCACTGGCATGCAACTCCATGTTATACTGCAATTTACAACACATACTATTTTTTAGGTAGGTTGGTTACTTATTCTTTGGTTTGGGATTTTGCTTGTTATCCTATAGCAGTTTTTGCCTACCTCTGAAGTCTAAATTTCATTGACAGATGACCCATGAGCTGTTTAGAGTCTTAGGGTCTCAACTCTTTGTCATTGGTTTTCAGATCATCTTTTTACACATAACAGAAGATATTACTTTTTCTTAATATTCTCAGACCATTGAGCTACAATGGCAATAAGAATTTTGTCTTATGGAAAATTCTGATTATAAGTACCAATGGAGTTTATACGCTATTTGGGAAATATACTTTTTGTCATACATTGTAAACAGGATTTTTTTCATTGGTAGATTCCTTATTGGACTGATAAAATTATTACTGAAAACCCAGAAAGATTTTACTTCCATAATCACATCAAAAAAAAAAAATCTCTGGAAATTTGAAAAAAAGAAAGATACTTAGATTTTTTAAATATCCTACTACTGAAAATACTTATGTGAGTTTAGATAGAAGTCTGAAAATGACATTACATACAGAAAATTGACTTGAAATAGGTCATGGGCAAATCAAGTCCTCCCTACTTCAGATACATTGCTATTTGGTTTGGTATTTTCTCTGGCAGAGTAATTGTGTTTGCATACCCTTAAACAGGGTCATAGTGCTGGAGGAAAAAAGTATGTGTGGTTTCTCTGTAAGATATTCTTTAACCAGAAAATGAGAATTATGTGTGTTGACAGATTTATGTGGATTCTGCCTTGTAGCATATGGCGGTGCCGATAAGAACTTGTAATAATCTGTCTAAAGAACTCATATCTTTGCAATGTGCAGTGCTAAATGCCTGACATCCCATGCTCATTTTGAGCTTCATAGGACAAAAAGTGAAATACAACACTGGAGCTTGAATGATGGAATTCATGACACTCAGTGGCTTTTCCTGAACAAGACTGATGGGGGTGAAAAAAACCCTGCCACAACAAATTGCTTCAGTTACTTTTTCCAGTGCCTTCTGTTGTGCCAAAATAAAATGTCTTGATTTAAGTATAGATAATTGATTAATGCATCAAGTAAAATTATTTATGATAATCTTTTTTAGATATCTTTGGTTTAGGGACTACAATTTTCCTGGTGTCTCTGGTGCTCCCAGAATATAATTACACTAATCGTACAGCTTTGTCTTGCATAGCAATTTGTGTGCATATACCAGCGTAGTTTACCTGTTCCTCCTCTAAGGAGGGCATTCAGAAGCAACTCTATTTAAAATGTAGGCCAAGAAATTTCTGGCTTAATTCAGAAATGTGTGGCACTCATCAACAGTGCTAAACTTCAAACATTAATCTCTTATATTGTGCTACTGCACAATCATGCCAAATGTTGTAGGTAAGGGACTGTCAGAAGTTTTAGTTTAAATGTTGATTTTTTGAAGTTGTGACTTATCCACTGGAAGGGACAGAGTGGAACAAATTGTGCAGGTTGAATGATCTGCCGCTTGGGAATCTCTGGACCTCTTAGAAAGATATGACTATTTAGAAGCTGTGGAAACAATTCATGCGGCTTGGATGGCTTTTGTCTGGAAGCACGAGCAGGAGGAGGAGGACTGAGTGGGAGTAATGGGTCAAGTGGATGTCAACAGTTTTGTCCTTGATGATGCAAAATATCGACCCTTACCTGAGAAATCTTCAGAACCTGTATAAACAAACTCATCTGTTTTTGTGAATGTACCAAATTTTTGTAATTTCTTGGATTGTCTGTCAGGTTCAGATCTTGTAATGAAAGGTTCTATGTTTTGGGGTTGAGTGAAGGCAAGCAGGCTTGTCATAGGTGTTTACGCTTCAGAAAATGCACTCATTCTCTATGACATAGGAGAAAGTTTTGGATGCCCCTATGAGCTAGGGAATACACTCCAAAGAACTCAAAGAATAGTCGTGATTATTTTTTTTAACATTAAAAAGGGTGGAGTATATAAGAAAGGAAAATTTTAGTAGTATATAAAGGCAATAATTTGGATAACATATGATTTATCAGTATATTGTTTTCAGTGTAGAAATCTCTCAGTTTAAGGAAACCATTTCAGTTATATCTGCATTGATTTTTAGTCTGGACATGAATATACTAATTAATATTGAAGCTGTCAAGATGTCTTCTGTAAGAATGTATTTTTAGTTTAATATAATAAAGGAGGCAATGATGTTTTAAGGGTTCATTTTGGCTTGCTTACTGGTAATAAATAAGAAGAAACACATTTATACTTTGTGTTTGATATACATAGTCATACTATTACCACTGTAGATTACTTGTCTATATCCTTCTCTGCATTTAGTTTATGTGACACAATTATTTAGGAATTATATTATGCATGCTAGCTTTTAATATTTTTAGAGTTAGCAAAACCATACATGCTATGAAAAACCAAATAAATTCTGTATATTTGTTGCAAGGTACTGATATGCCAAGGACTACACAAAAAGATAGCCAAACAGGAAATAGAGCAGGAAATAGAGCTTTTTAAGATGATAATCAAAAAATACCATCTTCAATAGAGACAAATTCAAATATTCCTTGGCATAATCATTCATAAACTGAATAGGGAGCTTTGAAACTGCGTACAGAGTGCCCTTCTCAGCCAGTTACACCTTGCAGTGGTTACTGTAGTCAGTTTCATCGCACTAACGTGTTACTTAAAACAGGGTCACCAACAGGACATATTATTTTACAGTTGCTATATTCAGCACACCAAATGCAGAGGTAACACAAATTTGTATAAAGTGCACACATCACTGTCATTAGTTGCATTTTCATTTTAAGCTAGGTAGCCTGAAACCACCTGTAAGCTCAAGTGACTCTTTTCTGTTGGTACTTCAATAAGGCCCATACTCAGATGCAGACAGGCAAGTTAATGTGCAGGTTTCAGACAATTTTCTTGCATTGGCTACATCTGCCATCATGTATGCCACAACAGATCAGTCAGCTGAGTCCTTCCTATGCAGTTCTCAGCACTGTGTTGGAAGGTCAGGCTGATACTGCAGTGGGTTCACCACGGGGGGACAAAGTTGTGGCTTTCTCTCTGTGACAGTGTGGACAATCTGAGCCTGGGTAGGCAGTCAGGTCAGGGAGCGTGCCACAGGTTGCTCAGTTCACAGGCTTCACTACTTCAAAGGACAGCTGTAGAGAAAGCATCTGCCTTGGAGTGCCACAGCAATACTCACTTTTTGAGTGGAGGGAGCACCTTTCACATTTACTTGATACCAAAAATCTATGACAGATTTCATCATCTTTAGGCCTGTGTGTTTCTAATTCCTCTTATGTATATGGATATTTTTGTTTCATGAACTGTTTCAGGCAATAAGGAGTGCCAATGCTCAGTGGGTCTTTCTAGCTATGACAGAAGGGCAGAAGCAGTGACAAATAGAGCCAGCGTGGAGAAATGGAATTATTAATTCAGCTTCCTTTTTTCTGACAGAGAAATTTGTTGTCCCACAATCCTAGAGAAGAGCAAGGGCCTGTGCCAATTCCAGTTGTGGGAAATATACTCTTGCAATAGAACAGGTGTCTTTCTGAGGACATTGATTCAAGAAGAAGGAAATGGAAAGTAAGGAGATATAGGCTGTGAAGTGAATTATCAGGAGCTTGTTTTAAAGGAGGTCTGATGCAGTGGAGAAAGCAGATAACTGTATGTGTCTAAATACAGGGACTGTAATATCCTTGAATATGCCTAGTACCTCATGGGAATTCAGCAAGTGAGGAATTGTGGTAGCATTCAATTATTAACTATCCTTGTATCATTTAATCTTTACTATTACCTCTATGGTATACGTGATGATGGAGAGCACTGGGCTGAAATTCATGGAGAAAAAGCCCCAAACAATAAAACTTCTCCCACTTTAAGATATGTCTTTTGTTTTACACCAGAATAAATTGAATAGTTACTGGAGTTTTAATAAGACCACAAACTTCCTTCTCTATGTAAAATGAAGCAGTTGATTTAGTTTATAATGATACAAACAAGAAAAGCTACTCTAAAATATATGTGATTATGAAGTATGAATTTAGTGTTGGGAAAATACACAGAATCTGATGCAGTTAGACAAAAGAGACAGGACAATAATTAAAAGACAGTACACTAATTTATTTAAAACTCAAGGGTCTACTTTCCAGCGTAAACAAATACATTCTGCAAAAGACCATCCTGAAAGGTAACTGAAGTTACCAGCTAATACAAGCTTCAGCCAAGGCAAAATATTCATGCCTCTTCCAATCTCCTTGCCAGCAGGAATATGCTTTGTGCCAGAGATAGTTAATTTTGCACTAGAAATCCATGTGGGACTCCCAGCTGGAAGCAGGGGGAATGAAAACTCTGCATGTATGTGCCTCAAACTGCTGGAAATATGATGCTAGGCATTTAGATGTCAAAAAAATTGCTACTTGTTTATTGTCAAATTAAATGCCCTCAGACTAAAAGCTCATTTATAATTGAAATTTATTTTTAAAGCAAATTCAGCAACCTCTCTGTCTGCTCTTGCCACCCATTTTAATGTCCTGAGAGAGACTGAAAGCATGTCGCAATACTAAAGAGATTTCAAACTTATGTGTTTTCAAGTAGCTATAGATTATGCTTAGATACTTCATCTCATGGGATGAATTTAAGATCAGAAAGTTTAGTAGTCCTCTACTATTTTCATACACAGACACAAACACAAAGTGGGAAAAAATGGCTATTACATAATCATGGAGTAATTCAGGTTGGAAAGGACCTCTGAAGGTCATTTGGTCCAAATCTGGCTGAGAGCACAGGTCTATGTTGTTAGTTGAAATTATTTAAGCGAAATGAGCTCAACACAACTGAAGGGCAGGAGATTTTTTTTTTCCACCTCATGTAGCTGAGGTGGGTCTGAAGGTTTAAAGATCAGATACAGCTCTGATACAAACAGAGACATCTAGATTTGGATATTGAAATGGGTGATGCTTGTCTGAAATGTTAATGCAAGAAAATAAAATTTTTATTTCTTACCTACTGTCCCTGCAGAATTCATGTCTCTTTTTTTTCCTGTACTTCTCTGATAGTGCACAGAACACAAACTTATAAAGGTTTCTGGTAAGTGGATGTCTATCAGACTCTTGTTTTTACTTTATAGGTGGTCAACAACAGTGGAATCCAGAAGCTCTGAGAAAGTACATTAGGTAATTCATCCAGTTAGTTAGATTATCAGATAAGAAAGAGGCATATGATATAATTGATCATTCAGTGAAAGCTTATGTTTATTAGATTGACTACCACTGTCCTTCATAGTAATTCCTCTGACCTTAGGGATTCTCTTGATAGAATTGACCCGTATTTCTAGCTTTTATTTTATGGTTTAATGGTCCATTTCAGTTGCTTAGCTCATAGACATTCTTAGTGCATCATTCTGACATTCAGACTCAAGAGCTAGAATGCTCAGTAACTCCCAAGCCTGCCATAGAAATTACAACTATAACTCTATGAAATGAAGTATTAAAGCTGCTAAGGGTTTAAAGCTGCTTCCCGAACACCTTTGACTCTTTGGCTGCTTCCTCTAGCAAAGCATTGATTTTATGTGCACAGCAATGTGGCACAAGCACAGCTTTTTGGGATGCAGATACCTCCACCAGCTTTTGGGTGATAGAAAGAGATACAAAAGGAGAAAAGTTGTACAAAATAAAAAGGAAAGAGTAAACTATCCAATTAGTTTCTAAAAAAAAAAATAATAACTTTAGCTGTTAAATCTGTCACTTCAGGCTTTTCAAAACACCTTTATTTATAGTATTATACATGCTTTAGCAGCCTTATATGGTTGCCTAATTGAAATAAAAATAATTCTAGCTGATTTAACAGCTACTTAATTTTCTTTAAAGAAAACCAAACCAAAAAATTTTTCAAATTTCTGCTATAACTTCTGAAATGTAATACTGCAATAAATTAATTAATTTTTTCACTTCTTTCAAAGTTTTATGATGCTATAATGCAAAAGCAGCCTGCCTGGTCTAGCCTATCATATTAAGCTAGATGATTCCAGTTGCTAATGGAACCTTGGCAAACAAAGAAACCCTGGAAAATTCAGGCAAAGCAAATAAGATCAATGAGAGAGGTGGAAAATAATTCTATAAAGGCACAATTTATTAGTAATGTAGTTGGGGGAATGGGGAAAACAGATGAACTCTGGTCAAAAAGAAGCAGTTGAAGCAACTGAAACTAGTAAAGAAACAGTGGAAATTAAGAAACGTGGAGAGAAAGAGATTCAAATGATTTTTAAATACATATTTTTTCTCAGTGAGACTCTGCTGAAATTATGCCAGTGATGAAGTTTAATATTGTTATCAGGGCATTAAAAAATATTTGACTTTACTAGGATTATTGATTTTAAATTAAAGACTTCAAATCTGTCATACAGACCTCGTGAAGGTCATTATAGTTTGAATGATATCAAGGATTTTTCTGTATCAAAGATCCTGGAAACAATAGAAATCATGTCAAGGATAATTACAAATTTGTTTTCAGTGCACCTAGAGACAGCTCTATTGTGTGAAATGACCCGCAAAGAAAAGGAGAGGTGACTCAGTGAGGGCACTCTTAGAGATCAAAAAAAAAAAGAAAAAAAAAGAAAATCAAATCCAAAACCCCACCAGAACAATTTTCAGTATATATTCCTAAAATGTCTAGCATGAGTACCTGGATAAATTATATGGATTGAATGAAAATTCTCATTTTCGTAAATTTTTGAGAATATAAGTATTTTTTCCTTTAAATTTTATCTTAGTCCACTTTCATGGTAACTTGCTGAAACTTTTCCTTTCCATTGTAATAGATCAGAGATATACAATAGCTGAGAGATTCTCTTTAGCAGCTCTGCTAATGAGACAGCATCTGCTAAACCCTTTTACATGACTATTTTTGATCATATGTCTATCCATCTTCATTTTGTTTTACATTATGAGGTTGACAGTTTGGCATAATTCAGCATCATCACCTTCTTAAAGGAAGGATTTTCTGAGAGTACACAAGACCATTCACCTGTTATTTTTCCAGAAAATAAAACCTTTAGATGAACACCAATGTTAGGCTGAGGAGTAAAAAGCAGTGGAAAAGAGTCATCAGACTTAATTTTTGTTTCTATGGTCTGAAATTGAAGGGAGGGCTCAACAGAAACAGAAGAAAGGGGTCACAGTCTGCCTTTGGTTTGGGGAATATCTGAATCCAGAAATTTGGTATTTAAACCCATTGTTAACAGAACAGGACGAAGTTTCCTTCTTCCTCCCCCTTTCTTAGCAGGCCCTGGTCTTATAAAGCATGTTTCTTTTTTCTTTTCACTGTGTCAGTATTTAATTTCATGGCCAATGTAAAGTTACAACTCATTAAATACTATGTACTTAGCATTCATCATGACATGTCTTTCTTTGCATTACCAATATAATGAGACAAACACAACTCCAAACTGTAGATGAATTGGAAGTGACCTTATTTGTAACATACGAAGTTACATGTGTTTCAACATTCATAAAAAAACACACAAAATGTTAGATATTTTGGTTTTGGTTTTATTAATGTATAATGAATTCAATGAATCTACTCAGTGAATTCAAAATAGGTTCATTTCATTCACTAAATTTAAATTTTCCTTGTTGCAACTTCTCTGTCATTTCCCTCCTGTTCTCTTTTTATATGTCCTGTTATGTCCTAGTAATGGATAACTTAGACCTTAGGGTCTCCTTTTGTGTGGTTGTTGTTTTTTTTTCCCTGAGTCACCTTCCTTGTTTTCTTTTACAGTTCTATTGAACTGGTAATGTCAATACAGGAATTTTACTTAAAGTAATTTCTTAAATCATTTAGTGTTTTTGTTCCACTTGCTAAGGCCTGTCTAAATCTGTTACAAGCACAATCACTTAATGCTTCTTTTGCATTCTTCTTGATTCTCATTCAATTCCTGTCCTAAATTCCTAGGTAGAAGTTACTCAGTTATTTTGTTATTGTGGAATATTTTGGTTGTTTTCACTTATAGTAACTTTTTTTTAATGCTCTAACTCAGGGGTGTAGTTATTCTGTTCCTTAAGCCTGAGTACTAAACTGATGAGAATGATATAAGAACAGGATAGAGTTAGCCATTTGCTTGGTTCAGTAAGTGTATGTAGTGGGTTGACCCTGCACATTAGCTGACCCATTAAAACCACTCTCTGCCTTCCCTGTGCAAGTGGACAGAGGAGAGAAAAGAAACAGCAAAAGATTCAAGAGTTAAGAGCTGGGAGAGGGCACTTACTGATCACCATCACAGGCAAAACAGACTCAAAGTAGGGATATTAATTAAATTTATTACTAATAGGATCAGAGCAAAAGAGTGAGAAGTACAATAATCTTAAAAACACCTTCCCCCTCCCCTTCCTTCTTTTGAAACTCTACCTCCTCCCCCCCAGCAGTGCAGGGGGTTACTGTCGGTTGTTGTTTCTACTGCTGCTCGGGGAGAGGAGTCCTTCCCCTGCTCCCGTTGGGTCCCTCCCATGGGAGACCATCCTTTATGGACCTCTCTGGTGCGAGTCCATCCCACAGGCAACAGTTCTCCATGAAACTGCTGTCCCGTGGGTCACTTCTCTATGGGATGCACTCCTGGAACAGTCTGCTCCAGTTTGGGTCCCGCACAAGGCCACAAGTCCCACCAGGGAAAACCTGCTCCAGTGTGGGCTCCTCTCTCCATGGGCTGAAGGTCTCTGTCAGGACCCTGCTCCATCTTGGGCCTCCCATGGGGTTACAGCGCCCTTCAGATATCCACCTGTTCCAGTATGGACTTCTCCATGGGATGCAGGTGGATCTCTGCACCCTGATAATCCTCCATGGGCTGCAGGGGCACAGCTGCTCCACCATGGTCTGCACCACAGGCTGCAGGGGCCACAGCTCTGGTGCCTGGAGCACCTCCTACCCCTCCTTCTGCACTGACCTTGGTGTCTACTTTGTTGTTCACATGTTCTCACTCAGCTCTTCCCTTGCTGAAATTTTCATCCGCGCAATAACTTTCTATTCTTAAATGTGTTGTCATGGAAGCGCTGCTATAATTCCTAATTGGTTTGGCCTTGGTCAGTGGCAGGAAGCCGTTCTGGAGCTGGCAGGCATTGGCTCCACCATATAGGGGAAACTTCTAGCAGCTTCTAATAGAAGCCGTCCCTGTAACCCCCTCTGCTACCAAAACCTAGCCACAGAAACCCACTACAGCGTACTGGCCTGATTTTTATTACTTTTTTTCTAGTTTTCTGGAAAGTTCATTCTGGGAGGGAAGACGTGACTTTCTATGAGTACTACTTTATAATAATATTCAAAAGTTACTGTAGCTGTCTATTGCTACAGATTTCTTTCTCATTACAGGTAAGATATTTTTGGTGTGTGTACAGTGCAAACTTCAATATAGGAAGCCCTAGTTATCTTGGCTACTAGAACAGAAAGCAATTTAAATGATTTATCGTAATGGAGCTATATGGTGCCACGTAGTTTATTTTGCATATTTGTAGTTCACTGTGGGCTAGAGTCCCTGAAAGCCAATGAGTGAAATTTATGCATCATTTGAGATCCTCAGATCTCTCATTTGCTGCCTAACTTGACAAAATATCTAAATTTCCTCTGAGTACTGGTACAGGTATTGACTAACTGTTCAAATGCTCATTCAGTCTGCCAAATTGCTGGAAGCATATCCATATGCCAATGTACTTGCTGACCTCTCTGAGTACAATTTCTTTACTCGTCTGTTTATGAGATCTCAGACCAGGCCCACAAAAGAAAATCAGGACTAGAAGGGACTTTATAGGTCTATGTGAGTGGTGCCTGCAAAGGAATATATTTTCATAAGAATATCAAAGCCCATCTCAACAGTACTTTTTACACTTCCCTTGCCATTCCTTTCTGCCCAAGCACCCACTGAAAAGCTGCTTGAGGGCTTCTGATAAGTACCCCTTGACAGTTTATTCATAGCTGTATTTGTGCCAACAAGTTCCTCTATTGAAGTCATTATTCTTCCTCCTCAGTGTATATCTCCCTAAGTATTTTACAAAGAAGAGTTAAATTGTACCTTAGCCTTCATTTTGGTCAATGAAAAAATCTAGAGGTCTTTTAGTCCTCTTTGCTATGATAGCCTTTTCATTGTCCTTACCATTTTAATAGCTCTTACTTAATTCTCTTCCTTTTTATTTAATGTGTTTTAAGCTTGTCAGTCACCATAATCTCAGTGATGATGTGCCAGTGTTGCACTTGCCCTTTAGACAGTTGTATCCCATTACTTAACCTATAATCAACAAATATGATCAGGTCCTTCTGCTTTCATATGGTGGGAATGTTACCCCATTCACTACTACCTTCTGTGCTCGACCTGTGAGCCAATTGCTCACCCACCACATGATGTGTTCATCCAACTGTGTACTCTTTCTGTGTCCAGAAAAATACTATAAAAGACAGTATTAAAAGCTTTATTGAAATCCAAAAACATGACATCAGCTAGCTTCCCCTGATCAGCGAGGTGGGTTACCTTGTCATAAACATCGGATAAGCAGGACTTTCCACTCATGAAGTTGTCCTGGCTGTGACCAATGAATGTTTTGACTTTCAAGTGTTTTTCAATATCTCCCAGAATAATCTTCTCCATAACTTTACCAGGCACCGAAGAAGTGAGACTGACAGTCCTGTAGTTTTCAGAGTCCTCCTTCTTGCCGTTCTTGAAAACCCAGACAATGTTGGCCAGATTCTAGTCAGCTGAGACCTACCTGGATTCCCAAGACCACTGAAAACCATAGAGAGAGGCTTTGCGATGACATCAGCTAGTTCTTTGAGAATTCTGGGATGAATCTCATCAGGCTCCATAGATTTGTAGGGATACAGCTGGAACAGCAGATCCCACACAATTTCAGGATCAACTGGGAGATGATCATTCTTGCTGTTATGGTCCTCCAGCTCAGGGCACTGAGGGCCCTTTGGTCCCTACTCTATGTTGAAGACAGAGGCAAAGAAAACATTAAACACCTCTACCTTGTCTCTGTCCCTGTTTGTGAGGCAACTATCCTCATCCTGTAACGGGCTGATGATATTTCTATACTGCCTATTGCCATTAATATATTTGAAAGTACTCTTTTTATTGTCTCCCACATTTCTGGCAGCTTCAATTCCATCTGAGTTTTGACCACACGAATTTTCTCCCTACAGTGGCAAGCAGCATCTCTGAATTCTTCCCATCACTGGATCTTGCTTCCACTAGGCATACACCTTCTTTTTTTTGCCCTATTTCTAAGAGAAGAGCCCTGCTCAGCCAAGCTGGCCTTCTGCCTTGCCTGCTTGGTTTCTGACATTTCAGAATTGCCTGCTCCTGTGGCCTTAGGAGGTGATGTTTAAAAAGTGACCAACACTGATGGTCCCTGAGTAGCTTGAAGTCTGCTCTTCTCATGTCCAGAGCTGAGGTTTTGCTGGTACTTTTCCTTCAGTTAACAGAGATTTTAAACTTGATCCCCTTGTGGTTACTGTGGCCAAGATGGCCGTGAATCTCAGCTTCACTCATGAGATCCTCTTTGTTGACAAGCAACAGATCAAGGAGGGCATCTTTCCAAGTCCCTTAGGACCTGTTCCATAAAGTTGTAATCCATGTTTTTCAGGAATCTTCTGTCTCGAGTTGTGCCAGCTGTGTAATGCTCCCAGTTAATTTATGGTAAGTTGAAATCCCCCATCAGGACAAGGGCAGTTGACTTGGAAGTGTTCCTTAGTTCCTCAAAAAATAATTTGTTTGTGCCATCAACCTGGCTTGGAAGTGTATAGGAGACTCCCACAATGACATCTGTATTCTTTGTTTGTCCCTTGATTCTTACCCAGAGGCTCTCAACTGTGCCATTGCCAGCTGTGAACTCCATACATTCTAACCCTTCTATTACATACAGTGCTCTTCCACCTCTTCTGGTCTGCCTATGCCTCCTGAAGAACCTGTAACTGTCCAACAGGGCACTTCAGCCACAGGACTCTTTCCACCAGATTTCATTTATGCCAGTGATGTCAAATCTCTGAGACTGGGCCAAAGCGTTGAGCTCCTCTTGTTTGTTTGTTCCTCAGTGCATTGGTGTAGAAACATTTAATTGTAGCCAACACCTCATGAAGCAGATTGAGGGATCCCATTACAGCTGATTTATATGTTGCAGTTCTTCAGATTTCTTCTCCCCTTATGGAAGCCAATCTGAAAATACATGCTCTCTGGCCTTCAGCTTCATTTTTCAGTTCTTCCACAGTTCTGGGATGGAGTTCACCTTGTAATTGTGAGTAATTCATAAACATTTAGTTCCTTGAGATCTGTTTTCACTTCTATTTCGATGTTTTCAGGTTTTTTTAATATACACTTTTATTTTTCTTACTGTTATCTGCAAGGTCAATGTCATGCTCTGTTAAAAACTGAAGAAAACTATTAATTTAGTTATTAAACCATTAATTATACTTAGTCTCCACCTCTTTATGGTGTCTTCTTTTAGATCTCATAAAAACAAAGTTATGTGTCTTTACTACCCAAGGTCATTTATAGCTGGCTAGCTGAGAATGAGTCACTGCCTCTCAGTGTTGCTCACAGAATCAAAGTCTAATTGAGATTGGAAGGGGCTTATGGAGAACATCCGGTCCAACCCCTCTGTTCAAGCGGAGATGCCATTCGGTTGCTCAGAACCATGTCCAGATAGTTTTTCAGCATCTCCAAGAATTGGGACTCTACCACCTCCCTGGGCAACCTGCTTGGTTACCCTCACCGTGAAAAAGTGTTCAGAGGGAACCCCTTGTGTTTCAGCATGTGCCTGATGCCTCTGGTCCTGTCACTGAACACCACTGAAAAGAGCCTGGCTCTGTCGTCTTTGCACCCTCCCTTCTAATGTTTATAGACACTGATGAGATCCCCTTGAGTTTTCTCTTGTCTAGGCTGAACAGTCCCAGTTCTTAGTCTTTCCTCATAGGAGATATTCTCCATTCCCTTAATCATCTTACTGGCCCTAGACTCGACTCAGTCCAATAAGATGATATCTCTCTTGTACTGGGGAGCCCAGAACTGGATGCACAGCTCTCCAGGCATGGCCTCACCAGTGCTGAGTAGCAGGAAAGAATCATCTTCCTCAGTCTGCTGACAATGCTCTGCCCACTCCAGCCCAGGATGCCATCTGCCTTCTTTGCAACAGAGGCTCCTTGCTGACTCCAGCAGGATCTCAGGTGCTTTTCTGAAAAGTTGTTTTGCAGCCAGGCAGGTCCCAGTGTGTGCTGGTGCATGGTTCTACCTTTCAACATCAGACTTTCTCTGTGTATTCCGTGTGGTGCCTGGCCTCTCAGCTCATGGCTCTGACTCAGATGGAGAGAAAGTTGCCTAAAATTTGAATTTGGCAATAGCTTTAATAGCTCTGTCCCAATAAGATTTCAGTCTCAGATTTTAATGTGTGTCTTGGTCATAAAAGCAGCTTAACTGTACAGCTGGATCTTTAAAAAATTGCAATGTGTATTTACTCTTACAACTGGACAAACCAAAATTAGTGCTAAATTAAGATGTTGCTCCTGTAACTTTCTAGTTATTTTTTCCCCATTTTTGGTAAATTTGCAAGTTCAAGTTTCTGTTATTTCCAGATATCTTAAAAATAAGGGTTTAGTGCTGATAATACCAAAGTGTTTGAAAAGTAGCTATCTGTAGAACCAAGAAACAAGAAGTAACAATACAGATTTGACCTCACAAGAAATCATCTCCTAATCATCTCCTTCCAGAGATTAAGGGACAATTATTATATTAATAATTGGTATTTGATTACAAGCTTCTGTTTAATTTGGGGTGAGGGGTGCGGGGAAGAAGATAAAAAAGGCTACTTTGGGGAATTTTCCCCCCTTATTACTTTTCTTTTTCATATAAAGTTACCTGGGTCACTTATGCTTTTAAAAATGGACATTTTGCCCTCTAGTGGTTTCTTTCAGTTACAAAATGTTTGGGGAAAACCTATTTCATCAGCTAGGAATGCTTGGTTTTATTTTAATTTTTAGACTGTGCACGCTAATTCATCCACTTAGATTCTAGTGTGGAACTACAAAGCGAAAAAAAATTAAGATTGTTTTGAAAATGCTGGTATTTTTTTTCTTTTGTCTGTGTGTACTGATGCACTTTTAAGACTCCATCTTTAAAAATAGTGTCTTTGGGTTATATTTTATTCACTTAGATTGTTACGGGGAAGTTAAAGTCACTGGACTTTAATTTGAAAGTAGTTGAAAGGAAAATATTTTGCTTTTACTTCAAAACAGTAACACTACTGACATTATGGAGAACATAATTTGCTGCTTTATTTAACAAAAAAAGTAATGAAAGCTACATAATAATTGAAGCTGTAATATACTTGCTAGAGCAGCATATATCTACTGCAAAAATTTTCTTTGATTCTGTAACAATGATCCAAATATGTTTATTTGGCACATGACTTGTGGGTAGATAGAATAGATTTCTTTCAAATTTATTTGAGAGCCTTAGTCATTGCTTTGGTGCTCTGGGAGTATGATAATGAAGTGCTACCATTTATATTTTAATTCTTGTAACTCCAGCATAGTGGTTTTCTTTTGCAATATTTTTATCTATTTTTATTATGTGAAGTTTTGCTGAAGTGAATGGCATATTGTCACCTTCAATTTATTTGGAGCTCTGCAAAGGAGGAAGAATACTGCATAAAATACATAATATTCTTATGAAAGATAAGGAAGAATACTAATTAACATGCTTGGTGCAGCACCAATTGAGATTAAAAATGCATGGCACTCAGGGTTATTCTGTTCAAGATAACCTAAAAATAAACATTTAGGAGATACTACAAAAAGTCAACTTCAATACAAAGTTTCATTGCATCTCTCAATGCAAGTGTTTCCTGATTGCAAAAAGAAAAGTTAATGGATTAGTGCTCTTCCAATTCTCTGCCAAAATATTCAGTTTAACTAATCCCTGAAAGTAACCATTGATGGATTGATGATACTTAGCATTTTCAGAATGATTGGATGAGAATAAACCTGAGTTAGGTGATGCTATAAACCAAAAACTGTAACAAAAGTACAACTAGACTCTTCCTACATCATAATCAAACAAATTTCCATAGATGAAATTGTCCTGAAGAAAAAACTTATTTCATTTGTGCTCTTAAGGCTTTGCAATAAATGAAAATGTCAGACTATGCCTTCCAGTGCTCTATTTTTACTTGCAAAATGTTTGTTTATAAATATTTATTTATTAAACCCTTTTCCTCCAGTCTAAAGTCTGTGAGATTGTATCACCCAAAACACTACTACTTTATGAAATAGTCATATTTTTTCATAGAAAATCCCAATTTTACGAGAATAATGAAATTTTTACAGAAAAGTAATAGAGAGATCTTTCCATAAACAATGTAATTTTGAGTACTGGTATACAAAGATAGCACAGAGGAGCCACCAAGTAATGAAAATTGTTCTTGAGTCTTTTAGCTACTTCACCCCTGAAGAATAAGGGCTGTATGTCTGCCAAAGTGGCATGAGCAACTATAGCATGACTCAGGAGAAAGTTAGGTTAAGAATTTGTATGGTTCAAGGTGAATCTCCTTAGGAAGTTGAAAAAAATGTATTAAGATCAGAGAAAATATCTCTACAGCTTATTTTTAAAAGCAAATTTTTTAGTACCAAAATGTTTTAAAAAGTAACAGAACTTTTACAATAAGGACCAGTGGAAGAATAGGGATAGAAAGAGTTTGTGTCAGAATGAAAGAGAAAATAATGTAGTATTTCCTAATTAATTGTAAACAGAATGTTCATAGAATCATAAAATATGCTGAATTGGAAGGGGCCCATTAGGGTCAGCAAAGTCCATGTCCAGGCCCTGCACAGGACAGACCTAGGAATCACACCATGTGCCTGACAGCATTGTCCAAATGCTTCTTGAATTCAGACAGGCTTGGTGCTGTGACCACTTCCCTAGGGAGCCTGTTCCAGGAAATTTGGTGAAATCTGGGTGATTGCAGATATCTAACCTAAATTCTAAACCCTGATTCAGCTTCATGCCATTTCCTTGAGTCCTATCACTGGTCATGAGAGTGAAGAGATTGGTAGAGAATTTTCTTCTCTCTGTAGCTGGTTCTTTGACTTCTTGCGGCCATTTTGTTGTTTTATTTGGTTTGGTTGGTGGGGTGGGAAAGGGCAAGTGGTTGCTTTTTGTATGTATTCAAGAGCACCTTTTTTCCCAAGGTACTTATGATCTTAATTGCCATTGCTGATGATGCTCCAGATCATCTGTAGTAGACATTGCTGATAGTCAGGTGGACTCTGCTGTTCGACATTGTGTGCCATGTGTGAACAAGGTCTCTGCCTAGAGCTGCAGACAAACTTGGCTGTTCCAGTGTTTTGCCCAGAATTACCTGTTTTGTCTTCCTGGCTTGTCTTCCAGGCTCCTACCCCTGCAGCAGGAATGAATGAGACAGTTCACTGAGCCTCAGGTCACTGATTTATGAATTTCTTCTTAAGAATTACCACTGAAAATAGATGCTAATAGAAGAGGCTGTTAGATCATGATGGCTGTGAGATGAATAGTGTTCTCACAACTTCAGATGTGATGTCCAAGTGTAGGGGACATTTTGAGGTGTTTATCAGTTCAGTACCACTGCTTGGCCTCCCTGGAGTCAGGAGTCCAAGTCTCCAAAACCAGACCTGGAGAAACTCCAATGACTCAGAGATCAGAACACATGCAAGGTCCCTGTGAATGCTGCATTGAAGTCAAGGTTAATAAAAAAGGTTTATATTGGACAGGCTGGCTTACAGATTAAAAATGCCATAATTCTGATGTCAATAAAAGCAATTTTTTTAAACATCACATGAGATAAACTAGTGAGGATTTTTGTTTAAATTTTTTTTCATCAAATTGGTTCCCTTATCCGTAAATTCTACTTGTAATTATTAACATTATAATTTGTTTCTTTCTTTGTGAATATTTTAACTGCACAAAATATTTCCAGTTTTCTTCCTTTATATGTAGTACAAAAAGAAGCACCAAATCAAAAATGAAAATTGTATGTCAGTTTTGTTACTCATGAAGAGAACCATAAATCTTATGAATTCTTGTCATATGCTGTAATATACTCATCAGTTAGTGATTGTTAAGTAGACTAATCAGATGGTGTTACTGTTCAAAAATCCTATTGCAAATAGTCTAAATCACATACTGAATATTGAAAATTATATCATTATGGTCATTTAAACTGCAACTAAAAATAATTAATTTATCTCAATCAAAGCAAGTTTAATAAACAGAAGAACACATCAAACTTAATTTTATTTAGTTTTTCTTCCTCTATTAAATTATGCTAGAGCACTAAAATATACCCTAGGGAACAATTCCTGTAGGTTAATAAAGACTAAAATAATATTTCAGACTTTTATATCTATGTCATATGAATATCCAGATAGAGGATAAACAGCATTTGAAAAATTGCCGGAAAACAACAATCCATCATATTTAGGGAGAGTTTTCTTCCAGTTTGCTATGCTAGCATTTTTGCTATAGTGTCAGTGTTCTTAGGAAAAATGGGATTGCCTAGAGACAATCTTGCATTATTGTAGGAATTTCAGCCAATCTAAAGTGCTTTTAGAATGAAAGTGCAGTAAACTCTGGAGAAAATTTTTTCTTTTCACTGCACCTGCAGCTATTACATGGTGCTCTGTGGTTGTAGTTCTGACATCCTTCTAGCCTCTATGAATGCAAAAATATTGTCTTCAAAAGTTTTAATTCATTAAACTAGCTAAATAAAATAAAAGTTTCTTTCTTTGTAGGTTTTTAGTCCTTTCAGAACTACACAATGCTTTTGTACTTTTGCGTTGCTGCACCCATCATCCTCCCCCTCACCCAAGGTTTCATGGCTGCTTAAGATACCAGGAGACCATAGTTCTTGCTTTAATTGGTCTCAGGGACTTCAGATTCAAAAAAGATTACCTGCAAATGATACTCAACCAGGCTTAGCAACCTCCAAAGAGAACTTGACTCCTAGCTCCTAACAGTGAGATGTGCTTGTGAAGAAAAGAAACGCCAAACTGAGTATTTCTGATTCCCTTCCCCACTCCAGAGGTTATAGACCTGAGCCAACTCTGCAAGCACATATCTTCACCTACCCAAACCACAGTCCCAAAGATGGGATCTCTGGAAATAGTGGACTGTCATGTTTCCCTCATTAATGATTAGAGGATAATGAAAGGCCTTTCCCAGGGAGTTGAAAATCCCACTGAATATGCTTCTCAGCCACAAAGGATTCAGACCTCGGTGCATATCATTTTAGTATTAACTTTAAAATATGTTTGAATGATTTGAGATGAAAAATTGTACAACAGAGTGCTAAAGTGATGCACTTTAGCATTCATAACAACATTTGTGTGTCGCCTAAAAGACTCAGGGAGAAAAAAAACTCCAGGGCAATTTAAGTAGGAGGTAAGATAAGGGAAGGTTTTAATGAAGCCTCTCAGGCTCTGAGAATACAAACCATGCACACGCCCTGACCCAGGAATTACAACTTTTATAATGATGTCCATCCAATCCCTGTTCATCCACGCTCCGGCCTTTGCCCCGTTCCGCCCCTCAGGAATTGAGTCTGGGGGAGTTTTGGGACCTCCTCTTCCTCATCTTCATCTTCTTTAGAGCACGTACAGTCCTTGGAGACTTTCGGAAGTCCTAAGTGATATCTTGTTGTCCAGGCCAGGGTGCAGATGTTCTTAAACAAAATGAAGGCCTACCTTGAAAAAGAGACTAAATATGCTATTGGAATTTAGGGGGAATTGATATGAAATGGGGTAATAGGGTTGGATATGTGTAACTACTATGCTAAAGTGTAAGGAATATAATAAATGCAGCTACATTTAAAACTTACATTCACTACATAACTACTTCTAAAACCCATAAAAATTAAAAAGTCAAAAACTCCAAGGCAACAGTGTAGTAAGCCCCTCAAAGGAACATAAGAATATAGAGTAGATTAAGCTCATAGATTAGTAACTAAGAGTGTCTGCAAACAAGAAAATAGCCAATTAAAACTTAAATTTTGTCAGATTAGGTACTTAGATTAAAGAAGGGAAAAGTCACTATAATGGTATGATATTGTCTAGTCAGTTATGTTCAAGAAAGATAAATTGAGCATCTGAGTTCAAGACAGGACTGGCAAATTTCCCATTAGATTCGACAACCTACAAGAAGGAAATAGAAATTAATTATTTATTTTTTTTAGACCAGCACAATGCAGGCTGAGGCAGGATAAATTTGTTGCCTGCAAATACCTTGAAACAGTATGACAAAAGGTTAGAGGATTTATTGTATTAAGGACCATATTTTCATGAAAAAAATCATGTACATATTTTATTTGAACTAGGTTTGAGTCTGTGGTTCCTTGAGAGCAGGGCATTTGCAGCTAGCTCAGGTCATGGAAAAAATTGCATTTTGGATGACCTGTCAAACTCTGGCTTCAACCTCTATTTCACCAGGCATTCACAGGGAAAAAAAGAAAAAAGTCTGAAGGTTTTAAATTGTTAAGAACTCTCATTTTCTAATGAGGCTTACTGAGAAAGTGATCTATTGGATTGACCACCTCACTCCCTCTACTATGTGTTTCCATAATGTTTTGCAGATCACTAACAGCAGCTTGTTCTTGCCCATCTTATGGTATGGCAGACAACATTTCAATTTAAGTGTTTCAAGCTCCTTCAGATCACAAAGGTTTCTGGGGCTCTGTATATTAAGGGATGCTATAAGTGGTTGTCAACTCCAGCAACACCAAGCTCAGGTTTTCCTCCTGCCCAACCCAGGAGCTCAGAGATCTGGGTACTGAGTCACAGGCTGAACTGTTTGACCTCAAATTGTTAGAAAGATAAGTGCATATTACAGAGATACAGGCACGCAGACACACACACAGGGCATGGACACTGATCGGCACAGACAAGGTGTTTCTTAAGCAGCATCTCTGTGTAAGACATATTAGTGCTGTAGCTCCCTAGCGGGGAGCGTGTACATTGCACTCACTAGGTGCACAAGCACACATATATTTTGGGATCCCCCAAGCACCAGCATGGCCACTGTATTCACCCAATACCTTTGCCTGGATACCTCTTGCTGTCCCATAGGTCCGCTGTTTGCCTGTCAGTCCAGTCTGGTGCTTGCTGCGCCCAGACACTTGTTGCACAGGTACTCCACACTGGCAGGATCTCCCAAATACCAGCACGCAGATCTTCCACCTTACTGATAACTCTGTCAGGAACCTCCTATGGCCTTCTGCTCACCAGCTGGTCAAGCTTGGTGTTTGCTTGTGCATACACACACACAGCCTTGTTCCTTCCTGATCCTTTTACCCGTCACTTTCTTTTGTTAGTTTTGCATAGTCCCACAGAATTCCCTCAAATATCCCAAATCCATGTTTTTAACTCTTGTTTCCCACCTCTTGTCAGTTACTAAGTCCAGGTCAACCCTTTCACGAGCTGCACTTGTAGTTTCTTAACAGCTCATTGTTTAGTGATGGGAGATTTTTGACATTTTCTGTTATCCCTTGCCTACTGGGTTTGTGTTTCTCTGAGGTCTTGTTATTGCTTACTCCCTTACTTTTTGATTGAAAAGGTCCTTGTTTAAGTAACCATAATGAAGCAGACACTTACCTTCTGCTTATGTTTGTATTGTGCTTGGGTTTATTTCAGATGGATGTTTTGATACTCAGAATCTCTGGTGATAATCCTTCTTTGTGTGTCATGGATTTGAGAGCCTTTTTCTGGTCACTTAGGATAAAATACTAAAATTTCCATGGGTAACTGTGAAAAGTGTCATTAGGGATATTTAACTCTCCCACCCACCTGCTTTAGAAATAAAGAAGATCAGCAGCTCACAATAAGCATCATTAATGGGCAATGAAATATGATCACCTACACTATTAAATACTCTTGAGCGCTTCTTGCATGCTTTTAGCTTGTCTCAGTATCTTCTCAAATCATACTGAGACAAAGCCAAGAAGTGCTTTAATTTTGACAGCTCTAGTTTTGAGTGCCAGAATAGTTAGATACCAGTATGGATGTATTCCATGCCTTTTAACATTCATCCCCAGGACTCTTCCTGGCCAAATTTAATTTACTAGAGTGAGCTCTAGAGATTTTATAGTGGCACCTGAAACTCAAGATTAGTTAAAGGAGAGTGTGCTGGTTTAAAAGTTAACCAGCAGGGGGAATGAACCCAACTCAAAGGAGAGATTATAAGTCAGAATAACAATTTATTAAAATAATACAGTAAGTACAATAATACAAACAAACAATTGGTCTCAACCCACAAAAACCCAAATGTATAACCCAGTACCCTGGGGCCTGAACAAAGTGGTGTTCCTTGGGCCCTGTTTGAGTCCAAAGTAAAGGGAGAGGGGAAGAACCTGCTGGTGGGAGAGCTGCTGCAGTCTGGCCAGAACTGGTGATCGCAGTCCAGTGATGGTCTAAGTCTGGTTGAGAGCGATGAGATGCAGCCGTCCTCTGGATCCCACGAGTGGGTTGAAAAATGTTCCAAAACTCCAAGATTATATATCCTCCAGTTCAGGCAGGAATGTTCAGTGCTCCCCTCAGGGCGGGGAGTTCCACAAAGGGTGTGAGGACAGAAACATCTTCCTATCTCACAGGCCTCTTAACACCTAGTTTATAGTCTGAGGAGTCAGGCTCTATGGGCAGAGGGTGCAAATAGTCTAGTTTCTGGGAAATGACATGGAAGGCTATAGAATACAGTTTTGGGTTACACCCACCATGATGAACTGATCTCAGCTGTCCTAACTAGGACAGAGAGTCATTTAGCTCTTGATTCCTTGAAAACAGTAATTTGCTGTTATTTTAGTCACTCTTGGCTGTCTGATGCAACCGCATGGTGCTGGTGGATATGACACAGAAATGGTGGAAGATCTGCAGTCACCTGGAGTAGCAGCAAGAACCCAGTTAAGATATGCTGGGACATCTCACATCATGCTATTCTGTTTAGGCAACTCAATCTCACCCCTATCACCTCTGTTCCCAGTCATACCTACGATGTAACTGACTGTGTGCAGTTTCATATTGCTGATGAGGTCAGAGAATGGACATTTTGGTAATGTCCAGGTAAATCAGAGCAGTCCAACCAGTGTTCCACAAGTCAGATCTTACATATGGGCAGGGTTGTCTGACAGTATATATAATTTCTATATCATCTGTGGAAGCTGAGGTACTTTTCTGCATGAGATGTCATTTACAGCATTACTACAGATTGTGGTGGCTCTGTCGTTCATGCTGGTATGCAACATAAAACAGAAGAGTAATTGGATCACTCTAGGACAGGGGTTGGGAAATAGGGCTTTATCTGATAGTGAAAATACTTATTATCTTGTTCACTATCCTGTATAACCCCAGCCCCAGAGCTATGAGTACAACCAGGAGTTTTACTTTAAACATATACAAGGCTCCAAAAACTCTTGAGGTAGCATAAAGAGAAGACACGGCACACGTTTTCTCAGGAGATACTTTTACTGCTAACTCTAGAAAATATGGGAGAAAATAAGAGATCTTGGCAAAAATTTAAAGGGGTAATGTACAACCAAAATAGAGCATTCCACAAAACTATAACTTTGCACGTTAACCCACAGAACTTAGCAAAATCCAATCCATTTGGTCCCACATTACCCAAAATATTAAGAAAAGAAATTAAGAGAAGAAGAAGAGGAAGGAGTAAAGAAAGAGAGAATAAGAGAAAAATAGCTACCACCAGACTGTGCAAGTCCAGCTTCTGCATGGCCAGGTAGCAGGTCTCAAGAAAAATGGAGCCATGTGTTGCTTTTTTTTGTGCTTTGGCCCCCTGTGACAACCCTCCCAGACAGGACTTCTGGCCTACTGGCCACTCTGGGGCTCCAGAGCAGGGTGAGGGGTGATATTGCCAGGCAATCTAAGGCTGGTTTAGGGGCTTCAGGGATGTGGTGTGGGCTATCCTTCTGGGCTGCTTTTGCCTGACAGCTGGTCTTAGGTTACCCAGTGAGACTGCAGGGACTGCCATGTGGGATATGGCATTACCTCACCCCCATGAAATTTGACTCATCCTTTACCACCCCCTCCCATGCACTCTTGAGTTGGTTCTGACCCAATAATTATTCCAGTGTCTCACATACCCTCACACTGATTTAATCAGTGCCTCTTCCACTATTCCCAGCAACACTGTAAGACAAGCATGCCTATGAGAATACTCAAGCGTTAAACATCTTAAGTTAAACTTATTTTTGTAGTTATATTATGTTTCACTTAATAAATCCAATTGCTTCAAGATTTATGGTAGAATGAGTGAGACCCATATTAATTTGTATTTGTGTCTTTTTCATGTTGACATTGATGATGCAATTCCTAATATGTATTTTTCTAAATAGTACAGTTACGCTGACTATAGCAGCGACACCAGCTGGTGTGCCAAAGTGAAAAATATGTTTTCCTGTTTTGGCTTTGTCTGAGTAAGTCTATATAAGCAATTGTATTCTTGAAGCAGATTTCATAACAGCTGCTTCCAAATCTAACTCTTTCTCTTACCATCTGTCTTCTCCTAATTCTGCTATTAGAATGGCAAACAGAACCCCAAGGGTGCTGTGAGTTTCTGAGAAAGATGGGCAACCTCTAGCAGCATCTGAACATCGAAAGCACAAAGTTGCATTTGAATTTAACTCTAACTTCCTATTCCAAATGAAGACCTGGGGGAAATGAGAACTGTGCAGATGCTTTGTGTGAAAAACACAGACTTATAAGAAGTCTGAAGATGGATTAAACAGAAAAAAAAAGTTTATTTAACTCTTTTAAGTGAAATTAACACCATCAGGCATCTGAATCTGACTAATTTAAAAAAGTCCTCCTACTAAATCTTGTCTTTGAAAGTTCTGTTTCAACTAAATTAAAAAAAAAAAAAGGTAAAAAAGCTTATAAGCATTCAAAATCAGGTCACCACACCATCTCTACTGTAGCACTTAGTGTTACAATAAGGAAAAAAGGTTGTATCTTAAAAAATGCTCAGCATACCCTACAGACATTTTAAAGATGGAGTTTCTTGTAAATTAATCTCTCTTTTAATGTTCTTTGTAACTTACAGATTTACATTTTCCCCAACACTTACTGCCTATTTTCAGCCTGTAATAGAGTCATATTTCTTGGTGATTTTATGGTGATCAGTTTTTACTGAATGATACTGAGCCCCACACTGCTCAGCATCTTCATAAATGATTTACATGTTGGGTTTGAAACAGACTCAGAAAGTTTGCTGACAACACTAAACTGAGTGGTGAGGAGGACAAACCAGAGGGGAGAGCCATCTTAAAGAGAGACATGGACTGGCTGGAAGAGTGGGTTAGCAGTAACAGTATAAATTAACAAAGACAAGTGCAGTCCTGCACCTGGGATGACATAAATAGTACAGGCTATGATCTGTTTGGCTGGAGAGCCAAATATGTCAGCTGTGAGCTGTTGCATCAGTGATGGCATATTGGATCCTGGGCTGCATCAGCAGGGGCATAACTACCAGAAATAGACTTGAACATCCTACTGTACTCAGCACTTGTCAGGCCTCACTTGGAGCACTGTGCCTGGTTATGGTCCCCACAATTCAAGAGAAATAAAGACTGGAGAGGGTCCAAAGGAGGCCCAGGATGGAAGAACCTGTTCTATGAGAAGAGACTGAAGGAGTTAGGCCTTTTTTGCCCTGGAGAAGAGAAGGACTAGGGGAGGGCTTCATTACCATATTCCAGTCCTTAAAGGGCAACTGCAAAGAGGATGGCTCTCTCTTCACAGGGAGCAACATGGAGAAGACACAGGCAAATAAATACAAGTTGTACCCGGAGTGGTTTTGTCATGATATAAGAAAGGAATTTTTTACAGCAAAAACAATCATTCAATTGAACAACCTCCCCAGGAATGTGATAGAGACTCTATCGCTGGATTTTTTCAAGATGCAATTGGACAGGGTGTTAGATAATCTCATCCAGGTTCTCTTCCCCACAAAAAATTAGACTAGATGATCTTCTGAGGTCCCTTTTTGCTTGGGCTATTTTATAGTTCTGTTACATCTATCAAATCTGCTTTTGAAAGAGCAAGGAAATAGTAACTTTTTAGGAGACAGCCCTAGTGCTTATTTCAGTAATGCTAATTGCTTAATAACTTAACTGTTTCTACTGAATTATCTAACTAACTACCTAATATCATCTTTCTTCAGGATAAGTAGCAAGGTACTGACAGAAGGCCATATACCTTGACATATACAAAGCATTACTATTGACTTGGTTTTCCAATTAGTCTTACTGTCAGAAGCTACTTTAATATTTTCTTTACTGATGTCTGAAGAGGAACAAACATCTGTCAATGCTAAGTACATAATACATGTATGTTTTGTTCTCTTTCTACTTCCTGTCTGATTGCTGCTATTTTTTGCTGATTTAAAGAAGTCAAGAAAGTATAAACTGGGAAAGCTTGCAGACAGAATTTGACATAAAATTAGCCTTCTTTCAGCCACATAAAATATGAGATTGGCAGAGTGATCTGCTCAGATCATGAATCAAGTTTCCTATTTACAGTGCATACATCAGATCCCTCTGTTGCAAAGTCACTGAAATATGTGAACAGCTATCTCTCAACATCTTTGATTACTTTGTGCTAGGTTGTCTCCTTTTTAAGTTGTATGTTCATATTACCCAAACTTCATTCATCACGTCCTTGGCTATTGACAAAAAAAGCCCATTGTACTAATTTTTAAAGCTCACAATGTCAGTAAATAATTTTTTCAATTATTTTTCCAAATATCAATCAACAAATACATGCATACTTTACTGCAGATGATTATGAAGACCTTTATTTACTATAAACCTTCATATTAATTAACTCCCAAATATTAAGAACATTTGATGCTGTATAATATGAAATCTTAAACATTTAGTTCCATCGTTTTCTGCAAAAGACTTCTTTTTTTTTATAGGTTTAACAGTATAATAGTGGGGATTTTTGGCTCAAAAATTGGGAGAGGAAAGAATTTTGTCAATGATGCTAAGCACAAGGCATATAAATCACTCTGTAATAGAGAGAATAAGGAAGATCAGTCATGCTTCCTGAGGGGAAAGAAAATGGGAGTTGAGTTTTAGTCTGTTCTCCGTGGAATATTTACTATCAGACTTCATAGAACTGAATTTCAGTGTATCATTTTAGTTCTCTCCTCACAGTGTTGGGCAAAACCTGATTAATTAGTAGTTAAATTTCTCACAATGAAAACTCATTCTGGTATATAAAATGTTGACATAAATTGCATTTGAGCATTTTTTAAGGAGTAATTATTCTGTTGTTTCTTAGTAAACTGACATCAGATTTAATCTTTAGAGTTACATTCATCTTGACTAATTTTTTTCACCTAGAAACATTATCTAAAGAAATTGTCTGGGATTCTTGACCAGCCAGTGGACAGAGATACATGTAGTCTCAAAAGTATATTTATATCTATATCTAATCTAATCTATATCTATATCATCTATATCTATATCTATCTATATCTACATATATTTATATCTCTATTTTAAGTTTGGTTAAACTGTATTTTGAAAAAAAAATTCATTTTTCTATTAATGGAGGTGTTTATAGCACTGGAAAGCCTAAATTAAAGCTATGATCTAATCAAAGTTTGTTGATGGCTAGAGTAACATGCAATTTCATCTTTTGTCTTTGCACAAACAATCATTTGATCAGCAAGAAGAAAAAACTGCTTCTAATTTATGTCACTTTCCTGATATTCTCAGCAAAATGAGAAAATTTTACATGCCTTACATCTTCTGTAATTTTCAAAGCAGAGCCCAATTTCGTTTGACAACAAAGGTTGGCATGTCTGTGACTGCTCAGATGTTGGATGCAGGAGAATATTATTATCACAGGAACGTCTTGAAAAGTTTTTCTGTATATTAGAGCCAGGGTGATGGCTATTGTCATATATTTTCAATGAATGAAAAATGCCTAAAGGTGATTTATTTACACTTGCGGTACATGCTATTCTAATATGACAACAATAGAGGCCACTATGGTTCCAGAATTCAAAATCTAAAGAAGTCTATAAATTACAGTTTCCCAGAGAATGAAAACAACAGTAGCAGTTTTCAGGTAATGTTTACCTTTTAAATTCTAGTAAAACATTAAATAAATATGTCTTGATGATTGTAAATACTATTTTCTTGAAATTAGATTAAATTCAGTGGGAATAAGATTTTTATTTAACTAGATTAGAAGTTTAGGAAATATTATATTGAAGAATTAAAATATTAGCATAAGAATAAATCTTTTAATTTGAGAGGTACTGAGTACTCTCTACAAAGGCAGAGAAGTTAGAATCATTGTTTCTACCTGTATGCCATGTTGAAATATGTATTTATTCTAGTTAATACTGGTTCAGAGCCCATTAGTGAATATGAGGCAGTAAAGTGGTTATTTAATTTTATTTAGTTTTATTTTTTTTATTTTACATTCTAACATTATTAGTAGTTCTTGCAAAGTAGCAAGGAGTCATTATTATAGATTAGGCTACTAAATGCATAGGTAAACATGTTTATGTTTACACTGAGATGTTATTTAGGCATTTTTTTGACACTTGTATGGAAAATCTGAAATGTTATATGTGACTTATTCAAAGAACTAAACACTGGTAAAATTAAGGAAGTCTCGATGTTACAATTACCATTTTCCAAGCATAGGTACAGGGAACAAGTACAGGACTGGAAATTTGTGTATGGCAGACTGCCCAGTAACTAAATATATTTCTTTTTAAATGCATAATCCTCACTCCAGTAGCTGCTTCCTTTGAAATTTGACTGGGAACTGAGTGTTTTAGACTGGGCCTAAAACACAAACTAATACTTGTCCACTTAACATGCTCTATGTGGACAAGCCTTAAATTTTCACAGAGCTCCAATAAAAGCAGCGCTGCTTGGTCAGGACACAACTGCAGAGAGTAATGGAGACATAGTTGAATTGTTATAACTTTGATGCTTCTTAATTTCACTAGGCAAAAGGCCAATTGCTGGAGGAGCTATCTAAGGGGACACAAGATTTAATGGTGATACCATCAGTAAAAGTGTCACTCATTGAGTTGGGGAAGATGCATATTTTTATTTAGGTATTGTCCAAAAGTGAATTAAAGTAATTTTACACCATGCATTGAATAGTCATCAGATAGCTGTTGGCTGCTTTCAGCTTGAGCTGGATTTAACTGCCAACTCAAAAATGAGAGATTTAAATCCCTGCAAATGAATTCTAATATAATTTCTGTGTGGTAGCAAGTGAATACCTTTAATTTTGCAATAACTTCAACGAAATTCTCTGCATTCAAGTCATCTTGTTATTTCACAGAGTAAAAACAGCAGAAAGAAATAGCAAGTTTATCTTGCTTTCTTTCATTGTACAATTACAGGTGCTGTGGATGATACCAGAGATCCCAAAATTAAGTATGGGGCAAGTCTTAGAGGAGCTGGAAGGCTTCTCTTAGTGTTTTATATTTTCTTTCCAGTGCCTAATGAATTTTGTATTTTTTTCATTCTCCCTGTGTGTGTCCTCTACATGATTATTAGTAAACTATTTAACATACCCATATCTACAATGCAGATTTTTCTCACTATATGCTATCTTCGCACATGCTGAAAGAACTTCCCAGCAGAGATATTTTATATGTGGCAAAAGGAGAGCTTTGCTCACAAAGCCACATTACCTTTGTCAGGTCAAAGGCTAAGCTGAGAAAAAACATTTGTTTGCTGGCATGGTTCTATCCATTATACAGATTTTGCCAACTTGTACCAGTCAAGCAGTGCAATTTTATATCCATAGAGTTTTTTCCTAACATAACCACGTTGACAGAACATCATAGTCTTACTGATGGAGTACATCTGTTCTGTATGTTGCAGCTGATTCAGACAACTTGTGATCTGTAGCTCCTGCCTCCTAGTTTATTCATGTAGTTCAGGAGTTGAGGATCTTGCATTTTTTCCCTTTGTTTCTTTCTTTCAAGTCTCTTGGAGAGACTCTAGAACAGAAATTTACCTAATACTTATTAACAATTATGAAGATAATGAAAGAAAAAAACCAAAAAAACAAAAGCACAGCAGAATCTAAACCTTTAAACTTTATGCAGATGACAAAGAGCTGGAAATTTGCTTTAGGGACAAGGACTGTCTCTTAATAGAATAATATATCTGTGATTTAATTTCCCTTAGGAAATCTCAGTCTAATCTAGGTGTTTTCATCCTGGCACATATCAGAACTAAATTCTCTACTATTATGGATTGTTGAGGTTTGTCTGAAAGCCTGCCAGAGTGTAGCAACAGCAGTGTCTCAAAATAGAGTAATCGTAATTTGAGGATGCTAACATGAAGAGAATTAATCTGCCAGCCCCATGGACTGATTCCTCACCTGCTCAGGCTGAAGTGTCATCTATAGAGCCAGGTTTGACCAACATCACCACATCAGTCAGTGAACACTCTTTTAATGGCTGTCAGCAAGGGGAAAAATGACAGAAAAAAGGCAATTAGAGTTAGAAAAGTGTTGTTTGAAAAATTACTTTTGTACTTGATACTTCCGTGAATGTGAAAAGTATGGTCTGTAGTCTGTTAGGTTTAAGAATAGCCAGAAGTAGAAAGATGCTTTCTCAAAGTCAGCACAAACTTAATAGAGGCAGAAATTTATATTCTGTGAGACAGAAACGGGGATAACAGAGGAAAAAGGGTTAAACAAAATTAGATATAGTGACAGGTGAGTAAAAGTTAGCTACCTAAAATATTTTTCTCGTCCTTCCATGGGCCAGTTGCTAATGCTTAAAGTAAGGAATATGTTTATGCATAGCAGGGACTAGAGGGGGATGGCTGTGATATGTGATACCACATGATAACACACCAGACAGTTTCTCTATCAGCAGGGCTGATAGAAGTCAAGAGCAGTAGCTCAAGTTAATGAAGAAAACTTCAAAATTACTGAAAGGCCAAGGAGAGAGGCTTTGCTGGTGGCACCGCAGCAGGAGACCTTACTTTCTCCCAGTGATTGGTTTTGAATATTGTTCTGCCACATATGTACTTAGCCCATATCACTGCAGCGATAGCACTATTTACTTGTGGTAGAACACCTGCCAGGGAGGTCTACTGGCTTGTAAATCTCTTTCATTCCTAAACGATACCAAGGGAACTGATCGCAGCACCAGTCACTTAGGAAGAGTGATAAACCCTCTCCTGGACCCTTATTGCTAAAAGCATTGGTTGCAGGAAGCAAGGGAACTCAGAAGGTGAACAAGGAACAAGAAACTGAGAACGAGTTAAAAAATATCCAGTCCAACAGCAAGGTTGTTTGTGTCAAATATCCTATTTTTGCTAGGCAGGTTTGACTGTGTTAGCAATTCTCTTGCACTCTTTGGATTGCTCTGTATATGGTAGCAGAGTTAAACCTTGTCACCTTTGAATGACATAGTTCAGTTTAATGCTTGTAAGGTGAACAGTTCATTGCAGCTCTAATGCAACATTCTGATGCTCTTGAGGCAAAGATCAATAATTAATGTTCCACTAGAGACCTTAATGGCACAGTTACCATCACACATTGTTATGTTTTATAATGACATCTCTCATAAAACTAATAACTTATAAAAGCGTAATAGTGGTAATGCTTGAAGGAAGCAAGTTAACAAAAAAACCTCAGTATCCTCCCTCCTATCCCCTGCTGTCTCCTTCTTCCCAACAGTGGATGCTTGCATCTGTGATAGGGATCCTAAGGCAAAGTAAGCATTAGCTGGTTGGTATTATAGAACACTAGGTAAAATAGTACAATGGGTAAGAAAAATACAAGCGTGCATCATGCCGTGTAAAGACAGTGCATTCTCACACAGAGAAAATGCACAGTGTGCTGTCAGATGTGTTTGCCTCATGAAGACCTAACAAACTTAGGTGGATATATCCTCAAGTCATAAGCAGGATCTCAAAAACTTATGCATTGAACATGCAGAAAGTGATAAACCAGCAAACTCCTTTCTGGTGCTCTTTATTCTTTTTAAAAAGCATTTCATTGTTGTTCCCTTGACAACAAATTTCCATTGTATCAAATGTAGGACAGTATAGACCATTCATCATTAAAATTTTACCTTTACACTCCAGTCAAATATCATTAAGAGGGATTGACATTCACAAATGGTCACTTTAGCCCTGGGAACCAAGTGCCTTTAGGCTTCCTCTGTAGTGGGTGATAAGGGAGCATCTAGATATAGGCTACTGCTCTGAATCCTTTCAAAGCAGGTCCTCTAGCAGGTGTTTCTGAGTTGGAATTTAATTTTCACTTTTTCATCCATCCAACAGTATATTTTCCCTAAGTATGCAAAACAAATTTTTTAAGCCTCATCATATAAGCATGCTCTGAGGACAAACAATTTCACTGAGATTTTGAACCATCCCCAGGCATTCAGCTGGAATGTCTGAACTGCATGATCAGAGAGCAATTTCCAGCTTTGAGGTCTTGATTGCTCCATCTTTCCCTGTGAACTCCCTTTCTTCTTAAAGGAAATGTGTGTATGTATACAGGACTGGATCTGCAGTGCACTCTGGGAGAGACTCTGCCTGGCATGAGTGGGTAAGGACCATGAAAAGTGAACATTCCTTTTTCCTAGTTTGGACATAGTCAATGCATGAAGTGTCTTCTGCTTCTTGCCTTTCTCTCTTGTGCATCCAGCCACCAAAATGAATGATTTTGCCTTTGGTGAAAAATGAAAAACAGGTTTCTTATGCCAAGGTACTTCTACAAGGAATGACTTCACTCGTGTACAAATAAACCGAAGTAACTAACGAAACTACTCTTCATTGGTTAATCCTGTCAGACTTAATATATTATACAAACCACTCCTTGTGATGGCTTAACATATTATTTCATCAAAAAATAAATGTTGTAGTGGAAAGCACCCCAAGTTAGTCACCCTCAGTGTGTTTCTCAAAAGAAGAAAATTAATAAGGTAAATTTTAATTGAGCTTTTAATGATGATATGACACATGAAAGGAATCACCCTAATATTGCAGTCCCCAAAACAAAGGAAATGCATGCATAGTAAGTTTTGTTGCATGTTACTGTCGTTCTTCTCAGAAGTTTGTTTTATTTTAAGAAATTTTATATTTCAGTCTTCTTGTACAAGTAATACAGAGTATAATGTCCCACCAAAATAATTTCAAGTCCTATAAGCCTTGATTCCCACAGTTCTGAAATATTTGGCTGATGAAACATGAAATTGCCCAGGCATTCAGCGCTAAGATTTAAGTAGTGTTTCTGGTAGCATATTGACTATGGACCAAAGTGGAATCAGTGCAATGCTGAGATTTCATGCACTAAAAATACAAGTATATTGTTGCAGAATAACATATGAATGTACCTCATGTTACAGCAGGTGTGTTGGCCCAAAGATAGTAAGAGGATCTGGATTTTTTTTCTATCTTTACACAACTTCATGGTCATATAAACAATGTAACTTTTTGTCTGAGACACTCAGTGTACATTGTATTATTGAGTGTGCTTTCTCTGAAACTTCATATTATATTTAGAGTTCCTGTTGTAGATTATGTTCATGAAAATTTTTAAAACTTATGTCAATATAAATTCAATAGAGGGTATTTTATTGAAGCATTTAAATGATGTGGTGAACTGCATGGTAAAGGACCGGCAGGCAATGTTTGCTGTGACAGCTACATACTGATTTTGCACTGCACGTACCCATTTTAAACAGCAACCAATGGCTAACCAACTATTAAATCCAAAAATTTGTGTGAGAAACTACAGTGACTAATATGGACTACAGTGGCAAATAAATTCATTTTGAGACAAGAAATAAGTATATCAATAATAAATAATACCCCCATACCAATGCAGGATTCATGTAATACATATAATATATAATAGACTTGGTACACAATTTATAAAGTTATTTCTGAAGAAAAAACACATGGAAAGATACTTATATTTATGTACTAAAATATAGGAGATTATATAGAATATTCTTGTTACACAGATGTATTAACAAACAATGCAAAATATTCATATAAGAATATCTGCTGATTCACACCATAACTATGTCAGTCATGGGTTACACCACTGACACCTGCTTGGGACATTCCTGTCCAAGCTATACCATTCATTTTTCCAGCACTTTAGTTGTACTAATGCAACTCATTATGGGACCATGCTGATACAATCTATAATAAAAATAAAAAAAGTATACCAAAGTAAATTGGGTTTTAACTTCAGCTTTATCATGTAATAATTTTTCCTTGAAAGGACTTCATTATGTGTATAATATTGTATGTGTTTCCCCCCCTTTTTAGATGTCAGGCTGTATAAAGTTCTTTGAAAACCAGATGGCAACTGCCATCTTCATTAGTATCTTCTTTATGGACAGTGTTTTCCTGTACCACTGCCTTCTGAAAGAATTCTCAATTCCAGTAAATAGCTGAAGTGAGTTGCAAAAAGCAGTGGAGATGATGAGCTGGATGTAACATTGCTTTGGTATCTTCTTTCTGACTTCTGTCATTTATAATGTCTTTACCAGGGGACAACCATCAAAGAACTTTATTTGTTCTGATAATATAGAATGAGAATTAAAAGGTAGAAAGGACAATCACATCTGCTCAGTGCTAGGTCTGTGTCAGCGTGTTCTTACGCAAAATGTCATCTCTCTCCTATTGTCTGATTCAGGAGGAATACAGTTTTCCAGGCTCAGTACTTAGAGTTCCACTTCTATTTTAGTGCCAGCTCAGTAGCCAGACCTTAGCACAATTTCTAAGAATGTGGTTTGGGTATCTTCTGTGCTTAGTAACTATAAGACTACTTAGCAGTAATTGGTACATCTATGCTATTATGATGGAAGGAGGGTACAGAAGAGGCCAAAGGACAACTGCTATCTAATTTGTGGTCTTTTCCTGTCAGAGACTCTACAGGAGGAAAGAACTCAGAAATGCTACATGAGTAAATTGAAAAAACCTACCCATTTTCCAGTGTAATCAAGAGGTCAGGAGCAGGTTTTCCTGTCACATTTTTAATTGCTCTATGGAAAAAACTGGCCTAGGACTAAGTCTAAGTAAGGGAGGGACCCTAAAATAGATAATTGAATTTCCTGCATAGCCAGTTCAGACTTCAAAGGCCAGCAAAGGCCATCTGGCCAACTGGATGGAAGATTCTTATACAGGGAACAAAGATAACTTAAGACATTTTTCAGCTGGTGTCTAAAATATAAATGCTGTTAAAGAATATGAGTAGATCTTTATTGCCACTAACACTAGAGACAATGTAAAAAAAACCCTCACCTTGATTTCCCCTGGACTTCTGTGCTTATCTGGGGGATTATAACTGGTTTAATCCTATACCTGTTCTTTTAAGAAAGCAGTGATGATATAAACAATAAAAATATAAGTAACTATATGTCAAAGGGTTGAAATTAAATACAGAATGGTCTAATCAGAAAAGAAAAATATCGTAGTAAGCGCTGAATTGTTGGATTCCAAAAACTGGATATGAGAAAAAGAAAAACTGCTAAGTTTAAACAAAGCCTTGGGCTGACAGATACTGGAAAAAACCCTTTTTCACTGACCTCATCTCTGCGGACTCTTCCTACCTTCTTCAGCAGGATGTAAAGAAACTCCTTACATGATGTTTTGAAGGTTTCAAAGAAAAAGGTTTCAAAGAAAATGCAAAGGCTAACAGGTATTCAGCAACCCAAATTCAGAAAAGAAGTAACATAAAGACACATACTTTCTGTAGATGTTTTATAGTGTGGTATTTGTTGTCTGAATAACATCAAGAATCTTGAATCTTTTGGTAGTCTCTGATTGAATCAGAATATAGTCTTTTTTTGATGGCTCAATTATGTCCTTCATTTATGAAAAACTGTTGAAGTGTATAAAGTGATTTAGGTAAACAGAATGTCATCTTTCTTACAAAGGTGCTTCAAGTTATTTGGGAGAATTCTTAAGCTAACCACCAAATGTTGTAAATATAATTTAAGTATTTTATTGCTACAGGGCATGGATTTGTGTTACTAATGAAAGATTTAGATTTTTTTTTTTTTTATTAATCAACATTTGTAGACAGGATTAGATATAGCACTGACTCTTGGGGTACACCACTAGTAACTGGCCAAACTAGTCTTTGTTTCACTGACCACCACTACCTGGACACAGCCATTTAGCCAGTTTTCAGGCTATCTCACCATCTCCTCATCCAGTTTATACATCAACAATGTGTCTAAGAGGATCTCATTGGAGACAGTGTCAAAGGCCTTACTGAAGTCCAGGTAGATAACATCCACTGATCTCCCTTCATCTACCATGCAAGTCATTTCATCATGGAAGTTTATCATGCTGATCAAGCTTGACTTCCCCTTGATGAGGCTCTGTTGACTATTCCTGGTGACTTGTCTTTCATGCGCCTGAAAATTCTTACCAGGATTAGCTGCTCCATTACCTTTTCAGGGATCAAGGTGAGGCTGACTGGCATGTAGTTCCCTGTGTCCTCCTGTCTTGAGGATAGGAGTAGAATTTGCTTTCCTCCAGTCTTCAGGCACTTCTCCCAGTTACCATGATTGTTCCAAGACTATCAAGAGTGGCCTCACAGTGATATCTGCTAGATGCCTCAATGCTGATGTGTACATCTCATCATAGGCCATGGGCTTATCCATGCATTAAATATTCTCTGAGCAGATCCTTTTCCACCAAGGGTACGTCTCCCCTACTTCACATTTTTCCATGGTAAAAAAGCAAAGCAAACCAAAATGCAAACAAAAAACTCTGAAACAACTGCAGTCTATAAGTCAGTTATCTATATATAAAAAAATGGATTACTTGTGAATGTAACATTTTTATGCTGGTTGCAGTCCTAATGATTAAGTAAAATTGCTTATGAATAATTAAAATAAGATTGAATTCAAGGAAATTCCTTTGCTTATTTGTATAGCCTGCTGTAACAGGCAGGTAAGTAACATAACATTCCATACTGCTGTAGAGTTTTGCTGTAAAATTGAAAAACCCCTTAATGTGCAACACTGGAATGCAGTCAAGGTGAACATCCCACATCGGAAATGAGCTCAGGTGTTTGATCTCTGTGTACTCCAGTTTCGTTAGCCCAGTCTGAGGAGCGCTGGAACCAAAATGACAATTTCCTACACTGCTCTTCAGTCATTACCATCAAGCTAGAACTTCCGTGGTAGAATGTGTCTGGCTTAATCTGCACAGGGTGTTCAGACCACACAGAGAAATTAATAAGAGCCATTGGAAGTAAACATTATTGGATTTCGAGCAAGAATAACCCTTAAGTACTTCAATTCAATTATGATGCTGTATTTTGCTTTATTGCAGCTTGACCCATACAACACCAGACCTACTTTTAAATGACCGTTTGTCTGCAGCAAGAAGTGTACTTTCATACAGCCCTCTGTACCTCCACTGATTACTGTGATATGCAGACGACTGAAATTGATGATATCACTTTTCCTTTTGTCAGTAGAAACTCGAGTTTAAATTTATTTGCAGACACTTACATGGGGAGGTTACCTAAGTAATTCTGGCCTTGTAAGACTCCACATCCTGAAGAGTCCCCAGTTACCTGTCAAATTCCACCCTTAACCATCTGTTAGATTCCTCATAGCTCCATCTGCAAATGTTACCAGCTTCTCACTTTGTTATTTCTTATATTCAGCAATTACTTATGTCATGCCCAGTGGTTTCTCCTGATCTATTCGCTTAGCTTAATATCAGGCTAGGGTCATTTTTCTATGTCCTTTAATGGAGGGATTCATGGGAAAGGGCTCTGGGAAGAGCTATATCAGAATGTATCTTGCAAATGAATCCACCTTTGGGCACCGGTGTCTTAGATCAGTGATGGACAAATCTTTTGCTCTGTGGACCTTTAGCAACTAAGAAAACATTTCATAGATTACTAAACACCATTCTCATGATTTAATTGAAAACAGTGGGGAAGCGAAGGAACAAACAAACAAAACCACTCTAGAAGTTGAATGGACAAGATCTTTTTGTTAGGAATTGCAGATAAAGGTGAAATCATCATAAAATATATGACTGAAAGCAACTGCTCTATATATTGCAAGTGATTGGACAAGATATATCAGTTAGGTCTATGTTGTTGATTTCATTCTGGCCAACATTTTTAATTGTAGCTATAGGTTGCATCCCTATTCCCTTTAAATCTGTAATGTTAGGAATTTGAGGGAACCTAAAGGTGGCAAAAGGTGAGTCAGAACATGCTAATAATGGAGACAAATGCAAAAATATGAAATAAAATTCTTGTTTATTCAGTTCAGTATCATTGTGACCGTATTAAATTATTCTGTAAAGTTTTGCTACCACATTTAAAGGAAGCAACAGCAAAACATCTGTCCATTCTCCATTCGGTCTAGATCAATCTGCTTTTCCTCAGATCTGATAAAGAAGCAGAGTGCCTCAAAGTTTAGTTTTTTACCACTTGTCTAATCTTTACTTGGCTCCCTGCCAAGTCCCCAAACTCAGCACAAAAATACCTCTGTCAAAGCACTAAGGAAAAAAACTATGAAAAATCCAGACTAGCCAAACTATTTGAACACAAACTTATTTAAGTATATTACAGTTGAAATACCATATACAATTCCAAAAGGAAAAGGGAAGGGGGAAGGAAAAAGGAAAAAAACCAAAATAAAATATATACGATGAAAACCTCAAGATCTAGCAACTAAGGAATTAGCAAAAGAATATCTTACTACTCTTCTTGGGACAACAGAAATCGTGCTGGATGACCACCAGCACCCTTCGCCTTCCAAGATCCACAAGGCCTCACCAGACCCCACTCCCCCACACGGCAGACCCGACAGCGGGGAACCCGCACCTCCAGAGCCACTGGAAGGGAAGAGAGAGAAGGCCTCTCCTCCCTTCTTCTTTATAGCCCTGGCTTATGTAAAAATCATAGGGAATACTGGGTAATATGGCCACTTCCTTGGTTACAAACTAGTCACCAAGGAAGGCCGAGACTAAAACTACCACACCACTATATCCATTTAAGAGAGATTACCTCTCCATAGAATTTTGCCTCATTTATCTCTTTACCATCCTAATGAAAAGAGGATTATGAGGAGGACATTGACAATGCTTTCATTGTTTTTAGAGAAAACAAAGGATAATTGACTTAATATGAAGAATGGAGAGAGGTTACATAGTAGGATTAACCTTCTAACTGTGAGGATAGAGAAGATTACTCAGGTGATGTCCTGGTAAAACTTCTTCATACTCACTATCAGCACATTCAGTGTATGTCTGTAGGTACATCAGAATCTAAACTGTGCTTAAAAAATATCTTTGTTTGTATAAAGGAGATATAGAAAATATTGTATTTTTATGAAAGGAAATATATAGTGTATCTCTAAAAGTTATTTTCAGCCACATATTTATATGATAGGATTTTCTGGTTTTTCTTCTAGTGCTGTCCTTAGAGAATCTAACCCATTCTAATTTAGTTTTGCAAAGTAAGCCTTTGGGTCAGTATCTGTAAAGGAATAAATATGTAATTTAATTCTTTGGACAGCCAACAAGTGGATTTTCTATGCCCTCTTTAACTCTATCTTGTTTACTTTTGACCCCATTTAATTAGCAAAACATTTCTTTCAAATCTAACATATAAACTAAGCTTTCTCTCAGATATTAAAAATATTATCACTGTGCATTGCTGTTAGATTTATGGTTCAGTGCCAACCTAGCTGACACAGAATAATTTAGTACACAGAAGAATCTGAATAGAAAACTAAGGGAAGAGCTTGTTTTCTTTAATTATTGAATTAATATAAATTATAATTAACATAATGCTTAGAATATAATTATACTACCATACAATAATTTATCTTGTGTTTATGTACCATGTCCAATTTACTTGTGTTAACCCCTAACCTACACATTGTGACTTGGTATTACACATTTGTAATAGCAGATGTTCATTTTATTTTTGTAATTACCTGAATATGAGATTTAGGGTAATTATTTGTATAACTTCATTAATAATATACAGTTTCAAAACATTGCTAAAGAAAAAAAAGTATCAATTTACGAACATTTCCTATACTAAATGTATCTGTTTTTAATTAACTGTAACCTGCTGTTTGAAAAAACAGTGGCAACAAAATGAAATTAGAAATAAACAGGAATTCCAGCAGAGCTATTTCATGCAAAGAATACTAGAAATATTGAATAAATTGCCAAGAGCAATGATGCGATCAGTATAAATGGATTCACGGAGGAGAAGGGAGAAATTAAAGCTGCAGTGACAATACGGAAGAGTGAGAAGGAAATAAATTTAGAGAGCTTGCATGCCTGGGTCAAGCAACCTGACTTAGTAAGTAATTACTTATTAATGTGTTTCCCTTACCAGGCCTGTATGTAGATTCACAGTTTTACCATCAAAATCATTTGTTAACATAACAAAAGTTCAGACAGGGTCAAATTCAAGGTCCAAAAGTTCAAGCTAGAGAAGAGATCTTTCATTCTGGAGGCAGATGGTGCAGCAGTTGTTGGGTGATTGGTGATTTGTTTACTATATATGCTGACCTAGCATTCTTAGTGGCATGCTTGGAGATTTAGAAAAGGAAATAATTCAATTACTCGGTACAGCAAGCCTGCCACAGGTCATGGCCATTAGTGGCCTACTAAGCTTTTTTATTTGATACAACCTCATAGAGGAAAATCTTTTTGCTGATGGTAGCAAAAGAGAACATTTCATCCATCACATTTCTTTAATTTAGAGACCTTGGTTTTTAGAAAAAGTGGACTAATAATTAAGAAAAATAAAATGTTACTTAGGTAATTTTAAAGGTATTTGAGGCTTGGTTGGGATATCATGATATGATCTAAATATCTGCAGTAATTAAATATTGCTTTCAGAGGATGGTTTGTATACTAATTGGCAAATGCATTAACTAAGTAGCACTGGAATGGATTATTACATCTCTTTCATTTCTTCTGTGTAGAAGAGTAAAAGACTGTGATTTGGAGAAGGGCTAAAAAAACTGTAACACTGACTGCTTTCAAAACGTTCCTGAAAGGTTATCAGAAATTTGAAAAAAGTTACATGAAGAAGTATATTTTGAAATGTTATTTGCACTTTAGTGGATGCACATGAGAGATCAATACAAGTAATTGTTTTCCATTATACACTCAGTTTTTACAATGAAACACAACTCAAAAGATCTGTGTGTCTATATGTATATGTATGTGTATATATATACATACATAAAATAAGAGCTTTTCTTGAATATTTCAGCAGTTTTACTGATTTAAATAATTTGTGTAACTAAAAAATACTCATTGGCCAAAATCTAACTTTGTTCTATGTTTTTTATTAATGGAAACCAGTTTAGATAACCCTTTTTATTTTGTTGCTCTTCTTGTTTGCAGCTAAGAAAATTGAACAAAAACATCTTTCAAAATTTTAATGAAAAGTAACCTACTAGCATTATTCTGAATTCCCTCTACAGACCCGTGTGATCCACATCTCTGTTCTCTTGATATTTGGTTGAAAAATCAGCACTTTTCCTTAATGTGAGAAAGATACCAAGAATAGAAACTTAAAGGAATAAGTCCTATTTTAACATCTTTATGTCAAATATCTGAAGAAGTTTTGGAATAATGTCTGCTTAAGCCAGTGAGAGTTAGCTACATGTTAGCATCTGGTGTAGCATTGTTCATGTGAGGAAGGTGCTTACGTATTATCATTATTTATAAAACTATGTATATACTAAGTTTTTGTTTGTTTGTTTCTGGTTTTGTTTTTTGTTTGTTGGTTTGGCTTGGTTTTTGGTGCGTTGGAGTATTTTTAAAGTAATTTTAAGGATATGGATCAAAGTTATGATACAGGTAGAATTTTTGTATTCAGATTTTCCCAGTTTGCAAACCTGGGCTTACTCCTCCAGGCTATTACTAAATCTTACTATGACTTAATGACTCATAGCATGAAGTTGGTAATTTATTCAAAATGTATTAGTCCTTCACTGTGTTAGGTGTTTTGTCTCATAGGAAATTTTCAGTACTTTATAACTCACAGTAGATGATCATAATACAAGTTGAATGACATATATGCCTGCGTGACTTTTAAATTGCTTGGAAAGATGAGCTATTGATAGACAGCTACTAAAAGTCACTGTAAGCAGCTTAGATTGTCAAATTAGAGAACTGTTTATTGGAAAGAATAGAGTAAAAATTCCCTAACGATTGCACTAAATAAGAAAAACTATTTCAAAACAGTATAATACTGCAACAATGCTTTCCATCTTGAGATTTCACTGCAATGCTCATATTTTTTAGCACATTTGTCACAAACCCTTAACTCACAAAATCAAGAGGTTGTCTGTCAATCAAGAATCTGCCTGTCATATTGCCAGAATATTGAAGAATGCTTGGAAATGTAAATTAAATGTGTTACTAAAACTGAAGACCTAAAAGACAATGTGAAAACATGTAAAATCTTCAGTAAACTTCATGATTGTTAAATAGTCTATGAGTTTTAAAAACATAGCTCACACTTCCATGACTGCCTGTGGCTGCCAATATACAGAATTGTGGTTCAGTTCACACATATTCCAGGTTTGTCAGTGAAAACAAAATATAACTTGTGTTTCTGACAAAAGGTTTCTGCTTCCTATTATCCATCACTTATTTTCCTGATTTGGTTTTAATTAAGAGGATCTTCCATATAGTCATTTTTAGATTTGCCTGTGACAGTCAGTTTTCTTCCTCTTCTTCCACCATTAGCCAAGTCTGAATTCTAATAAGTACACAGGCATGAAAATAGTTTTGAAGGAATAGCATTAAGTCTGCCAAATTGACCACTTAATAGTTACAAAATTCAGAAATGTTTGTGGTTCTGCATTTTTAGTTTCTTTCTTTCATGTCTGTAATGCAGTCCTTAGTTATGCAACTGCCCTATGGGTTGGTTTGGGGTTTTTTTCCCCATTAATATTTGCTTCATTCATCACACTACAGGGATCTCCTCCAACTGAGGCTTTATAGTTAAGTAAGCTATTGAAGTTTAGAAACATGAAATGGATGTATCATAGGAGTATACCATAGGATCAGGAATGTGATACCAGATGTGAAGACTAGGATCAAAACATTTTGGTAGAAGATCCTAGTTTGTAAGCTTCTGCTGATATTGTTTATATGAAGTAGAACACAGCTTACAGGAGGGATTTCAAATGCCTTTCACACCATCTGTTTATAATGATCCAGGGTCTTTTAGGACTTTGTAAATTTGTTTTTAGCTTTGCCAAATTACCCATATTAAAAAAAAAAAAAAAGGCAACATATTTTTCCCAATTTGTGGGTGACTTTCTTCCAGGGTTACCGAAGGCTCATTCACACCCATTCATCTCTCCTCAAGTTCATAACTGCAAATTGTCTGCAACCTTAAATTTGCTTTGAAGTATAGGATCTATAACATTTCAAAGTACAATGTTTTTGGTTTTAAGTGAGAATATGCATTTTTTTCTTATTCTATGTCAGCATGCCCATGACTGATATAGGTAAATACTGGCTCAAGACAATAAAAAAGAACTTTGACTTCCATGTTTCACATTAAATGTAAAGTATGCTTTGAGACAGAAACAACAATAAACAGGTGTCAGAAAAGGGAGTATTTAAATATGTATACAGATCACAAGAGATGTGGTACATTTTTCATCTGATCTATTTAGTTTTCCATATATCCCCCAGTTCCAGGGTATCTAAGAACAGTATGATCCATAGGTTTGCACATTGCTCAAGATGCATGATCAGATCCCAGAAAACAGCAAATAATATCAATAAAACATGAAACAAAGTTAATTTCAGGTTTCCATTCAGAGTCACCCTGCTGCTCATGGCCCATTATAATGAATCACTCCACATATGTAGGAGAGATTGACAGAAATTTTATAAACTTTCTATTCTTCGGATTTTACCTGTATAATAAGTGGCTTCTGTACACTAGAAAAGTGATTAAGTATCAATTTCAAGTAAAATAAGGAATGAATGTTTAAAAGACTGATGAGACACTATTTTTACTGCTTATGGTACTGTGACTAACCAATGAGTCAGATGAATGCCTCTGTCATTCTAATTAGTCATTGGATGAACCTCTATTTTTCCTTAAACTCTAATCATTTTTTGAAGTAACTTAGAACTTTTCATCACTTTTTGAATGATGAGACCAACAACTACTTTTTCAAATGTCCTGCTGGAATAAACATGTATTACTTGTTTGTCAGAAAGTAAGGTCATTTTATCTTGCCAATTCCTTTTGAGTCAGTGTTTGGATGTCACTGTCACATCTAGTTTACAAGTTGAAGTTATTCTGGTATTCAGAGTTTTACAGACCTAAATAGTGAAAAGGTTTTATCCTACTGCAGTCCTTCTTTGGTCAAATGTAGTGGAAAGTGCTGGTTATCTTTTTCTCCATTTCCATAACCCATTGATTCAATTAGAAAGAATGCTAACTCATTTTTCAGCACACATTCTTGCAAATTGTCTTAATCTAGCACATTAAATGCATGAAGGTACGTGCACATTCATCTTCTGATGGATTTGATAAACTCACTTAATGAGTTTTCTAAAAATTCACTACTATATTGAGACTGGAATGGTGAATATCTGTTCAAATTGTTGCTGTTTGCAGAAGGTTATATAGGTAAATCAGCATCTTGGGAAAATTATCCCTCGCTTCTTTTTTTTGTTTTTTTTCCTATTATAATTTTTCTTCCACTTAACCAAAATGCTTTAGCCCTTTACGAAACTAATGAAAAGTGTGTTTTTCATCTGTGTTAAATTATATTAGTAATATCCATTGTTAAAATTTCAAGCATTTGAACAGTGGTGTCAAGTGGTGTTGGCTTATTGTCTGTAATATTAGCACTCATACATATTTTATTTGTCTCAGTGAATTTAACATCTTCTTGTATCTTTATAATTTGTATTTCTTAAATATATATTTTTTTAATAACATGGATAAATTTCAGAAAGCAAGTTGATATAGTAAGGGTAACACTGTCAGTCAGATTTACTGTGAACCTAGCCAGTGATGCAGCTTTTGCTTTTTTTGGACTGAAGTGAGGAGTCTAGACTTAGAAGTGTAATTGAACCTTCTTATAATGTAGGGATACACAGGGAGAAATGAGGGGTCGTTTCACCACTGTCAGTTCTTCATTACCCACTGGCTACCTACTCATCAGTGTTGCTAAAGAAGGGAAAGTAGGCCACTGCCAGTAAAATCATATAACTCAGTGACTGTAGGGGTTTTGGGGTCCTTTTTGCGTTTTATTGACATAATGGAAGTCTGATGCACCTGCTAGCTGAAATGGTGTCTTTGGTTTTGGTATTCTGAGTGAATCTGCATTTTCAAAGACTATGAGTCATCATAATGGCAAGTAGGTTCCCCCTAAATGCTATGATACTATTGGAAATTTCATCTCTCCATATGACTTTGCATTGTCCATTGCTTTGAGCTACCCCTCAGTAGCCCAAGTTCTTTCTTCTTTAAATTAAAAGAAGAAGTGAAGATTTGGGAGTAACATATTGACAAAACTGAGATTTATCTCAGAGGTGCCTCTCTCAGTAACTGACATAGAACAATATAGACTTTCAGAATAACTTAGAGAAATGCATCTAATCAAACAACTGTATTTAAATTCTTATGTGATATTAACACAATTTGGTGTCTAAAGAGAAAATAGTCATCTTTTCTTCTGGTATAAATATGTGGACATATGTATTTGTAGCCACATGGATTTCAAGCCACCATATCCCAGACTCAATGTATATAATATCTATCTTGAAGAAGTCCAGCCTCTATATAAAAATTCATCTAAATAAAAGCTTTCATTAACTTCAATGTCATATTTTTTAAGAGATAATTAGAGAAATTTTGACATTGATAGTTTTTTAGTAGAAAGGCAGTTGATATGTGTCGTGTTTGACAAACTAAGATTAATAGTTATACTTATTTCATAATCATGTTGGAAAAAAAAACCCTATGTTTTTCTTTGATGCATTGCATTTCAGAAGCCAGTTTGATTCAGCAGCTTAGTTTTCAGCTGCCTTTAGAAATACCTGTTAAGTAGCAAAATAAGGTACATTAGATTGTATAAATTAGATTTGTTTCAGAACAGTAGAAACTAGTTAGACCTCAAATAGTGTTGCTTGTAACAAATTCTAGGAGATTATATGTGAGACAGTGTGATATGCTTAAAGAAGTTAATACATACTGGCCTGGAGGCCTTTATTTTTTATTACCTAGGAGTGCAAATAAACCTGCTTGTTAGGGTGGAAATTTAAAGGTCAGTCCTCAGATGTCATAAATCATAGATCTACGAAAAAATAGATTAAGGAAGCCTAAAATACTGTGTCAGCGTCAGCAACACAGCAGTGTTGCTTTAATTCTGCAACAAAGAACTGACTCCAGTTATTATTCTGTTCCTCAGGGAGTAATTTCATTCTACTTCAACTCTTAAGAAAAACATCACATAGGTTATAATTCTAGAAATTTTTTCACTTTTGATTTTTACTCTCAAGAATACATATTAATTTTAGTCCTTCCTCTGGTTAAACAGTGCTTAATTTTATTTTTGTCAAGAGATAAGTTGATGTTTCTTGATTTATTTTTAAATCAGTACAGATTAGCTTTATTTAAATGCATGTATTATTAATAAGTGCATGTTTATTTAATTTTAATATTAAGGGCTCATAAGACTACATGAATTTTGAGAGGTCATTTAGACTGTGATCAACAGGGATCCATATTTATGTTATTTCCAATATATATTTCCATGTGTTTACAGTTTTGGAGATTGATGCTTTCCAGAGCAATCTAATTCAGTGCACCTGAATTATACCTTTGCAAAAGATATATTTTTTCCTAATATCTAATCTGAATCTTCTTTGCTGAATGCAAAAGTATTATTCCCAGTTCTGCCTGCCACAGGCATGAAGAACAAATCTCTCTAGGGAAACAATATGTATTTATGTATTGTGTTTATCAAAAATATCATCTTGTAGCTGCCTCTTTTGCCTGTAGTCTTCTGTACTTCAGGCTAACTAACCGAGATCATTCAGTTGTCCTGAGAGGGCTTGCCAATAGACCTCTCATCGTTGTTTTTTTCCTCATGCTTTGTTGTAACTGATAGGGTCTTTCTTGAAGTATGACGCCTAGAATTAGAGACAAGGCTGCAACTGCGACCTTACAAGGACTTGACAAAGGACAACCTATTTTATAGACTGTGAAGCAGACTAGTTAAGCTCAGCTGTGTTCTTGGGCTAATTCCATCTATCAGTGTTGTTTTATTCTCACTACCTATAAAAGTTACCTTTGTCATTCTAATTCTGTCAGAGAAATGTACTTTGTATCCCCTTGTTCCCACTGAGAAAATTCTTGTTGTTCTCACTAATAGATTCTTGCCAGTAGTGCCTACTCAATTAGAGACTAGAACAGTATGTAAAGGGCACAAATTGAAGCACAAAAGCTCTGTCTGAGTATGAACCCCTTTTTCTTTTTTTTTTCTGTGAGGGTGATTGAACACTGGAATGGGTTGCCCAAGGAGGCTGTGGAGTCTTCCTCAGTTAAAACCCAACTGGACAGAGAGCCCCAGGCAATCTGTTCTAGCTGATCCAGCTTTGAGCAGGGCAGTTGGACTAAGCAGTCTTCAGAGGTCCCTTGCAATATTTTGTTTCTATGAAAATACTACCAAAGTAAAGGTTATATATACAGGATTGTCATTCTTAGCAGAATTAGAAGAAACAAAATTTTCAGTAATAGAAAGAGTCTAAAGTATGGCGTTTTCCTTACTTTCTAAATCTAATATTTATGTGTATAAAATCATAGAATCATTAAGGCTGAAGTAGACTTTCAGGACCATCAAGTCCAATCTTTGGCTGAACACCATCATGTCAAGTAAACCATAGCACTAATTGCCATGTCCGGTCATTTCTTGAACATTTTCAGGGGTGGTGACTCCACCACATCCCTGGGCAGCCCACTCCAATGCTTAACAACCCTTTCAATGAAGAAATTCTCCCAGATGTCCAGCCTGAACCTCCCCTGGCACAGCTTGAGGCCATGTGTTCTTTTTCTGTTGCTAGCTGCCTTGGAGAAAGACAAACCCACACCTTGCTACAACCTCCTCTCAGGTAGTTGTAGAGAGTGATAAGGTCCCCTCTGAGCCTTCTCTTCTCCAGGCTTCCTCAGCTACCCCTCACATGATTTGCTCTCTTGACCCTTCAGCAGTTTCAATGCCCTTCTCTGGGCATGCTCCAGCACCTCAATGTTTTTCTTGATGTGGAGCCCCAGAAATTGAGTATCTAAGCATAAAAGTTAAATCAAGTCCTTACGAATTATTTATTGTGTCAACCAGTGTATGAAAATGATTAGCAGTCTCAAATATGTTTAATTAAATGGTATGTATATTTTATGTGAATAAGGAAAGTTAAGTTTGCATTTGGAAACATGCAGGCTTATCGGATACATTGTTGAATGAGGAAAAAAGGCATGTTAGTTGTCAGTGCTTTAACAAACAGTAGACTGTTCATTTTGCCAAGCGTAAACCTTCTACTCACTTTTAAATAGGCACTCAGAACACATTTTTGGATTTTGTTGTATGACCCTTATCTATTGTCCATCGTATTAAGTGACATAAAATGCTCATTTCTGAAGAAAAAGTAATTACTAACACACTAATGTCTCCCTTGAATGTGATTTTTTACATTAAATTGTGCTTATTGTCATTTAATGAAAGATTATTATACATTTACCACAATACCCCGTTAATGTGCTCTGTTCAGAACAAAGCCAAGATTGTAGTTGCATGTGTGGTCGTGCGTGACTGCAAGTTGTTAGAATGAAGTTTAGAGAAATACTTCTTTTTTCCTAATGTAGGTTTCTGTCTCCCAGACTGGGAACTAATCACTGCACTTCCATCACTACTTTGAAAATTTTGGATTGGCTATGGTTTAGTTTCAAAAGCAGTTAACCATTTGAATTGAAAACCAAATCAAACAGAATTAGATTTTCCTGACCTTGAAAGGTGTAATTGTTGTACTGATTTCTAAAATCGGATCTTATTTTCAATGACGATATGCTACATATACAATGTGACTTGCACCTCATCATAGAAAAGAGTTTGAGAAAGCTCAGTCTTGAAACAGTACTACTGCAACTGTAAGTAGACAGGCTATTTACTATAGTTTCACAAAAACATTTACTGCTTAGCTGGAAATATCTTGAATTATTAAAATATAAAGGGTAGTTATAAAAAAATTCTGATTTTGTCCCTATTAATCTTTAGAATATGAGGTTATTTCAGCTTTTTTCTTTCCTTTGTTTTCCTGCTTGGGTATATTTACTTAGTCTTTATGTTCCAGCTTCATATTACCCCTTCCCTGAGATAGATCCAACAGGCAGATAGGGTGCATGATACGAGGAATTCCCTATTTTCTCTCTGCCTGGCTGAACACAATAACTAGAAATAAGGAACAGTGCTGGCTGTTTCTGCCTGGTGCGGCAGGTGTGACTCCTCTGTGACTGCTGCACCTTCCCAGGTGCCCTTGCATTGTGGGTATGAGGCTTTGCAAGCAAAACCAAATGATAACGAGGATGTTGGTTCATCTAACACTGGGGATTCACAGAAGTTAAGTTGGCCTACGCTCTGCATCAAAACTGCTTCCATAAAGAATAAAATGATGGGCCCAGTGCCCTTCTGGACCTGTTGCTGGTGCAGAGGGAAGGACTTGAGCATGATGTTGGAGGTCATCTTGGGAACAGCAGTCATGAAATGATAGGTTTCAACTCTTGGAGAAGTAAGGAGTGGGGTCAGCATCACTGCTACCAGAGAGCAGACTTTGGCCTACTTAGGAGTCTGACTGACAGAGTAGCTTTGGAGGTAATCCTGAAGGGCAAAGGAGTCTAGGAAGGGTGGACATTCATTAAGAAGAAAATCTTAAAGTTGCAGGAGCAGGCTGTCCCCACGTGTTGACAGACAAGCTGAGAGGGAAGACCAGCCTGGCTGAACACATAGTTTTGACTGAAACTCGTGGAAAAAAAAGGGGAGTCCATGACCTTTGGAAGAAGAGGCAGCAACTCAGGATGTGGTGCTGTTATGCACAGAGAAGATTATAAGGGCCAAAGCCCAACTGAAACTTAATATAGCTACTATCGTAAAAGACAATAAAAAGGGTTTCTATAAATATTTTAGGAACAAAAGAAGGGCTACGGAGAATCTCCATCCTTTACTGAATGTGGGGGGAAATACAGTGACAAAGGATGAGGAAAAGGCTGAGGTACTTACTGTTTTCTTTGCCTCAGTCTTAATAGTAAGACCAATTGTTATCCAGGTACTCAGCCCTCTGGGCTGGAACACAGGGACGTGGAGCAGAATGAAGGCCCCGTAATCCAGGGAGAAATGGTCAGTGACCTGCTACACCACTCCGACACATGAGGCTAGATGGGATCCTCCCAAGGGTACTGAGGGGGCTGGTGGAAGTGCTCACTGAGCCCTTTTCAATCATTTACCAGCAGTCCTGGCTAACGAGGGAGGTCCCAGCTGACTGGAGGTTGACCCATCTAAAAGAATGGTCAGAAGGAGGATTTAGGGAACTACAGGCCTGTCAGCCTGACCTCGGTGCCAAGGAAGGTCATGGAGCAGATCATCTTGAGTGCATGGCACTGCATGGGCAGGACAACCAAAGGATCAGATCCAGCCAGCATGGGTTTGGAAAAACAGGTCCTACTTGATCAATCTGACCTCTTTCTATGACAAGGTGACCTGCTTAGTGTCTGAGGGAAAGCCTGTGGATGTTGTCTATCTGGACTTTAGTAAAGCCTTTGGGACCTCTTCCCATAGCATTCTCCTGGAGAAACTGGCTGCTCATGGCTTGAGCGGGTGCACAGTTTGCTGGGTAAAAACTGGTCGGATGGCTGGGCCCAGAGAGTGGTGGTGAATGAAATTAAATCCAGCTGATGACCTGTCATGAGAGGTGTTCCCCAGGTCTCAGTGTTGAGGACAATCCTGTTTTTTTATCAACGATCTGGATGAGGTTATTGAGTGCACCCTCAGTCAGTGCACAGATGACACCAAACTGACAGGGAGCGTTCATCTGCTAGAGGTTAGGAAGGCTCTGCAGAGGCATCTGGATAGGCTGCCCAGGGAAGTGGTCGAGTCACCATCCCTGGAGGTATTTAAAGGATGTGTAGGTGCGACACATAGGGATGTGGTTTAGTGGTGGACTTGGCAGTGTTGGATTAACTGTCTCAGTGATCTTAAAAGTCTTTTTGAACTTAAATGGTTCTATTATTCTATGATTGTACCCCCTTGGGCAATCATTCTGTATATTCAGATCCTCTTTTGTGTCCTCATGCTTTTGTCAGTTTTAATGCCTATAAATTTCATGTCTGCTTTCACTTCTGTTCCAGCTTATTTTACCTAACAAGGAATGATTTTTTCCAAACTTCTTCACAGGTTTATTACATCCTCCTCATCTATATCTTCCACAAAAAAGATGCCTACAGAGACATATAGAAAGATATATCTAGGTGGAAAGGAACTATATTGCATTAGTCATGCTATATTATAGGATAGATCCGTCAAGGCACACGTGTCATAAACTATAAGATCATATGATCCATTGTTTACGTGCTGTAGTACATTTTTTTACTGTCACTATTAATGGTTTTATTAAGACAAACAATGGAGTACTCTGGAATTTATTGTAGTTACCCGTAGCTGTTATTGGTACATTTTTATTTCACAGATTTACAGTTACACATATATCTGATCTGAGTGACTGAAATAAAAATGTACCCTTTTGCAAAATACAAAACTATCTTATAGTTTGATTTCTGTATGTTTCAGTCAGTATCCCATACTGTCTTCTAAGGCATTTCATTTGCTAATGGAAAGTTGGTATGTATTTTCATTTTCCAAATGTATTTCAAGAACTGCATATCTTTCTGATTTTTTTGAAACAGATGTTTCAAAATATAATTGAATTTCTCATCAAGATAATTCTAATTTGATCTTCTCATCCAGATCAAATTCTAAGAAAGAGAATGCTTAGTTAAAATAGTTTTCCTGTTTGTTGCATGAAAGTTACATGGTTAAAAGAATTATTTTAAAAAGTATTATTTATACTTTATCCTTTTCTTCCTTTGATATTGGTTGCAGTTTAACATAATAATTCCTACTTTTAGGGATAATATTTTGAAAGTGTGATGGTTTTGAGTCTAGGCCTTCCTTCCTGGCAACCAGGTCGGAACCAAGGAAGTATTCCATCTTATTCCTTTACTTAACCAAATGTATAAATATGAGGAGAGGAGAGATTGAGTCCTTCTCCTCTTCCAGTGTTCTTGGAGAAAAACAATCCTCCCTGCAGCTCCTCCAGCCATGGGGGTGTGTGGCCTGTGGTTTGTCGAAAGGCTGCTGTCTTCCTTCCGAGTTTGGAGGGAGATGCAGTGATTGTGGAGTGGAATGAGACATTTCTGTTCTCTCAAGGAAAGTATTGAGATTTCGTTTGTCAGTTCTTTATTAGTTGGGTATATCTGATGGGTTTTTTTTCCTGTTTTCAGATGTTGGGGATTTCTTTCTTATGTGTATATAGTCTTTGCAATTGTATATAAATATAATATAAGTGTAAATATATTTTTATATTGCTTTAGTTCTCTTATTTCGGTTCTCTTGGTTTTCTTTCTCTTTTCCCTTGGTTTTTGGGGGGAAAGCTTTTGCTGTGGTGTGGGGGACTTGACAGGGAGCCAGCTCCAAAATGCCACAAAAAGAAATAACTTTTGAGAAATATAATTTTCTGTTGATGGCCTGCTATTGAGCTGCTTGAAAATAAAATTCCTTGATTTTTTCTTTGGAGAGCACACCAAATCCAATACTTATGCTTAGGTGTGGTATTATTAAATCAGTTGAGGTAGTGGCATTGTACTGGTATGGACATTGAATCCAAAACTTGACAGAAAACTTCAGCTAAATTAATAACCAGGACAAATAAACTATATCTAGCTGTTTGTTTAGCTGTCTATGTATCTTAACTGTGTGGCTTTGGTTTTATTTTCAAGAGCAATAGAACATGGATTACTCTTAGGTTAAACAATCTCTCTTTTACAACAGCTTTTGAACTGATGGCTGAAAACATTTTTTTTATTACAGCTCAATTTGTTTTTACAGAATTTGCAGATTTTTGGGAGGGCGGGCAGAGACAGCTCTTCCAATAAAGGTGAGATTGGTAAATCAATACATACTAATATTAACCAAAGTTGACAGTGACTATCATGATCATGTATGACATCACTCTTTATTTCATTAACATCTGCCTAGGGTTTCCAGAGCCTACTTATTATTTACCTCCATTTCTTGTTTCATGGAAAACTGGAACTCAACTTTTAACCTCTGGATCAGTGTGTTTTGACTGATCACCATCTTTCACCATTTGCACCAAGGCAGAAATTGGCTTTTTTGCCTCTTTTGGCTGTATTTATGGTAGATTCTGTTAAAAAAATGTTGTCTTCTTTCTTCATAGGAAATCACTCCTGTTTCTTTCAGCTTTTGCTCTTCAGTGCTTTCAGTCATCATCAAACTTTCTTTTCATTTCAAGAGATGTCAAAACAATTATTAATTAGATATTTTGATTGTTTTTTTTATCTTGCTGTGTATTATACATAAAATTCTAATATACACACATTTTTTTACTTACAACTAGATTCCCTGTTGATTAATTAATTTTCTTTCTTCCTGCTCTTTTATCCTGTTTTACTAGAACAAAATTGTTTTAAACAATTATATAGTTGCTGCACTTCACAGTTATTTATGCATGACTGCAATTTTCTTCTACAAGTATGCATTTTATTCTACTCTGTTTGGAGAATTCTGTTTTCCATAACACTAATGTTTTTCAAGTTCAACAAATAATTTATGGTGTCTTCCCATTGGCTGGGGCAACTAATTTGAGTGAACTCCCTGCAAATCAATATATCTTTCTTTTGTATTGCAAGCATGCAGATTATTCTTCTCTGGCTGCTGATATTCTCCTGCTCTCACGGTTTACAACACTCAGTATTTTCAAATTATTTGCCAATAATAAAGACAAAGAAGTACAGTACATTGTGGTACTTTAACCAGTGTGGGAACATACCCAGACATATATGAAATGTCGTAAGGAAAAACATGGATACCTTCTGTTTGATACCATACACCAGAAAGGGAAGTACTTATTCTTAAGCATGAGAGAAATTGTTTCAAATCGGTCCAGTCTGCTAAAAGGTGCTCTGGAGTGAGTGTTTGTTAACCTTACTTCATGGATTATTGAAATATTTATTCATGGAGTGGTATAGTACAAATTGTTCAAAATCAAGAATAGGCCAACCTTCCAGACTTGGGAAATTGTTCCCATCAACCACTTCTCAAGGGTTTGTGGGAAACCAAATGCTCATCTTTTCGAATGATCACAGAGAACATATTATAAAATGTGTGTTCTTGTGTGTGTATCTGTGTGTGTTTGTGTAATACATATTTAAGAAAGCAAAACTAGAAGATAATGTAAGTATGCAGTTGCAGACTTGTAAGAAAGAAAAAATATGTAATATTATGAAATCTCATAGTATGTAAATTCTTTAACCTCACACCTATAAAAATCTGATCAAAGTCTTGCACTTCTAAAGGAGAGAAGAGGGTATAATAACATTAAACACTTCACTTCAGATCTTCTTGCAGAAATCCTTGTATTTATTACCTTACTTCACCCAGTTATTTTTCTAGTAATCTAATTATTATCATACTACTTTGGCATGAGCCCCTACGCTTGATGCCATATTTTATAAGCCAAGACCTACAAAATGAGCAGAAATTCACTAGCTACTTATTTAATATAGATGTCTCTGTTGTAGTATTTCTCATCAGTCTCTGTGTAGCTTTGCTGCTTTAATGATTCACATTGTTGCAGCTTTGAGAACAGCTGCAATAATAAAAAACTAAAGAAAGGTATTTGTTGCATCCAGTTTATGAAAATTGCAGATGACACTGTAATTTTGTCAGCTGAGAGAATTAGACACCTAAAATATTTCTAGGAGAATCAATACTCAAGTAGGTACAGCTTGTGATGTTTCTGAAGCAATTTTTAGAATTTCCTTTTTAGTAGCTGTAAAAAGTAGAAGATGAAATAAAAATTTATCATTTCCAGGTGAAATGGTAGGTGCGTTATTATTATTAGAGCACAAAACCTATAGAGCATACAACTCTCTTTAGAAATGTATAGCCCACAAATTGATCATATTATACTAATTTGGTAGTAAATTTTCAAGTAAATATAATTCTCATCAGATACAAAGTCTCTTTATACTTACTTTTCAGTCTTCCAAGGATGTTAAAAGGAGTAACTGAAAAAGCTTATGCCTTTAAAACAGTAAAAGTCCCTTTCAATGTAGAAAAAAAGTATCTGAATAGTTTTTAACTGTCCTTCCTGACATTACTTTTCCCATCTCTTTCCTGTTATGATATCTCTTTATATTTAGCCTATAAATTAGATTAGATTTGTTTCAGTGTGATGCTTTTCATTTCTTTTCTGCCAGACTTCAAGTGAAAATTTTTCATGTACTTTCTGTAGTTCATATGACTACAGAAGAGATAAAACATTAGTCAAAACGAAAAAAGATTCCTCAGAATAACCAAAAAAATCTTAAGGAACTAAGAATGCAAAATAAAGTACTAAATAAAGTGGAGTCTAACAAAATGCTTGCCAGCATGTGCAGTCTTCTGGCATGTCTGAGTATGGGTTTTGTGGTACATATGAACTATAAAATTGCCATAACAACACAGGTAGGAAAATATATTGATATCTTCTGCAGAAGATATTGGCCTCTAAAGAGTCAAGGACAGGGACTCTGCTTCTTTTCTTAGTTTGAAATCTACTTTCAAATACAGCACTTTTGGCCTAATACTTGACACAAGTCATGCTTCCATCTGGTGGGATAGATGTCTTCCAGTTATTTTCAGGATCTGCAGGATTTTCAGGATCTTTAGAAACTTTTTCCAGAGCTCTTATGTGATACTTCCTTACCAAAACTGAGGCTTAGCAAGGGTATATGGCCTTCCAGTCCAAAGTTATACTGTCTATAAAATGATTGCACAGAGGCTGAAAACATATATTGTGTCTAGATGAAGTATATATAGAGGACTTAAAGTTAAGGAAGCAGTTTAGAAATAGTAAACTACAATTTTTTTGGCAGGGAGACAGAATCCAAAGAGAAATGGAGATGAAGCTGATGCCTTAGAATTCTTAAGATTTGTAACAAATATGGATTTTTAGTATGGTTGTATAATTTCTAACACTTTAGAATAGCAGTTGAGAGTTAGCAAACCATGTTCTCACGCTTCATATTAAACTTGCTAAATTCTTCAGGTTTTGTTTAATGTTCTTTTCAAGGGAAAAGACTAGCAAGCACATCTTTGGGACACATGCCTAGAAGAGCATAACAGGATATCATTGTAGTCAAAACAACCTTGAAGGCCTAGGAACCTTGGACAGTGCGTTCTGTGAGGAGGAAGATGAGGAAGAAAAGGGTCTTGAGACCTCCAACTCATTTTGGGGGTGGGGGGGGCGTGCCAGGGAGGTAGATCTGGGGAGGTCCTGGAGGCAAATAATTCTTGAATTGGATGGATTAGTCCTGTAAAATTGTAGAACCCCTGTACACTCACATGCACTTTTATGTATTTGCTGCACCAAGTCTACCTTATCTATACTAATATTGTCCAGAAAGTTTTTTCTATTTTAGGTAACAAAGTAACCTCAGAAGGAATCTGTCATCCTATACTGTGAATATGATTTAATTCACCAGAAAGTTCAGTCCATCTTCTGTACCTAGCATGTATCACAGTAATGAATTGGACTGTGTGGACTGAAACATTTACATAATATTTAAATAGTTATAATTATAATTAGAAATACTGAGCTATTTTTATTTTTTTTAAAAAAGCTTATCCTTTTTAATAAAGGTACTATTTGTCCTGGGTCTGTGCAGAAAAGCTTACCAACACCCTCAAGAAAACTATTCATTAAAGAGTTAAGGAAAATTTAAACTACTCTGGGCTTGATTCCAAGAGTCATAGCTCCTAAACTCAGCTCCTTAGATTCTCATTTGGTGGAAGCTCATACAGCTGTTGATGTAGCTGCATCATGCTAATTTATGTCAGCTGATGATCTGGCCTCAGGTACTCTGGATGAAAACAATAACAATTCTGGCACCATCTAGCATTTTTTATTATTCTCTTTACATAGGTTGTTTTCAATTAACCACAGCAACTTGTCTTGGGACAACAGAATTGAACCTTAAACTCAGGGAAAATGTGTGATTTGCTCCCAAGTTCCCTTTTCTGGGACGGCACTGTGGTCTGTAGGCTTGTTGACAGGGCATGCCTGTCTCTTGCTGTCTATCTTTATTATGGTCACAGCAGCAAGCACTATTCATTGCTGCACACTCAATTACTTGTACAGACAAAACTAAGTAACAAAAATGCCTCCTGCCACAGTGTAATTAATCCTCTGGAGTCCCATAGGCAACAAGCAACTGCACAAACGGCTGACTAATCTGCCAAAGTACGCAGATACCTCGATTTGCAACACAATCAGTTTTCTGCTGATATTTCTATACTTAATTGTTAATTGTTCTTTGTCATATAGCTGAAGTGAATTCTTCTTAACTTGCAATTACTTGGAAGCCACCATTCATTGCCTACATATTTTTACAATGGGTTGTTTATTTCTAGCCTTTTGATAAATCTTCTCTTCCCTTTAAACATTACAGGGCAATACTCTCACTGCATATATGCATGGAGAGAGTAATTTTTTTATCCAATACCCTCTAGAGTTTGATGTTCATCATCCTTCGTGTATTACCTTCAGCAAACTTTTAAAAGTATATTCTCTGTCAGGAGTCATCATCATGGCTAGGCTTCGTGAACGAATATTTGGGAAAGGCTCTAATTGTAAAAGTCCACATTAAACACTTTGGATGCAACAAGTCAGGTGCTAACCAATATGATTCAAGGAAGATAAACTTTCCTTTTTCGTGATATAGATCTGACCTTTGGTGTATAATATTCACATACTAGGACAGATGACCTAAGCTGTAAACTTCTACATGTAATAATGATAGACTTGTTTAGATTTTTTCTGATGTTAGGCAAAGTATATAATAATAAACATGTTTTTAATACACAGGGCACATTTTTACATTTTCTTCAGAAAGCATGATGGTTTCTCCTTTTATTTAACACTAACAAAAACAAGTAATAGTTTTGTGCATATAGTCTTGATTCATAAATAGGTAGCAATTCTATTCAAAATAGTCTACAATTTTTCTCAATTAAAATACAATAATGTTTGTTGATTTTGGTAGAATTTAGTGTGAAAAGAATCATGACTTGAGGTCATAAGAGAATTCATCCTTCAGAAAAATATAAGAGCACAGCAATGCTTTATTCTTAATTGGCATAACAATATTATAAGAATTTCAATCATGGTTTTCAGTTACAATTACAACTTCTGAGTCCACTGAAGTCAGTCAACCAGTGCTGTATATTTAAAGAGGGAAAAAAAATCTTTGGAATATAAGTTTGGAAAATATTTTTTGAAAGATCAAATCATCAAGAATGTGTCTTAGGAGCAGAAAGAAAGGGGATAAAAGCTGAACTCTAAATTGAATTGCTTTTTCTTAAGGGTATGAAAATGAGTAGCACAAAAGAAAAGGAAAATAAAAATCATTTAGGTTGGAAAAGATATTTTAGATCATACTCTAACCTTTAAATGCAGTACTGCCAAGTCCACCACTAAACCGTGTCTTCAAGCGCCACAACTACACATCTTTTAAATACCTCCAGAAATGGTGATTCAACAACTTCCCTGGTCAGCCTGTTTCAATGCTTGACAACCCTTCTGGTGAAGACTTTTTTCCTTGTATATGATCCTAACCTCTGCTGAGGCAACTTATGCATGGATTATCAATGTTAAATCATCAAGTGAAAGTAACCCATAGATGATTTGGTAAAACTGATTGTCTGTTCAGATAACTAATAGAACTTGGAGTGTTGAACTAGTCTTTCTGGGATCAGTAAAGCTTTGAAACACAGAATAGCTGGAGATATCTCCAAGGAGAGCGCCTTTCACCTCTTTCATATTGAATATTTGCTTTTGTGTCCCAATATTATGCAGATGAAATACTAACATGAAAATTGGAAGCTATTATCAAAGCAGAAGATTATAGACTTCATAAAACAAATAAAAAGTCCCAACCAAACAACTCCCCACTAAAAAAAAAAAAAAAAAAAAAAAAAGTAAAAATTATAAATGAAGTAATAAAAAAGGTACCTAACTAAAAAGCACAAAATGTTGGGTCTGGCCCTTGATGATCCACAATAGGAAGTTTTGCTCTAACCTTGGTGAGCATCACCCACGTACGGCAAATGGGCTGTATTCAGATGTTCTACATGATCTATGGACTACTTAGAACTTCAGAGGGGATTCAATTCTAAAAATGCAAAATTTGATATTGAATTGAATCAAAAAACTAGAAAAAATTGGAAGTTTTTTTCTTATACAGCTACTGTTGTATAAGACCCTGGTAACACCCCTCCTGTACTGGAAACTGAGACTGAAGCTGGGAAGGAGAAGGGCTGCTAAAGTGTTTGGGAGAGCCTACCTTTTAATGGAAGAGATTGGCTTGATTATCCAAGCAAAGTTGAGAAGAAATATGGATTTGTTTACAAATATCCAGAGAATGAAGAAATGCTCTTTAAACTAAAGAATCATTTTAGCACAGGAGCAGAAAATTAGATTAATGTTGCTGACCAGAGGAGCACTCAGATTTTGGATCTGTTCTCTGAGAGTACTAGGATAAAAAAATTTAGCTGTTTTGAAACTTGAGATTATGAAATGTGGTATCTGTGATAGCAGGGCTTGATGCCTGCTATCAACTAAGGCTTTTTTTGTTCTCTTTTCCTCAGTACTTAGCAATTTAATTCATGCATCTTATATTCAACACACAAAGAATCATCTACAATTTCAAATAGAGCAAATTTTCTTTCTGGAGGCCTTTTTTAAGTCTTAGTGTTAACAATTATGCTTTATTTTAGAATGATAGTAGTCATTAAGGTTCAGATCTGCAAAAATACTTAGGTATAGCAAAGGATAATTTTAAAACATCCTGCCCCGGGGTTTGTAACCTGATGTAGTTACATAAGTAATTATATTCAAATACTTAGTCAACTCCTACACTGCAGTGCTTAAAGCACTACAGTTTCACTGAAGTTAGAACTGTGGCTGCTTCCTGGGTGTACCTCTTAGGGCATTATCACCTGATTTGACTCTCCTTTTAAAACCAGATGCTAGAAATTGTGGTTATCTTGACTTTTCTCTTTAATTTATGTATATAATTTTTTTTCCACTTTTCAGTTTGGTTAGAGATCATCTCTTCTAACATCCCCGTCAAATCATGGTCAGCTTCTGGGCTGCAGTGTGGGTTGGTCCTTAGCTCAGAGGTTTATCCTTTTGAGCTCTGAAATATCTCTGAAGATGGAATTTTTAAAGCCTCTGCAGAGTAAACCTGCAATGATGCTTAAGTACCTTCTTGCTGAAGAAGTTTTTCTTGTATCTAATTGCCAGAGTGCCTCATGGGTCAGGATTTCCCTGCAGCTGGGGCAGCAGGGTCTCTCTGCGGTGCATCAGGGCAGCACCTGACAGCCAGCACTCGACCCCCCAGGCAGGACAGCCAAGGGGCACCAGGGGCAGTTCCAGTCTCAGGCATCAGGCACCCTGGGGACAGGGACAGTCAGAGGACAGTCTGAGCCACTGGCCCATGAGTAGGGGTCAAGATCAGGTCTGGTGAGCAAACTCAGGGTCAGACAAAGTCACAGGAAGACCAAATAGGGCTGTGAGAATGAGGGTCACAATCTGGAGCAGTAGGGTACCTGGTTGAACATGGCACAAGCACAACAGCAAAACAGCGGAAGTGGAAGCTGAATAGCAAAGCCTCCTCTAGGAGCAACTCCCAAGTAAAGGGTAGGGGATCTCTTTCCTAGGCTTTTCAGCAGAACTTCTCTCTGGGGACCTTGCATTTGGCCTTCCTCTAGCTTCCTCTAGACTCACAAGTTTTTTCAGGGAACTGGCTTTGAATAACCCTGAAATTTTGCATTCTGAAACACAAACCCATGCCTTCAAAACACTTCTGGTTAACCATGCCAGAGTTAACCCCCCCCATATTGAGTTAAAAACAAACAAACACATTTGAGATCCAGAAACATTGAGAACTTGCATAAAATGTTTACCATGAATATTTCTAAGGATCTTAATTTTTACTAAACTAGATATGGCAGTGTGTGGGTTTTTTAATATAAAAAAGCATAATTACATTTCCTTCAATGGCAGACAGAAATCAATACTTGCCCAAGAAAATACATTGATTTCATAGAGAGGTTTGGGTCTTGTGCACGCTATTCTTTAAAATAATAGGGACGTATTTTTTTCTAGGGAGATTTTATTCAATTCATTAGAGCAAATTAGAATTTTAATTTGAAGCCCTGAATTTTGATAGCTGACTTAATTGGGTAGTGTGCAGTGGAAGAGTAAATTTAAGAGGGTATGAGACCCGTGAGTACAACTCAAGAGACTCATGATAGACGTTTGTTAAGATATTTGTTTAGAAAAGTATCACAGTTCATTACTTGCTGTATATCCTTTGACTTTTTTCTCTGTCATTGAGTTACTACGGTTGGTTATGTTCTGTCAAGTTGCCACATTGAACCTAGACTTTTGTTAAACCTAGACACTTGAAACATTGCCTTAGTGGTTAAACAATTCTTTTCTGATTTATGTTTACCTTGTAAAATTTCCACACTTTAGTATGTGGACTATCAGCAACAGCTTATGCCACTGCTGAACCAAGTCTCTTGTATTGATATTTATGTTTGTTATAAACTGTTATTTACACAACAAGTTGTAAACATGATTTACAGTGATAACATTAATTAATTATATTTCATTCAGCACCTCACTTGCCAGTAATTTGGCCTTAATTTTTACAGAATTTATTCTTGTTTTACAATGTGGGAAGCCTGTTGGCCTTTCGTGAAAGGACATGAACAATGGTGTTCCATGACAGAAATGCAAAAATGACACAGAAATCAAAGTTTTGTCTGGGGAAGCTTATCCATCAAGGTAGCCTATGAGGCTGCAGTGTTCTGCACCACCAGCCTCTGGTAAATACATTAAATAAAGATTCAACACACGAGCATTAAGCAAGACCACTGAGTTGTGCATTATTCTGAAAGTTGCTGAACAGCAGAAGGTAAAGTAATCATTCAGTAGATTCAAGATGAATAAAATAAAAGGCTATCTCATGTTACATTTGATTTCAATCTGCTGAAATATGCACTGCATATTTTGATTAGCTGGGTAATGCAGTGTATGCTTCTGCTAGGAAGGAGAAATCCAACACCTTATTGTGCTTCTGTTGGCTGCCTATCCATTCATCAAAGCTTTCCTAATTTACATTCTATTTCCTTTGATGCAATCAATGTAAAGAATAGAGGGTGTTACCTTGCATTTCTATACTTTGATCTGATTTGGCATTTGTGATCAACATAGCCTAGTAATGTTGCAGGTTAGGAAACATTTTGCTACTGCCATCAATTATATTGTTCAGTGACCTTCCTTCTCCCTGCCGTGCTTTGAAAATACACGTATATATTTCAAGATGTCTTTTTTGCCTACACTATTTGTTTTACGTAGCAACACTGCGAAAATGAGAGATAGTAAACAACATCCTTAATGCTTAAGATGAAGAAGCCAATGGCTACTTACCTACCATTATATTGATGTACAGTTACTATAACTGAATATAAATAATAATACCATTAATCCTCCATGTCATAAAGAACTATATACACAGCCTCCAGCACTGTGGTATGCATTACCAGTTCGTGGACTTGAGCTTTTTACTCCCCCAGAAAAATGTGTTTGTTACTGTGATCTCAGTTCTTGAAAATATAGAAATGTAATAAACCTGATAGTGCATTATGAAATAACTGTAGTGGTTTTGTTTGTTTGGTTTGTTTGGTTGTTTGTTGTGTGTTTTGTTTGATTTTTTTTTTTAGTTTTAACTGGTGAAAACGAGCAATCAATGGACCTTAATTATTATTTTCATAATTATACCTAAGATATGACTCAATATCTTATTATCCTACAGCATATCTTTGGATGTATGACTCCCATGATGTATACTTGAGTTCTTTCATTGATAGAATGAGATAAAAAATAATTTGTCATGACTTTAAGATTGCCCAGTATAGAATAATCATTGTGTGTATTATATTAGCTCATGGGTCAAAAGAAATAGGCGATGTTTGCTCCATAAAGAACTGAGAGAGAAAAAAAAATAGTTCAATTAAGTCACTATTCTCTCTGTAGCCATTAGAACAACTTAAATCTAGGTATGATACTAGTGCCTTTATCATTAAACAGCCCAAAATAACTTTTACAAAACTGGGATCAGAAATAAGAGTGTTGCTCCAGGCTTCCGAGTCAAATTCCCTCTGTAAGACATTTCATCTTTCAAAATGTGAGTTTGCATGTGTACTCCTGACTGCTGACATTAAATAGCTTTATAATATTGTTGTCACTACCTTCATATTCCTATATGAATTTCTATCCAAGAAACACTTACCTCTAAGGAGCTGGGAATATCAACTAGTCCAGAAAACATATTCTGAGTCTGAACATCTATTAATCCTGTTTCAGGTTGCCCATACAAGGAACCAGGGAGTGGATAGCTGTCAGAGAGAAAGTCTTGTTCAAATGAAGGACTTTCAAATGAAAGAAATGCAGGACAAAGAAAGAAGAATAAATAAAATAAACAAACAGCAAAAAAACTGCTAAAAATGCTTATGGAAACAGGGAGTATCATGCCTGGAAGACGTTGCAATACAGTTTTCTGTTTAGCTTACACACTGGTTACCCAGAGAACACTCCCTAGAGACGCATTTGTCTTATTTGTAAGGAACACCTAGGTGGTTCATGAGCATATGGGCATACTAACATAAATGATACTAGCAAAGTGTATTTACTTTTATCTTTAAAAGAGAACAAACCAGTGAAATTTAATAAAGTACCTGGTTTTATGTGTAGGCTAAAAAGACTGGGAAATCTAAGGGAACATCTATCAACTGTGATGGAGAGCAGCAGGGAAAAGATAAATTTCTGTAATGGAGGTTATTTATTCTAGTTACTACAGCAAGCACTTGCTCATAGGTGATCTATTTAAGAATGAAAACCAGTTTTCTTTGCCACATCTTGCTTTCTCTAATAGTCACTCCTGGAGTTGAAATTTACCATTCTTTTCTTAAAGAAGGTAGATGTATAATGCCCTTTCTTTTACCAATTAACATTTTGGTCTAAATCCTTTCTGCTCAGACCATCACAATCTCTCAATTATCTTTCTTCTTTTTATTTTTTTTTTTAATTTCTTTTCTCCCTTGCTATCTTGCTTTAGCTCCTCTTCCTGTTTCCAGTCTGTGTTTAATGTTCTGATTAAACACCCCCCCAAAAAAATCTCCAGATTCTAATATTTTACTCATTGTAAAATACATTATGCTGTTCATATTTTTAGACTACCTCTGGTTCTTAGGGTACTGGGTGTTTGCATTGGTAGTGGGATCTGTGAGGAGCAGCCAGGACTGTCCTGTGCCAGATATGGCTGATTCCAGTCAGCTCCAACGCACCCACCATGGCTGAGCACTGCAGTCAAGGCAGTGGAACTTCTGGGAAAGCATATTTAAGAAGGGAACAGGTAGTGAGGAATGAGGGGAAAAAATACAAGAAACAACCCTGTGAGCACCAAGGTGAGGGCAGAAGGAGGCTGAGGAGGTGCTCCAGGTACTGGAGTAGAGATGCCCCTGAAGCCAACGGGGGACCCCACGCTAAGTATGTACATATGTCACAGAATCACATAATCACAGAATATGTGGAGTTGGAAGGGACCCACAAAGTTCACTGAGTCCAACCCCTGACCCTGCACAGAACCATCCCCAAAAGTCACAACATGTGCCTGAGAGTATTGTCCGAACACTTCTTGAACTCCGTCAGGCTTGGTGCTGTGATCACTTCCCTGGGGAGTCCATTTCAGTGCCCAACCACCCTCTGGATGAAGAACTTTTTCTTAATATCCAGCCTAAACCTCCTCTGACACAACTTCAGGCCCTTCCCTTGGGTCCTGTCACTGGTCCCCACAGAGAAGAGATCAATGTCCTGGAGGAACTGCAGCCCATGGAGAGGACTGATACAGAATCAGGGGGAACATGTAAGAAGCAGAGAGGTGCTGTTATGGGGAGACCTCTGCTTCCTTCCCCACCCCCTTACTCTTGAGGTGGGAGGAGATCGAAGAGTAGGTTATGAAGGAGTGAAGTTTAACCTGGGGAAAAAAGGGATTGATGGAAGTAGTTGTTTTATTTTTTGCATTTGTTTCTCATGGTCCAAATCTACTTCACTTGGTAATTAAAGAAAATGTAGTTACTTTTAATTAATAAAAGTTTTCCCAAGCTGAACCTGTTCTTACCATAATGGTATTTGGTAAGCAATCTCTCTGTCTTTATCTTGAACCACGATCTTTTCCATTTTATTTTTTCTCCCATCCTGCTGAGAAAGAGAAGTGTGAGTGGATAGATGGGTGTCTGGCAGCCCTCCAAGATCAACACACCAAGCTCAGCTTGATTCTTAAGGCTTTTAGCCCATCTTATGTATAGACTGCAGGTAATGGAGTTGGAAATTATTGACAACTTTGTGTTTTTACCATATTTTCCATAATGGGCCTGGTTTGGGGATGATACTTACAATGTGTATGTGATATTTTCAAGGTTTAAGGAACAGCATGGTGTAACAGTATTTCTAAAAAGATAAAGAGCAATAATTATTAAAACCGTAGCAAAGTTAGATGACAAATATGGCTTTCTGAAAGATTCAGTCCCTTCATATATGAAAGAATTAATCTGAATCACAATACTCTATATAAAAGATAAAGTTGAAAAGGGCTAATAGTAAGAGAGATGTTGGGGTGATTGTGGACAGTTAATTGTAGATGATCTCGTTCAGATCTCAAGGGACAATGGAAAGTGGGATTTTTTGTCTGCTTGCACTAAAGAATGAAGTCATACAGAAATGAAGCTTTAATCTCTGCATTGCTCTTACCAATCAGGTAATCAGTATCAGGAATTCTGTGCTAAATTCCAGGCATCTCAACACCTGAAATATATGGACAGGTCTGAAAGGTTTTCTAGGTAGATAGTTCAGAGAGAGAAGTACTGAAATGATTGCAAAGCAGGCAGATTGATTTCTGAGAAGAAAAGAAAAAGCAGTATAAAAGCTGAATATACAACATACATAAGACAACCACAATAGATGTATCACCTGACATGATATTTAAAGGGTATAAATGCCATGAAAGAAAAGTAATTGCCAAAGAAATTTAAAAAAAAAAAGAATCACAGTTCCAAGTATGTACATGAAAAAGATCCAGGAATAAAAGGACACAGATTGAGGCAGATACCTGAAGCAAATAGCATGCTAGCAATTTTCTATAATAATGTTATTAATTTGCAAGTGTGAAAATGAAGCAGCATATATATTGTGAAAAGGTATCTGAAACATTGACTAATACGCTCTAGATCAGACAGGAGAAATTTGCCACTACTGGGATGCAGTGTCATCACTTTTAGGGGTCGCATTTCATGTTCATTTCTTTGCTTTGCTTGTAAAGAGGAAAGTTTGATTTCTCTCGGGTTATTAATTTTGCTTTTACTTAAACAAAGTGTGAAACATCTATCTGTTATATAAAAAAAAAAAAAAAAGAGAAAAGCTAAGCCTACTCTCAGGACAAATCCTGGGCGGTAACTTGACTTCTGGAATAACTACAAATGCAGGGGTGTACCTTATATCTTTCAAAATTCTAAGAAGTATTGCTAATTTCTGAATGAAGGCAGAATCCTTATGGTCAGTGGACACTTTCTCCCATTATATAATTACTTTTTTAAAATTTTTCTCGTCTACTTGGCGCATAAAGCCAGAGAACCAGGTAGCAGAAATTAATGTCTGAGAAGGAGGACCTGTATCTTTAATGAACAAGGCTAAAAAGGAAAATGCATAGAAAACCTTTCCAATAGAAATACCATCAGTGTTTCATATCTCCATCGGTTTATACTCTAAATTGATCATCTTTTGTAGTTTCATATTCATACTGTAGACCTCACTCATGCAAGCAACAGGCAATTTGAGTCCAAGAGCAGTGCCAACTATCAATTCACGAGAAAAAGATGAGCTCCTTAATTCCTCAGACAATAATTTCCTTACTGTAATTTTTCTGTAGGGGTTCAAAAATGTGTATTTTTTGAAGTAGTATTGCAAAAGTTGAATTACAGGCATCTGTGGTTTCACTACACTGAAAGTAGGCCGCCTTAAGTATATTCATCAGTTTGCATGCTATTCTTCTTGATGGCAGGTGAAACAATAATAAATAATGTACAAAGGAAGTTAATCTGTTGTCAGAGTATTTTAATAAATAAAGTGTACAAAGCCATTCAGGCCTTGAGCTTCTTGCCAGAGCAAGAAAGCTCCAAAACTTGTTAAGGTACTTGTACCAATTTTATGTTTGTATTTATTTTTTCTTCTCACACTCTGTGTTGGATTTTATACAATAATTGCACTAATAATGTAACGACTTTATAAGAGAGAAAGAGGAAAACTTCTACCAAGGGCAATTATTGTTTCATCAATTTCTAATTATTCCTCCTATTCACCATTTATATTTTTGTGTCTAGTACTGTAGAGGAAAAAAAAAAAAAACAAACAGAAAATCAACTATTGCTTGTGTCGAGTGCTTATGTTGGAATAAACTGCACATGGAGAGGAAAATGAATTTGCACACACTAAGAGCTGGAACCCTATGTTCTGCTGCCCAAGGAGAAGGTATTGAGAAGGGATGCAAAATGTTTCCTTTCACTTGCATGAAGTTCCTTTGTGTTTTGGTTCAGGCTATTAGAAACATAATAGTTACATTTACAAATCTAGTGGCTTACTAGCCCAAAATGATCTTGGTTAGCTAATGAATGCTATCAGTATAGAGAAATAGTTATTAATAATTGGGAAAAGGCAATAATAAAAGCTAATTCCAGTGATAAAAAAAAAAATCTTAAAAATATGTCAGTAGCTGGAAAAAAACCCCACAAAACTTGGCCTACACCCATGTTCTAGAAATTGTTCCTTTTCCCCAAAATGCTGAAAGAATACACAGGAAAGGGATTTAATATATCCCCTATACCTTGTATTTTTAACTGAAAGAGGCAGGGGGGGATCTTTATGAAGCTGAGAATTCTGCTGCTGCTGAGTATGAATTGTAGAAATATCACAATATGTTTAAATCCAAATGTGGTTACATGAGTCTAACAGCATTGCATTCTTTATAAAAATGTTATAAAATGGACACAGCAAGATACTGATCAGTATCTTCAACAGCTGCTCCTGGAAATACATTTGTATATCCATATTTTGTATAATTTTTTTGTCCCACATACTAGGGCTTTCAGGAAACAGAAAAACGTTGTACCTACTCAATTAATTCTGTTGAATGTGCCTACTCAATTAATTCTGACCACTCCTTACCTTCTGAAAAAGAGGGTCAGCACCTGCAGTTACACCAATATCGCAGTTCCAGCTATTTTGACATTCCTTCAAGTTCAAATTTACATATTCTACAGGTTCCCATGAAAAGGACTCTTTAGAAAATCCTGTACCTCAGAGTTTGTCCAAGTTTTTATAGGCATCAGTTTAACTATATTTTGATGCATGTACTGAGATTTTAGAATGTTGATATTAGCAACAGTTGAGGTCAGATCAACACTCTTCTCTGAATATTAGAAATTATTATATTTTTATTTCAGTAGTTCATTCAGCTTCAATGACAGACAAATTTTGTTATTAGAACTCAGATAATGAGTGACATGGGAAAAATCAGCATTTAGAAGTAGAAAAGTCAAAATCTGTATTGAAAGAAAATATCTTGTCTTCTGCAGAGTGTTGTAAGCAATGGAGAGGAAACAAAACAAGACATGACACAGTATTCGACTGCAATTTTAATGAGTTCCACTAAGGGATCTTTTAGGTTTTTTTACTAACACAGTGCTTTAAAATATATATATATATATATACATAACTGAAGGGCAGTTTTCCATCTTTGTTTTAGCAGCCATGCCGCCCTAGTGATAAGTGAGGAAATAGTTATTTCTCTGGCAAGGACTTTCAAAGATTATTTGCAAACAATTCTTGTTACAAATATAATTCTTTTTGGTTTACAAATAGATCATAATTTACTCTTAACATATGATTACATTTTCATTATATAATTTAGAAAAATTATTTTTCAGCTGTGGACCCCATATCAGTTTGGTTATTGTACCCAGTAGTGGACAGCTAGTTACCTTCATCATATTGTATTATCTCTGCTTTCAATGATAAACGTTTATGGTGCAGCAGAGCATGTATTGACTAATGAATATAGTTGATGAATAATTTATACAGACCTTTTTGGAAGTATTTTCACCTACTTCTATCACTGTTTATCTAACAAAAATAAATAGTATCATCCTGTGGATAATGCGTATTAAACCAAATATTTTCTTTTACAAACAAGAAAATTCAAGAGCCTTCAATAATGAAAAGAAACATACTTTAGCTCAAATACTCATAGAATTCCCTGTAATAATATTCTTCTAAAACCTGGCGTGTCTTGAACCAAGATATCAAGGCTTAATATTTTATTTTAACATTTCCAATACAAAAATATTTACTCTATTTTTTTGTGAATAGTTGTTTCTATGCATATATATATATAAATATTGCCACTAAGATATTGAGTAGCTGTAGCTTTATTTCTGGATACAAGGTGGTGCTGTTTCTTTTTAAAACTGAAGATAATGTGTTGACGTGATCTTGCAGAAAGCAGTAGTAGAGACAAAATATCTCATCAAATGTAGTTCTTCTAAGAAGTCAACTTCTCTATCTCCAGTTCTGTTTATTTGTTATGCAGTTAATAAGACATATATACATATGCATGTTCATATGTACACATATTTATACATTCAAATAAGCAGTTTCAAAACAATAATAGACTTCAACCTTGTATATGATGCTGAATTTAGGTATTTTCATGCAGAGTCAGTCTCTGACATTAAAATTAACTTACATTTTATTGCAGAACTAAGGTATTGGCAACTATTGAAGAGTAATTCTTTCCTCTGTACTGTATAAGTATGAAGGATATTGGAGCATTTGAAATTCTTCTAATTTTACATAGACTAAATTTGTCTGACCTACCTACTTATGTTTTTTACCTTTATGTTAATTAGGTCACTGTAAAATAATGTCAGAGATTTTATTTTTAATTAAAAATTGGAAATGAGATACATTAAAAAAAAACCAGCAAAGCCCCCAAACCAAACAAATAAGCAAAGTGCCAAGATATGTGATTTGCACCCCTGCAACACTTCCCAACTTCTTCCCTTCTTCCCAGTATTGTTACCAACATAAATATTATACGATGAATTGCAAGACTCATTTACTGAGCTCTCTGCTGACTGACATCGTCTTATTTTAGATTTTTTTTTTTACAATGTTCACTATAAAGCCAGATGCTGATAATCTTTTCGAGTAGCAGAATATATTTGGCACCTAGCAGAGTCGGACCCTTGCACAAGTTACATTTGACCCTTTCATTGCTCTTCTGATAGCTGACATTTTATGAAGGAATTCAAGGAACTTTAGACTGTGGGTTAATGAAATATCAGGCTAAACAAACAACAAGAAACTATTAAAATATACTAACACCATCATATTGCTTCCAGTAGCATAGGTTTTTCAAAATGCCCGTCATGTTAAGATTCATGACCCTGAGAACTTACTTATAGTCAAACTGTGTATATGTACAGTTCCACTGAAGATGATGGGATTACTTACATAAAAGATATTCATGGCTAATTCTTTGCTGAACTGCAGACCTTGATTTCTATAGATAATGTTAAAATAAATTGTTCATCTTGACAACAGATTCTTCTTATATAATCAGACCAAAAATAAGTATCTTCAGACACCTCCACATCGTGCCCAAGTTATTACATCCTGAGTGTCATAGACAACATCTTCTGGGATTAAATACTTTATATTAAGCAGACTGTTAAAATATACTACTAAGATGAATGGTTTTGTTTGTTTCATTGGTTGGTTTTTTTCATTTGTGATTTCTGTTGAAATTTAGCCCAGGTAAAAGTTTTATTGATCTGTCTCTGTAGTATACATAGTTATTTTGAAAATAGTTGTACATAGCCACAGAGTCATGATATCTGATTACAGTTTACTGCTTTTATTTTGTATGGTTTGATCCTTAACATCTCTCTCCAGCAGCTACTTTTTGTCTGTAAGGCATATATTCATGCTGACAAAATATTTTTTTTAATCACTATACAAAATAGTGTTAGGGAATCATAGTTTATCTAAGTAGGTACCTAAATCACTTCCGCAGTTGTCAATAAATACAAAGAAATACATAGATTTCAGAACCAGTAGCTACTATCATAAGCTATGTGATGAATGACTATTTAAGTCATTAAGCCTTATAAATAAGCAGGGTTTTATTTCTAAATACAATGTAAGTGATTCTCATCTTACAGGATAATAATGAGGGGAACAGATCTTTCGAACCCTCTCAGAATGTGGTCTAACAAAAACTTGCAGAGACATATATTCTTCTTCCTTCCGATGGCATGACTGATACTTCCCAATATTTAGAGTTGATACCATAATCATTGGGCTTGTTGAGCAATTTTTGAAAGTAGAGGTCATTCAGGGTAAAACAACAACAACAACAACAAAAACGGAACAGCAGCATACCCAGATAATTTTCTCTAAAGGACCTGTATCTGTGTGAAGCTAGAGGCACTCTTTAAGATGGGAAGAGCTCCTTCTGGATTTTGACGTTGCCTATGGTTCATTAGTCTCTCAGTTTGGCTACAGATGAGGAAATTAATGCAAATGATATAATTTGCCTTTTGTGACATATCTCTCTTTTCTAATCCTTTCTTTTAGACTGACTTTCTCTTTCCTCTTTATGCAGGTTATCTAAATGGGAATATCTATTTAAAGGGCAGTATAGAATGTCCAAAATCATGATAAAAGGTATTCTTTTCTAGCAAGTAAAGGTCAATAAATCTAAATCATAAAGCTGGATGGCTAAAAGCAGGCTAATTTAACAGGGTCTAGTAAATCTTTAGTCAATAAAAGGTACAGAAATCTAAAAAGAAAAAAGAAATAATAATTGAATGAGAAATGTGTACTACAATATTGTCATATCTTACACAAAAATGTACCAATAGGGATAACACTGGTAATGGGAAAAATTACCTTACTGGCATGGATAGAGTTGTCTCTAAACGACAATGAAGAGTAGACAAAAGCATGAATCTGGCAGCTTCTGAGTCCTAAGGAAAGAGTTTGAGATAATGTAAAAGGTTTTGTCTTTGTCAGGACAGAAGCACAATTGAAATCTCCACTGAGCATTTGTACACATTTAGAATGCAGAGCAGGAGGAATAGATTTAAAAAAAAAAAAGAAGTCATTATTTAGAGCATAGGTATATATTTTAAGGTAAACTTCATAGATTTTAAATACATATGGAAACACGTACTAGCACATTAGCTATGAAATATTGCTCCTTTCCCCATATGAACTAATGATTGACGGACAAAGGGGAATTTTGAGACTTTTTGGACTACACACTAGAATGTATAATGCATTACATTTTCCAATTATGCTTATCACCCAGTGGAAGGTCACCAGCAAGCATATCTTTGAAATGATCTGATTGAACATGCTGTTCAGGATTTCCCATTTGTGGTTTTATTTTTTTCCCTACCTGCAATTTCCCATTATGCATGGTAGCTTTCACACTATATTCATGAGATACGGGTTTATTTTTGTTCTCTTACTGATTATTTATGATTATTCCTCATATCAGGAGGTCTGACCCAAATGCCAATGAATACTATGAAATTCAATCAGGGATTTCAATTGACTTTGAAATAGACCTAAGTTTACAGCTTTGTTCAATTTTATGATGATTATAGTAATCATTAGAAGATCTTAGACATTAAAAGTAACTTTCATTTAAATATGAGAGTGATGCCAGATATTGTTATATATTTTGACGGTTAGGGAAAGCTTAACAGATTTTATTTTGCTTTATGAAAATTTCCTTAATAATTTAATTGAAAAAACTGCTTTTCCCTCAACCACTAAGAATTAACTTGAAGTCAGTGGGATATATGCTGACCACTCCGGAGAAAATTGCATGAAGATTTGGGGGATCTTAAAGAGTGCACAAAACAGTCATCCAATGCTGACATAAATGACCACATGAAATAAGGTTTGTTTTTCAAAAACTCCTTCTTGGTTCCCCTGAATTAGTCAAAAATATTAGTATAGACAGATATCAGTTGTTGTTTTTAACCAAGATCATGGAAGGGACAGTGGCCAGTTAGTGTAATATGCAAGTAGAATGTGATTGGGAATAGACACTTGAATTCAAGTTTGCCACTAATAGCAGATGTTCCAAATGTCCAACTTTCATTCTCCAGGCAGACACCTTAAACGATATTGCAACCATCTGCCCCTGGTGTTCCTGATAGAGTCCTGAGCCATGAAGAATAATTCTTATCACCAGAGAATGGAAACAGAAGAAAATACAAATAGACGCTGCTCTATACTGAGTAGTGAACACTGGTGTTCCCGTTAGATGTTTTGTTTGTTTGTGGGGGTTTTTTGGGGGTGGGGGAGGTGAGGAGAGATTATGAGCTGAGGAAGGCTATGAAGACAAGGTGAAGCACTGAGTCCTTCACTTGGCTCACAGCAACCCCATGTAATACTACAGGCTGCGGGAAGAGTGGCTGGAAAGCTGCCTGGTGGAAAAGGACCTGGAGGTGCTGTTCAACACCAGGCTGAACATGAGCCACCAGTGTGCTCAGGTGGGCAAGAAGGTCCATGACATCCTGGCTTGGTCAGAAATAGAGTTGCCAGCAGGACCAAGGAAGTGACCGTCCCTCTGTACTCGGGCCCTGGTGAGGCTGCGCCTCGAATACTGCACTAGTTTAGGGCTCCTCATAGCAAGAAGGATTTTGAGGCACTGAAGCAAGTACAAACATAGGGTAATTAACCTGGTGAAAGGTTTAGATCAGAAGTCTTAAGAGAGGTGGCTGAGGGAGCTGAGGGTGTTTAGCCTGGAGAAATGAAGGCTCAGGGCAGACCTAATCACTCTGTACAATTACCTGAAAGGCGCTTGTAGCCAGGTGAATGCCAGTCTCTTCTTCCAAGTAACAACTAGTTGGAAGAGAGGACATGGCCTCAAGTTTCACTGAAAGAGGTTTAGATTGGATGTTAGGAAAAATTTATTCACCAAAAGAGTAGTCAAACGTTGGAACAGGCTGCCTAGGGAAGTGGTGGAGTCAACGTAGATGTGGCTCTTGGGGACATGATTTAGCAGTGGACTTGGGAATACTGGGTTAAGGGCTAAGCGATTTTGGCTGATATATATTCATTTTACTGACTTTCTGAAACAATGAGAATTAACTTTGAGGCTGGAAGCTTATTTGTTTTCTTTGTTGAGTTTTATGGTTCAATCATAACTAAGGACTAAGCCATATAAGTATGAGCTCCACCTGCTGACCAGCTCAACCTGCCTTGTTCCATTGAATGGATTTTGATGAGTACCATGTTGGGTTTTTTTGGTAAAACATAAAGTATTATAGCAAATAGTACTGTTTACAAATTCATGTTCAGTATTTGTCAACTCCTGCTCTCTTCAATACTTTTTTTTGAGCATTTAAATACTCAGGATGGTGTGTTTAACATTGTTCAAATTTGTTTCTGCTTTGCTTTATATTTTGTTTCAAAGTTTAGTTGATTTACTTTTAAGATAAGATAAAACATTTAATTCTAATGACAAAAAATATTTCATTTTGGGTTGCTCAAGATATTTATCTTGGGGTCATACATAATATTTTGTTTTTAATTATTTGATGTTGACAAGATGTTTCAAGAAACTAAACATTAAACTAATGGCTTTTATTTGTAAACAGATGACATAACTTATTGTTACACTAAATTATATCTGGCATCTGCATTACTCAATTATGCTGGCACTCATTTACCAAAGTAAATACTCATTAAAATAAATATCTATGCTACAAATAGGAATTTACCTTACTCTTGTTATTGTAAAAAATCTGAGACTGGAAAAATCTCTAGAAAAAGGAGCATCAAGATCCATCTTGTAAATTAAGATCAATTTGAGAAAACATATGTCGCTATGAGATGGTGAGAATATTTGCATGTAAATGTGTCATAACTCTCAGGGCTTATAGGGGAAAGACTTCGGTCTTTGGAAAAGGAGATGCATTTTTTTAGCTCAGCTGAAATAGAATCAGTAAAAGGTGAAAGGAATGACTGTCAGTTGAATAAGTAACATAGCAAATAGGTCCACTGTGTTCCCTAATTCTAAAGCAAGCACAAGGGTTCCTCTACAATATCAAATTCAAAGAATTCCATTTGAAATTTAATGGAGTACCATTTCCTAAAGTAAATATTTCAGTCACAGTGGTGTCAGATGTGCCAATATAATTGTGTGTTTTTTAAAGCATCCTGGCATTCTCAAAGGCTAGTTACTATAACATACCATGATGGAATAGTTGCTTAAAAAGACACATATTTCGACAGTAGATATAGATATATATATTTATTTATACACAAAAATTCTTCAAGTAAGACATCTATCTTAAGTATGTAATTGCATTCCATATGATGTTGAAGTTTGTATGATGTTACACTTTTCCTTAGCTGAAAAGGGAATTGGAAGAAGTTATTGCTTCTTTCCTAGGGGTTGATCTCATGAAGAGTCAAAACCTTTACATTCATTCTGCAAAGCACTTAAACACATACTTCAGTTTAAATAGTAAAACACAACGAGCTAGGAGTACAAACGTATTTAGAATCCCCCAAGTGCAACTCTGGACATTTTGTGCCTTGTAGCACCCAACCCTTATGTTCTACAAGTAGCAGACATGAATGCAGTGTTTAGCCTTTATGTGAGGAAGAAAAAAGATACATAGATCTGTTAGTGATTTTCAAAGTATATTGTAAATATCTGTAGCTGCACTATTTTTAAAACTTAGCTTATTTTTGCAGCTGAGTGAAAGGTAATGCTTGGTTTACAATGCATAGCAAATCCAATTAAGGGAACGGAGCTGTTGGAATTCTTTTCACATTGAGATCAAAACTGGCTTTGCTAAACCATGTAATTTTTTCCAGTAAGCATAGAACAGAGACACTTATATGCATTAAAAGGAATTTCTCCATGCAATAAATGCTGCACATTAGCCATTTTCTTCTTTTTTTTTGGTGTATTTGTCATTCATACGAAAGATTTTAATAATTGTATAGTGAAAGAATCTCAAGAAGAACATCAATTACAGGTACTGAAGAAAACATTGGAATTCTGAATAACACCTTTTTTATTTTATGTCACTGTACACAGTGTTTGTATTGTCTATGAATGTATCTATAAACATTTCCATTTATCCATACACTGTAATGACAACAGTTGCAATTAATTCTTTCACAGTGAATTTGTTACTGATATTTCCTCTCTCTTCAGTGAAAGGAAAAAAGAAAAAATATGGGGTGTACCTTAGTGCATGAAAAAGAAAGCATAGCAAATGTGACAAGTTTCTTGTATGCCTGAGTATTTCATCTTGGCATGGAAAGATCAGGTGACATGGAAAGCTAGGCAGAATGAGAGATAACATATCTAAACCTGCTTGCACAATGTGAGATCCCCCCTTTGTTCCAACTGTCTCCAAGCAACAACAGCAAAATCTCTTGAGTTAATGTACCAAGTAATAAACCAAAGCAGAATCTTTCCTATTTAAAAAAAAAATAACTTTTACGAGGGAAATGCAGAAGGCGAGGAAGAAAAGATAAAGAGATCTCCTTCTGTTAGTTTAAAACATTTGTGATTCTCTTTCATATCACAGGGACAATCTTGATTTAGAAGTGTAGATGATAAGGAGCAGATGCTAAACAAGGTATGCTTTCCTCAGATGAACCAAGGTGAATTTTCTGCTATGGAATCCAGTATAAGTGAAAGATATTAGATTAATAATAATTCATGTTTCCTTAAGAATATTGCTGCTAGCAAAGAGGAAAGGGAGACGGTTTTGTAATTTTAACGAGTTGCAGTTTATGTTTTAAACTTCTGAAAACTCTTTAAAGTGGATTGGAGATTAGGACAGTGAAAATAGTTTTGAAATGCTTTTTTAATTCTATCATATTTTCCCCTAAGTCCTGTTATCTCAAAACAAAAAAAAAAATCCATTTTATTCTATGAATACACAGCACCTCAGGTCCATACATACCACTGTATTTATGGGCTAAGCCATTCACTTGGATGGAACCTAATAAAGTAGTTAGGAAAATATTCATATTGTTACCTTAGACTACTTTAAAATATATTCACAAGTCCTTCCTTCTCTAGTAGATTTATTATGATCCCTGCATAATTTCAGGTAAATTAATAACCTAATATCATGTTGTACTAAGCTATAAGCTATATAAGTTAAGCGATAAGAAGGTCATCTGCACATGTGAAGAAAGAACAGAGAAACAATGGCAGGAGGAATAACTCAATAACCTGCTTCAGCTGCTCCCAGGCCACCTGCAACAAAAGAGCCTCCATCTTGAGAAGCCCAGAGGAGCAAAGGAGCACAATGACACTCAAGAACCCAAATCAAGGGCTCTGGAGGAATTTCCTCCTTGCCCAGGCCTCTCTGGGGACTGTCCCAGCAACGCCACCAGATCTACTGTCCAGGTGTGAGACCCATCCTAATAAAGGGGAATAGCTCTCTGGATCACCTTTCAGACTAAGGAGAGGGGGGGTGTCATTCTCTAGGGATGTGTGATATGGTATTTGATACAGGGAAAGAGCATGTTTGGGATTGCACAGGGCTTATTATAGGATGCTTAGAAGAGGAACCAAAGGCAGAAAAAGGGTGATATTTAGTTGACCTGTGTAGGAACAAGTGGGGGAAATAGAGTGATTGTCATGTAGATAGTTTGTTGGTCAATACATTTGTCTGTTCCTACCCTGCCTTGTACCTGATCACCTCAGTTTGCCCTATCTCCTTTTTATCTTCTTCTATTTTCCAATGAGGAGTACTTTACTCTTTGTATAAGCACTTGAGTGCAGATGCTCAAGTGAGTGTGTGAACAATAGCAAAGATAAATCTGGATTAACCAGGAAGTAGGTGAAGTGGCCTGGGAGGCAGGAGGTGAGTGGGCTTCTAAGGGACACCTCTGGGTGGGGTAAGTGCCTCTGTCCCTGTCCTAGTTAGGACAGCTGAGATCAGTTCATCATGGTGGGTGTAACCCAAAACTGTGTATTCTATAGCCCTTCCATGTCATTTCCCAGAAACTAGACTGTTGTTGTCAATAGACTATTCGCATGCTCTGCCCATAGAGCCTGACTCCTCAGGCTATAAACTAGGTGTTAAGAGGCCTGTGAGATAGGAGGATGTTTCTGTCCTCACACCCTTTGTGAAACTCCCCGCCCTGAGGGGAGCACCAAGCATTCCTGCCTGAACTGGAGGATATATAATCTTGGAGTCTTGGAACACTTTTTTAACCCACTCGTGGGATCCAGAGGACGGCTGCATCTCATCGCTCTCAACCAGACTCAGACCACCACTGGACTGCGATCACCACTTCTGGCCAGACTGCAGCAGCTCTCCCACCAGCAGGTTCTTCCCCTCTCCCTTTACTTTGGACTCAAGCGGGGCCCAAGGAACACCACTTTGTTCAGGCCCCAGGGTACTGGGTTATACATTTGAGTTTTTGTGGGTTGAGACCAATTGTTTGTTTGTATTATTGTACTTATTGTATTATTTTAATAAATTGTTATTCTGACTTATAATCTCTCATTTGAGTTGAGTTCATTCCCCCTGCTGGTTAACTCTTAAACCAGCACAGTCCCTAAGGGTGAGAGGTAGGTTGGCTGTGTGACTAGGGTGGGTGTGTGCAAGTGAAGGGGTCTGTACCAGCCACTGGAGTGGGGCTGAGGCCTTTGGGGATTGTATACCAGATGCCAGAAACTAGGCAGGCTGGGATCAAGGGACAACTATTGAGCAGAATGACTGTCTGAGACCAGGTGCTGAGTGGACCCACCTTTTACATATGCATATAAATATTTTTGCACTGTCAGAACTCCACCTTGCTCAGTCAGAGAGGGAAGGACAATGACATCATTGATGCCCTTGGTGTTCATGTGAGTGCTCAGAGGGTCTACCTGTGATCTGTGGTCAGATCTGTGTGTGTATGTATGTATGTATGTATATATATATATATATACACACATGTATCTATCTCTATATACACACACATATATGTATAATATATATGTATGTATATATATATACACACGTATATATATATGTATAATATATATATACATATATATTGTAAATAGTGTAAACTACTTATCAGGCATACCCTTAGATTCACTACTGGAGGGACTGAGTGACTGAATCAGACTATAAGGAAGCCAGACTCTGGAGACAGTCACACTTCTGGACAATGCAGAAGGAGAAATCCTATAGGTTTCCAAACTTGTCTGATTTTGTAATCTCAACATCCCTCAAGACAGAACACCACCTGTAATTTAGAGAATTGCATTTATTTTTTTTATTTTCTGATCTTCTGTCACCCAGGGCACTTTTATTCATTTTAGCTGCATGACTGCAAAGTCAATGTCAAGCTGGTTTGTCTTTTCATAAATGTTTAAAGGTATCCATAAATTACTCTGTTTCCAAAGCTTAATAAAATTAAAATTCATTTTAGTTTGCTGAATATGTTTTGATCTTATCGGTTTGTCATTTTTTTGCAAAAACATGCAAAACAATAATGATGAAAAAGAAGAAGAAACATAGATTTTCTTTCTATTTTGGCAGCCTTTCTACTTTAACTTTTTGTTTAATGCATGTTTTCAAATCAAATCCTTTTTTTGTGTTAGTTGGCTGAATTAAGTTCATCATGCCCAACACAAATGCTCAAGAAATAAGAAAATATAATCACTTGCATTTTACAAACAGGGTCAAATAAACAAGGTAGTTCCAAACTTGAAATGAGGTGTTCTGTTTCACAAACAGGTTCTGCCTTACTTTCAATGGCATATGACCTTTGCAGTAAGATATTGTGTACTTCACAGCACTAAGGTTAAGCATAAAGGAGGCAGCATGTCTGTGTCAGATTACAAATCCTTCTGTCATATCTTTGAGACTGCGATATCGGTCTTTTTCTAGAGAGATGTTCATAACTGAACGTACCATACCCACCAAAGAACATGAAGGTTTCGATTGTGCGAACAGACATCGGTGAGGCAGTGATCATAGGAAAATTGAAGTGCATGGTGCTAAGTTTGATCTTATCTAGCTCCTCCCTCAAATCAGTATAAACTGTTCCTATTCCTTTCCTGGCAGACCTTTACCTTCTCTGTTTTAAAGCCCACCAGCGGCAATGATGGCCCTGCCTGGTCTTTTTCTGTCCTGCTGTCTGTGGGTCTGACTTTCTATTCCAAAACACTGTTGCATTTCACCAAGACTTTTCCTGAATCTTTTGTGCTACAGTAGTCTAGATCTCATGTCCACTATATGGAAAAGAGACAGCTTCTTCATCTGCAATAGCTTTTTTTGTACCTAAGTAGTATTTATCCTTCCTCCTTTTTCTTAGATTAAACACTACAATTTTTAAATAAATTATATACGAATTATATATAATATAGCCCTTCTTCTGCATTAGTGTATCGTGCCTGTGGAAGATCTTATTCTTGTTCCAGAATCCTTTTTCCCTCGCTTGCTTACAATACTGTCATATTAATCAGTATGAAAATCCATTCTGTAGTCAAGATGCATATCCTTACGACTTATTTCCTACCCACAATATCTATTACTCAGTTGTGGTAAGAAATGTACTTTGCTTAACCCAATTTGGCCTGATATAGATACATTAGCTGATTGTTAGCTTCCTCATATTTACAAATTGGCTATTTGGTTATTTGTTTTGGAGTTCTTTTGAAACTAGAACATTTAATCCTTGAAATAGTCTCCTTTGGTTTGCTGAAAATCAGCTCAGCATTTTTCCTGTTTCTGGTCTTTTCAGCCATTCGCCAACCTCCACTAATTCAAGATTTAACTGGTGTAATTTCAGCTATCTTTACATTACCCCATTGTGAAATCCATCAGATTCAGACAATCTGAAAAAAATCAGTATGCTCTTATATTCCATTTTAATTTTCTGATAGGAGAGCTCAGCATTTGTTGTTTGTATTGATTGAAGTTGTTATTTTCAACTGGGTAAATGTATCCTAAATTATACTTAGGCCAACTGTTTGTTATCAAGTGTTCCCCTTTGTTGAGTAGTGACCAATTACTGCCTTGCTTTTATTTTTACTATTATTGCTGTGGAGTTGATTCCTGATACTTTGGAAGTCTCTTTCTATTTGGGTCCCATTTCATGTTTGTCAAATCGCATTCCAGTTGGTTGCAAGGAGCTTGATTGGTTTGGTTTTTCATTCACTTTTTGCAATGCTTTCCCCTTGCTTTTGAATCAATGAAAAGTATCAGATTTATCCAAGTAGGTCTCTTTCTACATCTTTTAGCTGTCATAGTTTACATGAGTGCCCTAGAAGTAATTTCTTTTGGTAAATGTCTGTTCCTCATGATACTTTTTCTCCCTTTGACTTGCTTCACTTGCAGTGTCTCTCATGAATTGGATTAATTTACTGAGAAAAATTTTCCTGATATTTTCTTCAAGAATCATAACAGTTTTTGAAAATCACTCCCAAACTCTTTCAGCTCTTCAAGGAACCCTTTCCCACTGACTGGAAATAAATCTATAGAAATTTTCCCTCTATTTCTTTCTATAGCTTCTCTGTCACTTTCTGTAGTGGACAGTGAGGCTGGACACTAGCCTCACTTGACTCAGTATATTTTTTGATTCTAAATCTACATATGTTAAAATAAACATTACCTTGAAATGTTCAATTGCACTGAATTGTGATTGTTCATAGTAATAATCTGTTAGAATGGATCCTCTCAAATTTATTCTAAAATGTCACTGAAAAATCAGAGTATTCTAGGAACCATTCCCATTAAGCAGTTTTTATGCAGTCACTCTGTTCTGGAAGAAAAGAGAGTTACTCACAGATACTGACAGTTTTGTGCCAGCTGGTCTTAGTAAATGAATCCATTTACTATTATAAATATTATAAATATTATTCACTGAATCACCATGCTGAGTGATACCTACATTTGGAATTGTACATCTCAGATGCTGTTTCTTTGGTCATTATTGATATACCTTTCTTGAATACTGAAAATTCCTTCCTTCCATAATGTAGAAATATTAGATGCCTCAATGTCCAGGGATGGCTCAGACTGCAGCATGTTGCAAAACAACTACAGTCCCATTGTTGTATAACACTTTGTTCTGTAAGACAGAATTTGCACAGAAGCTTACTGAGATTCGTGGTTGTTGCACCATATAAACTTGTCATTTACCGCCCAAATTTTTTATTTTTCTGTAATCACAATAGGGTGGAAAATGTCACCATAATCTTTCTATTACAGATTATCTCTTACTGCTTTATTGTTATATTTTCAACATATTACTGTTCCCCAGCTAATAACTTTGTCTCTTTATCACTGTATGTAATTAATCATACATCAGAAAACATCATCAATCAGAAATTCTTCCTCTCTTCTAGCAAGGAAATAAAATAGCAAAACAATTTTATGGCCATAAATTGATCCGCCTCAGGGTTCTGAGTGTGGCTTGTTTTATAGATTCTGTTTGCAGAGAGAAAAAAATAAAGCTTCAGACTAACTTTGTAATATATACAGTATAGTGTATTTCTGCTGTATTTAACATGTTTTGGTATTTGTTCAAGCCACTTGTGCTGACTGAAAGATTCCAGTACTGATTATTTTTTGTGTAGAACAACAGAAGAACAAAAAATACCCTCATAGACCTGCAAAGCCAAAAGACTTTGTTCAACAAAGTATGTAAATCAGAAATAGAACTTGTATGATTAAGGAATGCTATGTTCTCTAGCCACTATGTGGAATAAAATGAGATAATTACTAATGTATCTAGTAGTTTTGATTCTCCAGACAAAATGGCTGAAAAATATTTATAGTGTCAACAGGGGGAAGCTCTCATTATGGTTCCTGAGGGAAATTCAGACTCATATCTTCAGAAATACTGGTCTTTCCACTATTATAATATTTCTAGAGAAGTGTTTGGTAACTACATGAATTAATGTTTATGTTAAGCATTTTTTAAAATCACATTTTTTAATTAAAAAAAAAAGAATAGCATTTTTAAATAACAATAAATCACAGAATCACAGAATCAACCAGGTTGGAAAAGACCTCTGAGATCATGGAATCCAACCCCATGACCCAATGCCACCCTGTCAACTAGAACATGGTACTAAGTGCCACATCCAGCCTCTCCTTAAATATCTCCAGGGATGGTGACTTCATGACCTCCCTTGGCAGCCCATTCCAATGTCTGATCACTCTCTCTGTAAAGAATTTCTTTCTAAATGTCTAACCTGAACCTTCCCTGAAACAGCTTAAGACTGGATCCAAGTAGTTACAAATTTGAATTATCAGCAGCCCTTTTCATCTCTAACTGTAAATTAGTCAAATGTGATTGAGAGTATGAGTAAGTTTGGACCTGGCTCCCTGCCAAGTCCACAAGACTATACTGAAAACCTTTTCCCCTCCCCTGCCCTTTGGGCAAAGGAAAAAAAAAACCATAGAAATTGAAAAAAAAAACCCTGAAACCAACTGATTTATATCAATATATATATATTTTTACATATATTGCAGTTATATACAGTTAAAATACTATGTACATATAAAAAAGAACCCCAAACACCCCAAAAGGGAAAGGGGAAAAAGGGACAAAACCACAAAAGAAACCCCAAGCAGGTAAATGCACAATCAATAAAAACTAGCAAAAGAAAATCTTACTACTCTCCTTGAGATAGCAGAATTGCGCCAAGCACTGCCAGCACCCTCCGCCTCCTGGAATCCGCAAAAACAACAGGCCCCGTAGGCCTCAACTCCCAGATGAGTGAGACCAACCACAGGGACCTGCCGTTCTTGAGTCCACCGGAAGAGAAAAGGGAAGAGCCTTCTCTCTCCTTCTTATTTATACCTCTGCTTATGTAAAGAATAGCATGGAATACTGGGAGCATAGGGTATGTCCCTGTTACAAGCTGGTCTCCAGGAAGGCCTAGACTAAAACTATCACAGAGTATAAACTAGGAGAATTAGTTCAACTACCTATGTTACTGAATACTAGGGTTGCATTTCAAACATGAGTTGTTTCAAGTTTCTGAAAAAATCTATCAACTTTTTCACAGAATCATAGAATCATCACAGTTGGAAGACACCTTCTTGATAATCTATTCCAACCCTCAACTTAGCCCCATCATAATCACCTCTAAACCATATCCCTAAGTGGCACATAGAGATGCCTTTTGAACACCTCCACAACCTTTTGGGGTGCAAATGGTAAGGTGACTTTATTATAAAACCAGGGTGCAACTGTACGGCTCAAAGGGAGGAACAAAAAGACCATAAAAGAACACTGCATAAAATGACTCCAGCCTTAAATAACATGGATGGGGAAGGCACTGGAACAGAAGGTGGGGTTTAGGCGGAGCATGTAGATTACAACCAATCATAGGAGACAGGGGCTGAACATAACCATATGTGGTACTGCGTCAAATATCAACCCATGAAGGAACAGAACATACATACATTATAAATAGAACACAATACAATAAAACAATTCACATGCAAAATTTACGATTTCCTTACTAATCACACATTTTCAGACTACCGCAATCTATCAACTTTTTCACAGAATCACAGAATCATCACGGTTGGAAGACACCTTCTTGATAATCTATTCCAACCCTCAACCTAGCCCCATCATAGTCATCTCTAAACCATATCCCTAAGTGGCACATAGAGACGCCTTTTGAACAGTTCCAGAGATGGTGACCACTTTTTATCATGTGTCAAAGTCCCAAAAAAATATCTTTTGCTATTTAAAACCTGAGTTCTAGCCCCAGAACCCAGCTGGTGGTGCCTCTGGGAAAGTGTCTTTAAGAAGGAGTAGTGATGAATGAGAAGATAGAGGAGGAGGGGGAAAAAGTGAGAAGCAGAAATATGAACCCCAAAGTGAGAGAAGTAGGGTAGGAGGTGCTCCAAGTACCGGAGGAGAGTTTCCCCTGCAGCCCATGGGAAGGACTACAGTGAAACAGATATATATTGCAGCCCGGGAAGGACCATGCTGGAGCAGCTGGCACATTCCCTGAAGGAAGTATGTCCTGCAGAGAGAACAAGTGGGAGCAGGAGAAAAGTGTAAGCTAGAAGGAGAGGCTGAGAGGAGTTGCTACGAACTGAGTGACCTTCACCTCCTTTGCACTGCTCAGGAGTTGGGTATGAGCTGAGGCAGGAATGAAGTTGGGATAGGAGAGGGCAGAGAAAAGGACTTGCTTTAATATTCTACTTTATTTCTCTCCGCTTAAATATATTTTACTTGGCAATAAATTAACTGAGTCTGTTTTGCCTATAATAGTAATTGGTAAGTGATCTCCCTGTCATTACCTCCACCCATAAACTTTCTCATGCTATTTTCTCCATCTCTTCCTATTGAGGAGCAGAAGTGAGAGAATGACAGGGTAGGCTTTTAGCCCCTAGGCAAGGCTAACCCACAACATGTAGTCTTTTATTTTTATTCAAAAAAATGTACTTTTTTGATTTTATAAGCCTCCAAATCATCTTTGAAGGCCTTATATTAAGAAGTCTGAGTAGGCTCAACTCGAACATTTGAATGTCTTGTTTCCTATTAGACCTTTATGTACATTAGGAGAATGACAATTGTAGAAGTAAAGGGAGATGAAGAGACAACCAGCAATTAGTAAATCTCACTACTTGCACATGAAATGATGTCTCAGCTATCCATATATGAAAAAAATGTAGTTTTCTAATGTTTCAGATTAAACGTGTTCCAGCTGTAAAAGCATTGCTATCTTTGAGGATGACCAAAGATGAAGTGGGTGGTGTTTACAATTTGCAGTTTGTCTTTCAAAAGCAGAAGATACTGAGGACTAGTGTAATTGATGGGTTGAATAGTGTAGTAAAGAGCATTTTACATGACATTTAGATGGTTTAGTGTGGTTTAGTTTATGATGAACTATTTTATAGTAGTTGGCGGCAATTATTTTGCAGCTGTAAGGTGCCTGTGTATTTTGAAAGAGACATATGGGATGGACTACATATATATGTCAAGATCTAAGACTGCATTTATTATAGCCACCAATATTTCTACATCTCAATAAGCACTTGCTATTTCAAACTTGCTGACTGTCTTCTAGAATGTTTTTTTTGTTCTCAAGTTAAAAAAGCAAAAATGCCCATTTTCTATAATCAAAATAGCAATATTTAAGTGATCTTAGCAAAGAAATCAAAGATTAGAGAAAATAACTCTTATATTTCCCTCTGTGGTCATTTGGTGGCTGGATTGAAGACCAAAGTTGCCATTCATGACTTGTATCATATTGTACATTCCAGTATATACAGACTTCTAATAGGGACTAAAATGTTTTAGGCCACTCCTCTCCCACAAAAAACACAAATCCAAAACAAACAGAAAAACCCACCTCCACCCCACAGCTTTTAATCTGTTAGTGGTAGACAGTTGTCTTCACTATTGACTCATAGTTGTTTGGTTGGGTTTTTTTGAATAGCTGTTCATACATTTTTGAAAGAGTTTTGTTCTTCACTAATGAGATAAATCAGGCAATTAAAACATATTTAACATATTTATAATTTCATGGGAGAAAGTAGGTATTAGGGTAAAGAATGGTGTAAATATATTACCATATTTCCCTGATGCAGCTACTACTTTTGTACCTGTTGTTACCTGCATATGGAAATCTTTCTCTGAAAACTTACCTTTGGCCATTTAAAAGGAACTATTTACATTGTCCTGATAGTGCTCTGCTCTTTGGTGATCAATAAGAATGTAATTTAAGAATGTACCTAAAAACTACAGAAATAAATGGTGATTTTCCCAAGTGCTTAGCTGAACTGGAACATGGTATTCCAGGGACATAGAATGCATTACCCATTTTTTTTTCAATTTTTTATTCCTGTAAAATCACGATTCTTTTCACACTCAAGTATTTATTCCAAAGTGAATTGAACCAATGTTCTAAATATACACAGTTACACAGGCTACTGGAATGGATTTCAGTGTGACATTTCAGCACAGTATTTGATATACACAATCTAATTTTTATAGGTCTCTCTTAAGTTAACTCAATTTTATGACCATGGAAACTACTACCTACATAACATTAAATTTGAAAAATAACTTCCATGAAATACGATGCTTATGCATGGTACTTACCATAGTAAATATAACCTGTTTGTTACAGGCTGATTGTCAAAGTGAAATGGAACTGGGAAGTTTATAGGTAAGGATGGTACAAATATTAAGCACAAACTGTTCTTATGTTCTTTTTATTCATTATGAAAAACAAAATTGAGTCAATATAATTTCTTGTTTATTGTGAATATTTCTTATACAATACCATGCATTTTTTTTGTTCATACAAGTTTGATAGTTTAAAAGTGGTTTTTTTTTCACACAGAAAGTGTTTAATTTTTTCCTTCTCTCCCTTCTAGTGTCTTATGCTCTTATACTCCCTTCACAGTCTTATGCTCTTATGCAGACCCTTATGCTGAGTATACACTAACCAGATATTCTTACAAATTGCATAACATTTCATTAAAGTGGTCTGTCATAGTAAGCATTCTGTTTACATCTTGAGGCAAAGGACTTGGAAATTCATTCTTAGTTTCCTTGTTAGTATTTTTAAAATGCTGAAAGTGAATGCCACGGCTTAATTACAGATTATGTGAAGAAATATTTTCTCCTCTTGATTTTTAAAATGTCTGATTCTTTTATTATCATTATGCTGCCTATTTAATTGTGGTATAAGATCAGTTTAATATGCTTACACCATAGCTCTTTCTTTGAAATTTTTTTTGTAAAAAAAAAGTCAATCTGTTCAATCTTCCTTCAAACTATTATCTTCCATGATCTTGGACGTTCTCTCGAAGCTTCTCTTTTCCATGTAATTTTTTGAAGTAAGTAAACAGTAAAAAATAGACCTTCTTGGGACAGGAAACAAGACATTTAGGTAACACTCACCTTCATCCTGAGCTGTCTTATTTTGATGTTGGCGACCTGTGGGAGCCCAAACCCAGCTTTCAGCAAAAGAAAACAAGGTTGACAAACATCTCGTGATTCAAGAAGTTTGAACCCTTGTCCTAAGACCTGTTACCATGTAACCCAGAGATATAAACCTGGCTCCAAGAAGAATTAAGAAAGGACTTTTTGAGATTATTGTATCAGACCATGTCTAAACCCCTTTAATCCCTTTCCTCCAATGTAATCTTGGTTAAGGGAAATATTTAACCCATGGGGCAACGGTAGTAAAAACTTGTGTAATTCTCTAATTAACATAGCTCGTCCTCTTCATTAACATGTCCAGCCCCAGATGCCTTTAAAATAGTATTCTCGTGTTCAATAAACCATTCCAGTTCCCCCATACTGGGATCGTGTTTAGCTCTTATTTTTCCGACCGCCACTGCCACCTATTCCATTCATCTGCGCAGAGTCTTCCCTGATTTTTTGAAGTTAGGTAGAAGCTGGAATAATACATAAAAGCTAAGATCTTGTGCTAATTTATCTCCTAGCACCATGATGTAGTGCAGACATGTAATGTTCCAGATATAATGAATAAAAATATTTATTTATAGAAAAGAACTTTGAAACTCTGCTACTCATGATATTACTTCTTATGCAGCTTAGTGTTTTGTTTGCTTTCTGACTGAAGTTATAAATTAAGCAAATATCTCCAATTTACTGCAATGACTAATGGTTCCTTTCTTGAGATAGAGGTAAGTAAGTAATTTAAGGTTTTCTTCATGTATAAATTACTTTACACTTATTTATTCAGAATATCGTCTTTCCCTTCTCTTCATTTGTTTAGTTGTCTCTAATATTTTGCTTACTCCTCTGGTTTGGATTAAGTAAAACAATTTTGTAAACTTCAGAATTTGCTGTTACTTTGCTTGTCGGTTATTAAGTGCAATAAGCACGGTGGGATTTCAAATGAAAATGATTGACTTGCTAACAGTCAACACATTAATACTCTGTTTAGCTGTGCATATCAAAATTTAGGGAACAAGTTTACTTATTAGAGTAAATTTGTAACTGCATGAAATAGGTGTAAAAGAATTACGAAACCTAATTATCATGATTGTAATGCTATTTGAATTCCTGAGTTGTCCAGTGTAGAAACTACACAGTTTTTCAGGGGTTTGCTACTAAAGAAAGTTATTAAATTTCAGTGTCCTGCTTTGACCAAATGTTTCACAATTTTGTAAACATCACTCTCATTAAAAGGAAATCTGGATTTTCAGAATGGTTTAGCATATAATGTGTATTTCCATATGTAATGACATGTCAGCCAACTGTAAATTAATAATACCTGATTTATTATAGGTCATCTGTCCTCATTTTCCTAACTATTCTTCTGTCCTTTTCCTGTACTAAAATTTTCTGTGGTTATGGACCTTATTTTGATAAACTAATCTTGGAAGCTGCTCCTGCTATAAGAAACCCTGACACTGAACCTCTAGAGAATTTGAATCAATCAAAGATACATATATCAAATCCATACTTCCAGCTGACTTTATTAGGGACAGGACTTGGTTTCTTTTGTTGGAAATAGCCAATGCTTTCTAATATTATTCTGCAATTAAATTCCATCCAACAATAGATATTTAATATAGATGTCTGACAAATATCATGAATGTGTTTTTCTCCTTTAACCAGAGAGAGCTTCTTAGTTGAAATAACTTTGAGTGACAGTAGAGATGAGATGAATCTTACTTTTTATCACTCATTTATATACATGAGGAAGCCATAATTATATAATGATTAAATATGGTGTTCAAATGACTGATTTAGAAAACTGCTTACGATATTTTTGCAGTAAAATACTAACAAACATGTTTTTGATAAAAGTATGAACATTATTGAAATTAAAAGCATCTTATCAATAAGTGACTAACTCCATTTTTCTGTTTATACTAAGGAGCAGTGACAGATGCTCTGCCACATATTCAATCTGTTTCTGTAAACTATCACAAGAAAGAAAAATCCCTTTTGCTCAGACTTTCAAACACTTCAAGCCACATTGTAGCCTAAAAACTTATTTTTAATTCTACTAAGTTGTTTTAATGTCGAACTGTTCCATTATAGTGAGTGTACTACAACAGATTTTGGAAAGCAGTATCTTTTAAAAGATAGAGCTCTAATACTCTTTCTTGAGAAACAACTTTTAAACAATGTGTAAAATAGATGCTTCTATGTTTTGTGTTGGCACAGATAACAATCAAATCTCTCAAACAAATTCAAGGACACTGTTCCTCACAGGGCACTAACATTCAGAGACTACATAGCAGAGATGTCTGGTAAAATACAAACAGGGTAATGCGCAACTGTTCCCAAACCTGTAATTACTGCCTTTTTCTTTCATCACAATGGCAACAACTAGTATATTTTGCCATCAAATCTCTTCAACCAAGTATCTCAGAACAAAGTAAGAGTCCTAAAAATTTCTTAAATTCTGTTTGACAGGTCTAAAGCTAATAGTAAAAAAGGATAAAGTTGATGCTATTTTTTTATTCTAAAATATTCTCAACCTTTTAAAGGGTAGTAAACAGACGGGAGGATAATGGTGGAGTACTCTCAGCTTGTCAATAGATGTGGTTCTGTTGTGGAACAGCTCTCTCGTGCTTTCTTTTCCTGCTTGGTAATACAAGGAGAATGGGGCCAAGTGTTCATTCCTATTTTCCTCTTCCCTACAATCTGTCTCTTTAACCTGACTGTTGGGTTTTATGTTTGGACACCAGAGCAGATCTACCTTTACTTAACACATCTAGAGAGTGGATGTGACACACTACTTAATTTAATATTACGAAGTTTTTAAGCTTTATTTGCATAAAATCTTACAAAAAGATAATGCTGCACATTTTATTGTGTCTGTCTGTTATATCAGTGTAAGAGAGCTTCGAAATCATGTTAATTGGCCATATTGGGTAAAGTGTGTATAGGGAAATCATGAACAGGTCTTTTTTAAGGGAAAAATAGTTTTAAATTTGAAAACATCATAATTTCAGTGTGAGAGATAGGTTTTTATATATTCCTTTTATTGTCTAAAATTTCCTATATTTGTTTCAGTTTTACAGAAAAGAAACTTAGTTAAAACAGTGAAATTACCATAAAATATAAAACATAATATGGTTTTCAGGAGAAAAAACCAAAAACAACCAACCAAACAATCAGTGTCTAAATGTATTTAGCTGGATAAATAAAATGATTGTTATAGAATAAATTATATATAAGCACAAACAGATAGGTGTATCAAATGGTATGTATTGTACCAAGAATAACATTTCAGTGCTCTTCACTGTCAAGGCAGTAATACAGATTTCAAGTTAAGTCAAATTCTGTAACAAAAATAATAAAAAAACCCCAATAATGGTCTTTACTAAATTGCCTTCAGCTCAGTAGTGTGATTCAATTTGCCATAGAAACACATGGTCTAAAGTGAGTATAATGAACATGTTTAGCGAGTGAATAGTTTCAAAGTTATTCTTTCACATAGATGTATTCAGTGAGATGCTCATTAGTCAGCGTATTGCCTTGGTTTATTTAGATAAGATAAGATAAAATGAGGAAAAGAAACCACCATAAAGGCACAAACCCTCATTTCTGTAGAAGCTAATGACTCCACATTTCTCTGCAGTCAGCACTTAATATAATTTCTAATCTTTCAATGAGGTTCACTCCTTAGGAAAAAAAAGCATATCACTTTTTTTGTATGTATTATTTGTTTCTTTTATAGTTCATGGATCTAGAAAAAAAGATAAAAATAAAAAATCAGCACCAGAATATTTTTTCTTGCTGTTACTGTGTTTGTTTAGAGAAACAGTGGCAAAAGAGCAGAGGGATTTCATGTTTTACCCAGTGAGAAGAGCTGTGTGCCTTATTAGACAAATTAGGAACTTATGGGCACTGAAGACACAAAGTATCAGATTTCAATTGATAAAAGTGGATAAAGGTTTGCTGAAGGAAATCATGTAGATCAGTATACCTTAGCTGAATTTCTTGTCTACACCTTTAAAAGGAACTAGATTATTAGTCAGTTACTGTATTTCACAGATTGAGCCTGTGAGGAGATGCTATTATTGTCCTTTTCACTGCTGACAGTAGATTTCACAGAGAAGCCTATACGATTCTTAATTAGGACATTCCATTTTTAATAAGCTTACCAGAGAGGAAGCTGAATTTTGCTGGCTTTTCTATAGACCTATTGTCATACACTCAAGAGGCAGAAAAAAAATCACAGTTTTCAGTGGGATTTTAGTTTGAGTAAACACTGCATGATTGGACATCAGAGTATGGTAAAAATGAGTAAGCTCTGGTTGCCAATAGAAGCTGTGGATGCTCCATCCCTGGAAGCATTCAAGGCCAGGTTGGATGGGGTTCCGAGTAACCTGGTCCAGTGAAAAGTGCCCCAGTCCCCTGAAAGAGGCTTTAACTTCCCTTCCAACCGAAGCCATTCTATGATTTTTAGTTGTTTTGGCAAATATTGTCCCTTTAGTTTCATTGTGGAACTCATTTCAAGTTTTGGTGTGGATTTACAGCATTTGTTTCACTTAAAGTGTCTCAGATATTAAATCTGCTGAATTCTATTTTGTGCAAAGATTAAGGCTAAATATTTGAAAATAAAATATTCTTTGCAAAAAAGTTTTTTTTTATTTTTTTATGGATTAACTGACATAAATATTAGCTATTTAGAAGGCAGAAGTGTAGTTTTCCAGGGTTTTCCAGGCTCCCTCCATATGCAGTTGGAAAGAAAGATAAACTTCATCTGAGTAATTCACCCCAATACAATAATACAGGCTGATCAGCGCTCTCTGTAGCCTATATTTTCAGTAAGCAGTAGCAAGAACCCTGATAATTACCTTAGTAGAGTAGCCTAGATTTTAGATGACTAATTTAACCGAGGTGAATCCCACCATTAGGATTTCACATTCTCATTCTCTTGTTTGATCTCTTGCTTTTTGAGGCCTGGGACTTGCATAGCCCCAGTGACATATTTTTCTCTATAGATAAACAGTTTTTCATTCACTGCGTCTTCTGCTGCTTCCTGTATTAATCTGTGATTTGAAAATCTTCATCATCTTCCCAATTCCTACATTAATTTCTAGTTCATGATTTTAATTATAGTTCAAATCACTCCCTAGATATAAGAACTGTGCATTTTTCCTACATCTTCATTTTCCTCTGTAACTCAATTTCTGTTGAAGTTTTAATTAATATAGTACATGTCATTGCTCTAATTCTGTTTATGTTAATATATGAATTCTATTCTCTTAACCTGCTATTTAGAATATAATATAAATTATATTCTGAAAGTAATGTAATTCTGAACTTCGTGGTATGAAAATGGTACTTGAATTTTCCTATCTCTCCTATCTTATTACTTCTGAGGTTTAAACAGGTTTAGTTCAGGTAAATTAATGTTCAGAGATTTTATAAGTAAACTGTAGACATCATCTTCATATGGGCTTAGTTATGACTTAGTTTTCAGTTACAAAATGGCAATGGCATTTTAAGTCACTGGAGGTGTAAAATAAGAATCAAATTGCAATCCTTCCAAATATTCACGAATATCTGAGACCCAGTTTGTTACCACTAGAGTCATATGGTAGCTTTAAATTTGTTTTCATCATTTAGTTCTATTTTTTACATGATCCAGCAAACATGTTGTCAGTTCTGAGGAACTGTATGGACTCAGAGCTATTTTTTATTGCTGCTGTGTTTGAGATATTGTATTTTAGGAAGCTGATGGCAGAAAACCACACAATTTTCAATGATAGATTCTATTGCAGTACTCTGGGTAGTTCCTTATGACCCAGGCAAGATTACTTAAGGTCTAGGTTTTAGATGATGCTGAAGCATTTGTAAGAAAATTTTCAAACTACAGCTTTGCCCTTTTGTCCATCTTTTTGCATGGGATTGTGACTATAAACACTATTGGAAGACAGTCACTGGACATGTAATTCTTTTTATATGTAAATGTAAAGCTCCTCTAAAATCAGAGGCCATGATTTGACCATAGGTTTTAAGAAAAGTGTTTAATCTTTTCCCAAAAACAGTCAGGGCTTTTTTTGGTTTTGTGGGGTTGGGGTTTTTTGGGGTGACAGGGTGTGTGCTTTTTGTGTCCTAGTCCTACAGGCTATATAATCTCAGGAATAGCTGTGCAATAAAAATTTTGGTTTACCCTATCCTCAATATTTTTAAATGTTTCTGAAAACAGCATTAAACTGGTTGAAAGAAGAAAGAATAAATGAACAGGGATTCCACTGCAGTAAAAAAATATTAACAACAACAAAACTTAGCATTTTATCCCCTTGGTATTGGGACAGGGTAGGTAGGGGTGAGTGAGGTGGAATTCTTAGATGAAGTATATGTGTTTCCTTGTGCTCACCTGATGGACTGTTAAATAAGTCTTACTTTGGGTTATTGGAAATATGATTTTCCTTATTGTCATGTGCTGCATCTGTTCTTGCAATAAAATAAGATCTTTGATAGATTGTATTGTTTTCCTCTCTAAGAAATACAGTATGTTGTTGTATCTCTGGTTGTCCCACAGAGCTGTAAATTGCTTCCATTACTTTCCTTGCTTTTTACTTTTTATTGTCTTGGCAACAAAACATAATTTGTTCTCATATGTGTATTATAGTCAAACTCTATAACTTGAGGTTGCAAAATTTCTTTTAATAATAAACTTGTATTTCCACCTGGACAAAACTTCTTGGAGAAGTCTGACTTTAAATTAAAACTTTCTTGGCTGACATTTATGAGAAATGCATTTTATCTTAAAAAGTTAATAGAAAATAATTTGCTTTATATGAATGATGCAGAATGGCAAAAAATGTTTCATAAAGGAAAAGAAGAAGTAATAAAGATGGGATTTTTCTCTACAAAGTCAGACAGCTAAAAGTTAGCCACGTAGGTCTAATAACTTAAGGGTCATGTTTAGCAAAGAGAAACAGACACATCCAGACATCTATTCATTTCATTCCAAAATAAGATTTTAAAATAAGGGAAAGTGAGAAGCTGAATTGCTCTCTGGAAGTGCCCATTTCTTTCCTTTAATTATAAGGAAAATGTTGTGAGATTACCTGAAATTCAGATGGCTAAGTTTTAAATGCCTAAAGGGGGGCAGATGAATCCTATTCAAGAATTGTGTTCTTAACACGGGTAACTCAAATGTAAGTGATCTAAGAAACTTCCCATTTTCTGTATGGCTAGTCCCCCCATCAACTTAATTTCAGTTAAGAGATTGTTCATTAAAGGACAGATTCTTTGAAGTAAGAGGAGTCACACTTTCCTGGCTATACACATGGTAGGGTTTCATACAGGTGTTTTAGGCACAGAAGATTGAATGTCAACAATTCTCTTTCAGCCCTTCTACCAAAATCATCTAATGATTTTATAGTGCTTGCTGGATGCTTTTCACATTTGCTGACAAATACAGAAAATGTTCCAGGAGATGGAAAATGTTCAGTTGAATTTCAGGCCATAGAGTAGTCAGGGATCTTTAAGCAGTCATTGAGTCTATCCTTCTCTATCAAATGTATCATAATACTGAAGACATTGTACTGATTACTTTCCAAAATGTTTGTTCTTTCTTCTTTTATTTAACATCCTTATATGATATAAATTGTCTCTTGTTTCTCTCTGTACACTGTTCTCAATATTATGGCCTTCTCCAGAAGAGTTAATAACAATTTCAACTTTTTATCACTTTTTAAAAGACAGTATCTTTCTAAATTCATATTCTTTGCACACTAATAACAATATATGCATTGAATTGTAGACTAATAATGCATAAACTCTAGTGACAGACATCCAACATCTTACTCAAAGCAAGTTTTATATTTCCTGGCTAGACATGTTAAAAATTTTTTATTCTGTGGCCATAGGCCAGACCTGGTCCTGGAGAAAAGAAGTTCTGTTTGATTGGGTTGGTTTGTCTCTTTCTTTGTAGAAAAATCTGAAATACTGAGCCTGTAAAGGTAGTTTTATATATTTTTCAATAAAAATCTATGTTTGCTTTATACGCAATGTTCTTTGCACACTTAAACATGAAACCTACCCTTCTCTTAAACTTACCCTTGTCTTGATGATGATGTCTGCACTTTTTTTTGTTTTTTCAAGGACTCTTCTCCCAATTAGCAAGTGACAACTATGCTGATGGCCTCAAATTGCACCAGAGGGGGTTTAGATTGAACATTAGGAGAAAATTTATTCACTGAAAGATTTGTCAAGCATTAGAACAGGCTGCCTAGGGAAGTGGTGGAGTCATCATCCCTGGAGGTATTTAAAAGATGTGTAGATGTGGTTCTTGGGAACATGGTTTAATGGTGGACTTGACAGTGGGTTAACAGTTGGACCAAATGGTCTTAAAGGTCTTTTCCAACCTAAATGATTACACGATTCTATAACAATTAACGTAGAACACGATTGTACCTCAATACCCAATACTGGTTTACTCATGGGCTTGTACATTATAACAGTTTGTCATTTTGTTATACTGTGAGATCTCCCTGCATCTCTCTGCAGTCAAATTTCATTTTTACCATGCTGTATAATTATGCAAAATCAGCTTTTTTCTTTTGATACTTTGTTATCAAAAGCTTTTGGAACGCTAGTGTGTTTAACAAATGGATCATCACCCTGCACTCCTGAAGACTAATTCAGAGAACCCTAATAGGGTTTGTGAAACATAGTTTCCCTCTACAAAAGCTATGCTGCTTCTTTCTCTATCTTGGCTTATTTAATTGAATATTTACTTATTCTGTTCTTTATTCGAAATTTAAACATTAACCTACTTCTGAAATCAAACCTATTAGTCTGTAATAGTTTGACTGGCCCTGAAGCACTTTTCCAAAGTCGTTATAATTTTAGACATTCATTCCTCCAACTCTCCAGCTAATTTAAATATTAGTTTATAAAACAATTATTAGTTAAATAATTTTAAATTCTGTATTCCTTTAATGCTTAGAATTAAATACTACCTAGCTTTAGCATGAAGTTACTTTTTGTTTTTTTTGTTCTTACATTCAGCTTATAATGTATTTTGAGGCAGTTCTCCAGGACAATTCCTGTGAGGAAAAGCTCCGTCATGGGACTCTTCCTAAGTTTTTCTGAAGTGAAAAGTGATGCAAATCACTGCTTCAGATTTTCTACCGTGATCTTTTTCCTTTCCTATATTAAGAACCCTTCTTTTGCTATAGTAAGTATCTATTGACCCTGCAGACTTTGTGTCAAGTATTTTGCTTCTAACATGCTTGAAAACATCTAATTAATAACTTCATGCCTTTGGCAAATTGTTCTTCAAAGTAATTTTTTAGCTTATTAAAATCTAGATTTAATTTGGCAGAACTTATTTCTTTTCCAGTCACCTTATTTGGACAAAATACTCATTATCTGAAGTATAACTTTTGTTATCCTTCTTTTTTTTTTACTGTTTATTGTTACTGTCTACTGTTTTTATTCTATTTCTATTTAGCTAGACTGATTTTATAGTTATTTGTCCCTTTAATATGGAGTCTTGAAGGATATTCCATACTCTGTATCTAAAGATGTTTTGTTCTTTGTTCAGTTCTTTTAGATTAATTTTAGCAAGTTTTCTGGTTTTGCATAATTTCCCTTTTTGAAAGTGAAGGTATCTGTAGTGGTTTATTTTGTGTGTATGATTCACTCCTGCTGTAGTTTTGAATGAGAGTGCATCACCTTTAGGAAGGCTTTTTTGAGAGATACTTTCTGAAACAAGTCCAATGTAGATCTTAGGCTTTCTGGATAACTGCTTCAAGAAGCTGAAGTCTAACAAAGTAACTTCCATCATCTGAAGTTTGATCTGATATCACTTGTTCAGATGTCTATCTTAATCTTCATGGAAATAACTACAAGTTCCCATCATGACAGTGTTTATTGCTGTCATAGTTTGAAATTGGCCCCCCTGAGAGGCTGGGGGGGTTCAGGGGTGATTGGGTGCCAGGGCAGTGTTCCCTGGAGAGCCGATCACTGTCCATGTTGTTCGCTTCTGCTCAAAATCGTATGTCACAGCACCGGAAGCTGTTGGCAGTTCTGTCTTGGTTGTTTTGCTGTTGGTGTCTGCTGCGTGTAGGTGGAGAAGTCCAGGGGGTGGCTGGGCTCCCTCTCTCCCCCTCTGGGGGGGAGAGGGGAGCCCTGCGACCCCCCAGCTCAGCCTTTGGATAGAATTAGAGTCAGCATTTGGAGTGTGTGCTGTGGAAGAAGAATTCACAGCACCTGAGGTAAGAGGAGAGAGGCAGGCTTTGCAGCCAAGCCCTCTTCCACCTCCTTTTCTGCAGTGAAACTGTAGAGGGGGGCTTTTTCTTTCCCTCCACTGTAAGTGCAGGAGAGGCTCAACTTGAAGTTGAGCCAGGAGACTGGGCCGTGGAAGTAGGCCTGTTGCTTGGGAGAAGAATCCCAGGTGAAATTGGAGACTAGCCAAGAGCTCGGGAGTTGCCTGCCAAAGCTGACCGGGGGCAGCCGAGAACTGATGTGGAGGAATGAAGATTCCAGGACGCGTGCGCTTGATAAGCTACACTACAGCAGCTTATGAACCGAGGTGAGACACCGAGAGGGAGGAATCACCAGCAGCAGAAGAGCAAGGACTCAAAGCTATCTTCTCGGACTTCATGAGGAGGAGAGACTACAACAAACAACTGCTGGAACTTGGTGAGGAGGGAGTGTTCAGGAGCCCAGAACACTCCCACAGCAAAAGATTGTGTTACATATCAGCCTTAAAGGCTGCTCCTGGACTAAAGTTAAAGGAGGGGCTTGAAAGGACTGACTGATAGTAATGTAATATATATGTATATATAGTTGCCTTTAGTTTGTATAGTATTTATTTGTGTAAATAAATGTATATACTTCCCCCTTCCCCTACAGAAGCCTCTGACCTGAAAGTTTCTCTCCGGTGTTAGGATAAATTGTTGAGAAGGGGTGGGGGAAGCCTAAAAGTTGGATTTTAGATTTATAATGTGGCTCAAACTGCCACAATTGCTCTAGTAGTTTTTCTAGTCTGTCTCAGTCACAATTAGTATCTGAAAACTAATAGGAGAGTTTTAATATCGTTCTCTCCCTGTTTATGTAACTTGTTTTTTTTATAATTATTATTACCATTTCAGTCATGTGGCTTATTACTATATGCTCTAGCCAAAACCTTTGTCTGACCTGCTTAAGTAATTTGTTTGAAAGACTAGCTTTCTTTTCCCAAGGTCATAAGTCTGTTAAGTTAATGTCCTCATTAAAAATTAGGCATTCAAATTCACCTGTTTCATGCTTTACACTTCAAACATTTAAATAGGTGAATGTGTCCATGTCCTCTTGTCTGCTCATCTATGATATCCTGAAAAGGGGTTTTACTTTTAGAAAATAAACTTGGTTTTTTAATTCCTCATTGTTTTACATGATTCTCATTCCTCTTTATTTAAAATGTTTAGTTCAATGGGATCTGAGTGCTCTTCTACAGCTCTGAGCTTTCTCATTGTGCTTAGTGTAAAAGTTCCCCATAAACTTTTAAATTTCAGCATTATGGTTCTATTTTCACGTATATGTAGCTCATCTGAAATAAGAGACAGTTTCATAAAGCAGACATCCACCTACTTGATGAGATTTTTTCCAGTTTCTATTGAGTTTGATTACATTTTCCCAACACAACTCTCTTACATAGGAACAGAAACTCAATCCATCCAGACCTGTGCATGACTTTGGTCAGTCTTGGTCTTCTCACTCTTTCATTTAATTTTGGCTCCAGAATCTCTATTCTCCTGTCCCATGTAATGCTACAAATATAAGCCATGACCACTATTTCCATCTTAGAACTATCTAGACCATGAGATTCTCCGCTGTGTTAGATCAGCATATTCTCACTATTGTAATCACAGACATCTCTTTGTATCCACCCCTTGTATGTCCTATTATTGTTCACTTCATCTCTTCACAAGATTGTAATAGAGGTTCTGGATATTCTTTTCTATCTATTCAGATCTTATTTGCTAAATATTTTCAGCCTTTTATAGAAACACGGAATCCTAGAACAATTGAGGTAGGAAGGGACCACTGGAGATAGGAATCTACCCCACTGCTCACAACAGAGTCCACCAGGAGGTTTCCCGGTACCATGTCTGGTCAGTTTTTTAATGTCTCCAAGGATCGAGACTCCACAACATCTCTGTTCAACATGTTCCAGTGCTCAGTCACCTTCACAGCAAAAAACCTCTTATATTCAAATAGGAATTCCCACGTTTCAGCTTATGCCCACTTAGCCCCCACATCTTGTCCTGTCATTAGGCACCACAAGAGGGGTCTGTCTTCCTTACCTCATGTCCATCAGGTATTTATAAAACTTGATCAGATCCCCTTGAGCCCTCTTAACCTCTTCCTGTGTGCCAGTTCCATCAGTCCCTTCATCAGTTTCATGAGACTCTGCTAGACTTACCTGAGTTTTACCGTGTCTCTCAGGTACTGGGAAATGGAGATCTGAACCCAGCACTCCACATGTGTCTCACTAGTGCTGAGTAAAGTGAAAAGGTCATCTCCTTCAGCCTTCTAACAATGCTTTTTACCTAACGGAACTACAGATGCTTTTGTCCTGCTTTGCTGTGGGGGCACATCTCTGGATCATGTTCAACTTGCTGTCCAACTAGACCCCCAGGTCCTGTTCTGCAAACTTGCCTTTCAGCTGCTTGGCTCCTCAGCGTTTACTGGTGCATAGGCTTATTTCTTTCCAGGGTCATGGTTTGCATTTCCCCTTATGGAATTTGGTATCCTCCTGCTAGGAAATGTTTTCCCCCAATGACAGTACTTGCTAATGGCCTGGAAATGGGCCTACTCAGGATGTCTATGCACTTTCTCTGTGGATAATAGTGCCACATATGTCATTTATAAAAATGAAAAATAAAAGGAAGAAAAAGGAAAACAATGTGGGTTTGACTGTTATCGATGGTAGGTATATTCTGCATCGCTATGCCATTCTCTTTATATTTGTCTTTCTGTACCAGTGCTGCTCGGGTAGGTTCTACTTTGATATTGTAGAATTGATAATTTCAGGAAGCTAAATTATTCTCATTTAGATATTCTTAACATTTCTAATCATCGTAATTGAACCTATACCATGTGTTAGCATATGGTGGCAGCTGGTGCTGTTCAATGTCTTCTAGTTACTTTTTCTTAAAGAAGTGAGTAACAGTGAATTTTCCCATAAAAAACTCCAACATTTTTTCCCTGATAAGCAAAATCTATATATTTCCTAAATTTTTTTTTTCCATGTCCTGCTGGGGCTGTTCCTAAGCACTGAGTGATAGTCTTGCCACTACAGTACTGTTCAACAGAGCTTGAAATTAGCAAGAGGAGCTCAGGCTGTCTGACAGCTAGTCCTACCAAGGCCGCCAAGTTTGAACAAACAGCAGCCGCTATTTTGCTCACAGGGGAAATAAGGTTAGTGAAAATATTAAAGAAAAGTGAATGCCACTGCTGGCCTGGCAACACTTTGCAGTAATTGGTTCCTTGTGATTCATGCTGGCCTGACTCTGAGAGCTACAGATGGGAAGCTTAGAAGGTTTAGTCTGGAAGCTCTAGTTTAGAGCTTAAAGTTCTTTTTAAGAAATGGCAAACAGATCAAAAGTTCACTGAAGTAAGCACAATTTAGTAAATTCTAAGAACATTTCTTGTAATTTGCTTTTGTTTGAGAGAATTCTTATATTTAAACATGTCAAATAATAACTATTGTAACCATTAAGTTGCAGCTGCTGTTTTTCATGAAAAACTGCAGTCTTTGATTTTTTCCTGAACTAAACTCTAACTCATTCATCAACAGCTAACCCAGTCCATTCCTTCTTATTATTGAAAGCAGATTTGTATAACTAGATAATATGATCAATTTTGAAAGATGTTGCTGACAATTTGGTGTAAATATTATTAAAATGACTAATGACGAAGAAAACTTTTGTTGTTCAAAGGTTAAATACAAGACAAACAAAAATCATAAACTAACACAAACAAATGGTGAACACAGCTTGAAAAAATTAAATTTTCTAGCTCAGATAGGCAAATCTGAACTATATCTGAGTTATGCAGCTTAGCAAACCAAACTGGAGTTCTCAAATGAATTGACTAGACTCCCAGGAACGTTGCAGAGATTGTTTGCTTCTGGTACTCTGTTGCTTGGCCTCAAGCATGGCAGTTGCTGGTTTATTTCTGTTGTTGGTTCTTCCTTAAACTGTGAAACAGGTGAGAAATATCGAAATATTAAAAAAAATAAAAAAATAAAAAAAGGCCTTAAGTTTAAATGTGGAGATGTTGCAGATGTGTTTGAGTGAATTTACTTCTGTCATTTACAGAGGATGAATCCCGCTCTCTTGACCTGCTCAAACTTCTAGTGATTGACAAACATGATAATACTACAGATTGGGAATGATTAATATGTATTCCAGAGAAGTTGTGGAGTCTCCACCCGTGGAGATGCTCAAAAACCTACTGGAAACATTGCTGAGCAACCTGCCCACATCTTTTAAGAACCTGGTCTGTGCGGGAGGGTGATCTCCAGATGTCCCTTCCAGACTCAGACTTTCTGTGATAATCTAAGTATAATCCCCCCCCCAAGAAGATCTTGATGAATGGAACGACTATGATATTTTTCCTAATATACTTGTTTCCTGCCACGTTACATCAGAGCCCTGATCATCAGTCTTCTGAGTCAGCATGGGGCAGGCAGCTATTCATACTGGGCATTTTCATTCATTCCCAATTTACTTACATGCAAAAATATATAATTAGTCTGAAGGAGAGTATACAACAATAGCACAAGAGAGAGAGTGCTTTAATGAATATTACTCTCTTCTCAAACCCAAATTATTACTCTGCAAATGTAAATATAATATTGCATTTTAAGAAAATCACACACTGTGAATTATGCAGCATAAAAGATCTGCCTTTATAACCCTGACAATTCCAAAGGAATAGAGAGGAAGAACAGAGTGAAGCGGTGTGTTTCAGTCAGTGTATCAGGTAGATGTAACACCACCCCTGTGGCTGGTAGCTACTGAGCCAGAAAATCAAGCTTTACCATGAGTGAAACATTAGGTCCCATGAGTCTGTTTTCCATTCTAAATGGTTAGTAACTTTAGTGGTGTTTCATTAGGACTACTCACATCATCACAACCCAGTGATCCTATTCCATATCTTCTTTGCTATCAGTTACCAAAAAAATTCTACTACACTCTGTTTTGTTTATCTGCAATTCAAAGATGACCTTTTAGTGAGTTATTTTATACATGCTGAGGGCGGTTCTATTTTGACAGCTATAGAAAATATAGCTAGTCAAGGCTTCAAGCACATTGTTTTTAGCATAGTAACAACAAACAAAGCTGCTTCAATTCTCCACAACTCATTTAACCTTGGAATTAAATATGCACGTAAATGTGATGGTCCCATACCTCGGTTCATGTAGACTTTTAACTATCCACTGCACTATTTGTGTTTCCAGATGCCTTAGATATTCAGGTTGCCAGCTCAATTCCCTAATGACTTGTCATGCCTACCCAGCAAAGTGGTACTACAGTTGTTTGATTAATGTCCTGATATTCCACTCAAATTAGCAGTGCCATTTCAAAGTATTTCATCTCCTGAAGGGAAATTGCAGCCTGATATTCAAGGGATTAAGATGCAGATAAAACAGTTATCTTTTAATGACATCTCTCCTCCTCATTTTCACATTTTTTTTTCATTATAAGGCAATAACATAATTTATAAACAGAAAAAGTTTATGTAGCTTAACACGTTTAGAGATGTTGTATATAAAAGTCTACGTTGTTTGCCTTGGCAATCAAACAAAAGAAAATGTGACAACCCATTCAATCATTCCACACTTCAGCAGAACTATATTTTATTAGGACTGTAGAAATTCAGCAGAAATCTGCATCTTCCTAGAGATCTTTCATCATGTGGTTATTTTAAAATTTAATTTTTAAAATTTAAAGTCAAACGTTGAAAGCCAGACATATTCATGATATATTCTGGCTAATAAGAACCAAGTATCTTGTCTAGATTGAGCAGTCTTACTGAGCTCTCTTAAAGGGGCCAGTACTGTAAATAAAACAGATTTTATGGTGCTCAAAATGGAAAATAACAGACACAAGGGTAAACGTAATAGGAGAAAAAAACTTCTGAAGAGCACGGTCACAAGAAGAACATTACTGTAAACTCAATACTGTGTTTTAGTAATAAAAGAACATTGGTAAAAAGCAACAACTAAATTTATTCGGGGCTTTATTGATCAGAATAAATAAATATGTTTCATTTTTATCTCCATTCAGTTAAAGTGGGACACATGAGATGACTGTATATGAATCTACTGTTCATGCTCTTGTTTGAATTCCTTCTGTGCATCAACCCAGAAGGATGGATGTAGTTTTAATCCTAGGAAGCACTTGTTTGGCTTTGTGGCAATGATGATATTGTACAATAAAGCCATTCCAGGTACTGGAGCGAATAGGGATCAATGAAGCTACTGAACTGGACACACAATGTTATTGACATGGTAAGAGCACTTTGGACATTGTTCTCCTTGTCCTTTCAGAAGAGAAGTATGTGATGCCAGGATTTGCCAGCAGTTATTTTCCTATCCTTCCCTTAGATAATATTTGGAGAAAAAAACAACCCCAAAACCAAAAAACCCCAAACAAACAAAAACCCCCACCAAACCTGTAAATTCTTCTCCATTTGCTAATCTCTTCTCATTATGTTTAATGAAAATGGTAGGGTCAGGGTCAGCTTCTGTCAAATACAGGCAGCCTTACAACCGAGTACAAGGCCTTTTCTCATCTTCTCTGTTAATTGATCTCTGTTGCTATAAATAAAACAGTGTCTTTGGAGGGTGTTCTACATTTAAGTAATTTTTTTGTTCCTTTCCTGCTTTCTTTGTTTCTTTCCTTCTCTTTATTAAACCTGAAATTGGTTTAGGACTGGCTTGTGAGCTGTGCTACAGTTTCTGGCGAAGAAGAATAAAGATACCACATAGAGAATTTTATTTATTCTAAAATATTGCAATTCTTTTCTATGAAACAGATAGCTCTGAAATGCTTTCACAGCCCATTTGATTTGAAATAGGTTTGCATGCAATATGCTGAGTTTTCTTCTGTGCAGTTTTTGCACTCTTAAAACACTATTTTCTAAACTCATAAGACAGAATATTAAGTGTTCCAAACAGTGTACCAAGAATATTGGTGGGGCTTTCACTTCCTGTTAATGTATGTGTGCATGAGGGAAAAATGTGCTTCTGTCAATATTTACAGTAAATAGACAAACCTACGAGTACACCTACCCTGAATAAAGAAATCAATGCAAGGCAACTTCAATAAAATATAACCTTTTAAGAAAATACTACTACTCCTGGATATACTGAATTTTGCATCAGTAACACCTTAGGTGCCTGTTTCTGAACACGTGAAAAAGACAGCTCTATTTTTTTTCCCAAAGAAGTAAATAAACACCAGTGTCAAACACACAGCACAATCACACACACATGTATGTGTGCTCACAGTCACACATATAAAGACAAGACATTAGAGAAGATACAGCAAAATCAAACACTGTGGAGTGTGGAAATGACAAGCAGTTTCCTTCAACATCTTTCTTCTATTTTTTTTGTGGAACAGAATACCTATGATACTTCTGAAAGCTTTTTTTTTTCTTTTCCCCAAACCTGGAACAGTCTGACTTCACACTTATGAATTTTCAGCAGCAGTAAAGACACATCTCAGACACAAAGATCATCTCCATCAGTCAGCATACCTTGTCACCATGAAATAAGAATTGCTAAGCATTCTCAAGAAACATCTGCCAAAGTATTTTTAACATAGGCAAAGAAAATATTTTCACTTCACTTGTTCTTAGAAGTGTCTGAATCATTTTGGCTGAAATTTTATGGTTGTTTCTTTAGTGACAGATGGATTACAGATCTGACAGATGAGCTAAACTTTCTTCTACTGAAGAAAATTCTTCTGTATGTGCCTTTTAGGTATTCAATCTGTCTGCATAAAAAGTTAAAATACATGTTTCCACGTCTTTACATAAGTTTTTCTCAGCAAAACCACCTTTGGATTTGGCTTTTGTTATCGTTGTTTAATTATTCATTTCTTTTCTTATTTTTGTTCATAAGTCATTAGACAGTTCACTTCCTTTGGTGCTAAGATTCTACTTTTTATTCTTTTTTTAAAGAATTCTCTCCTTTTGTGAAAAGGAGATTCTAAGACAGAGATTCTAAGCAGGCAGTAAACCAAAGAAATTTTTTCATATGAAGAAAAGTATTTTTGCAAAAAATAGGATAATCATGCAAAAGAAAGAGAGAAAGAGGAACTGAGGAATGAATTTTGTATTTTGCTGATCTAGTACACGGAGTAGATTGATGACACTCAGGAATATTGCATTGAATCCTGCTCAGGTCTAGATTTTGTGTGTGACCTTGGTTTCTCTACTGCTCAATTCATGTGTGTAAGCTGGGGACACTGTTTATCCAGTATAACTAGGTAGTTAGAGAGAGAGGGATCTCTAGAGGCCATTTCATCTTATTCTGAACCAAGTGTTTAAAAAAGAGGAAATAAAGCAGCAGAGGAAGTGACTGCCTCTCTCCATTGTCTTAGAAGGAATTGGGAGAAGTACTTTTGATGGTTACAAAATTGGTTGAATTTTGACATAAATAATTTGAAGTAAAAATATTTGAGAAGTTTCTATGTTTTCAGGTAATAAAGTAGTTTGCTTTTCTTGCTGTGCTTCCCTTTGATACCCACCATATGACTTTCATTATCATCAGTTTGGTTTCTTTTTATTTTAAATTGTTTTTTATACATTCTATGTCCTGAGTTTTAGCCAGTAGCCTTGAATCTTTGCAGCTCTTTAATACGGGCATCTGGTACCGTCAGTGTGAAAAGCAAGTGATTTATGCACTTGCTCTCTAAGTTGAATGTACACTGTTTGTTTTATGTAAGTAAAAACAGATTTTCTTCACCAGATTTCTTATGTCCTCACTAATTTCCTCGATTGTTATTTCTTGATTTCTTCCTTTCTTGTTCTTCTTTTTAAAAACTATTTTTTTTTCTGAACTGTGTTTGGCAATGTAAACAATATCTCTTAAACTGAAGAAGAAATTATAATCTAACTAGAAATAAGGTGTTTTTCATATACATAATTAGGCAGGAAAACAATTCCCAAATACACAGCATATGAGGTCCTAAAGATTCAGTTATTTTTTCTAGAAATTATAATTTAACATTATATGACCTCTCCAAAACCCATTTTTTTGTTTCAGAGACTGTCATACTTAGCCCCCAGAATAATTTTATAACATTCAGGGGTTTACAATACACCATTATAAGGGAAGATAAAGGGAGAACTGTCTTACTGAATAGGATTTTTCAAGAAAGACATCCCTTTTTCACTTTAATTCGTTTAGAAACCTCATAAAACTACCTGTCCAAACAGCTATTACAAACTGACTGCAAAAATTTTGCTGCCAGAATGCAAAATACAGAACATTTATGGTAAACATAAGTAAAGTCTTCTATCATATTGAAATAGTTCTCCTTCATAAACATTATGGATTTCTGACAATGGATTTTTAAAGACAGAAGAGATCTTAAACCCATGGATTTGGAGTTTTGCATATGACAGGCCAGAGAATGTCATCAGAATCAGGCCAAATTACTTACAGTTGCCTAAAACAGATATTCTACATATTTCTTTATCTTCCTCTGAAAATTTCAGGAAATAGGAAGTCTGAAGAAAAACAGAACTGTCTGTTTTCACAGGATGAACTGACTTTTGACCAAATGGAAACCTTTGTAAAATTGGTACAAACCATCTAGTGGGCTTGATCAGAAATTGTGGCATTATATCATCGGACCAAAGGCAAGATTCTGTCTGAATTCAAGAAAAATGTCAGGTACTGAGCCAGCTGGACCAAAGGAAGATATCTGTCCTACAGATTCATTTGCATCTTAGAGACAGTTTAAGAAACAGCTGGCTACTTTCTCAAAGAAAATGAGCTACTGATGATAACTTCTGGTCACTAACCATGTAAGCATACCCTGTCCATTTTGTTGCAGTCTCGAAGCGGTTGAGTATGAACTACCTTTGATGACAACCTAATCAGTTTTACTTGCACAGAAAAGGGGTGTTTGTCTGCACTCTTAATCATAGCCTGTTTCCTAGGTGGGCTACCACAGCAAGATCACATTTAGTTGTCGAATGATATATACTGTCCACTATATGTAATGTATATTTAATTTTCTTGATAGATCACAATCTGAAATACTAGCTTAAAATATCTTACTAGCACAAAATTATTAGGTGTTAAACTGGATGATGAATATGCACACAGATGAAATGAGGGTAGTGAAATATTTTATAATCTTTGCCAGTCATCAATATCAGTATTCACCCTTATCTATGGTGTAAGGAAATGAAATATTTTTCATATTAATAGTTTCCTACTTTGTTTCCCCACCCCTCCATCCCACCTCCAGTAGAAAGGTATATTTGCTTGAACAAATCTCGATGTTTGTATCCATTCCTGGTATTATGTTCTCCATGAAGTGACCTGACTGACTCCAACTGAGTGTGAAGAACATTTGTTACACGCATTTTTGAACAGTGAGTTCAAGTGCAGTTGTTTATACATATATTTTTAGCTTTGGGTCCACTACTGTCTGCTGCTGACTACTTGTCATACTTGTCCTCATTTTAAAAATGATGATAAATCTGACATATATTTAAGACACTTGCCAGTTCTTATGTTTCACAGCTATTGTGTAAAAGGATTGTGACATTTACATTATAAAAAAAGGGTCTTACTAGAGCATAAATACTGTGTTCCATCCAACACAGTTTAAGTCATGTGTATTATGCATTTTTCACAGAATCTCTAAGTCTTATAAATCTTCATTTTGTTAGCCTCCTCTTCTGCTTCGAAGAGCAAAAGGGAAATGAACATTAGTTTTAATGCATTTCATTATTACTCTGATGATGTGTGAAAGGATTGCTGGGATCTTTTTCTGGAAAACTTCAAATCAGTATTTTAAAAAATGACATCATTTTCCTTTTCCATCTGAATTTCACACAGTGAGGGATGAGAATGAAGTTAGTGCCTCAGCTGGCCACACTTGATTTGATGTTACTGATTATTAGAGGTGTGTAAGGTTCATTGTTCATTGCTCATTGTTAAGTAGGGATCCCATACTATGTCATACTGCAATTAAAAAGAAAAATTGCAGCTGTAGCCACTAAACTACTTCATTATCACAGAAGAACAACAACGGAAGATTTATTGCCACCTTTAAATTTAACTAGATTATAATTTTTCCAGACATATACTTTGCTTATATTTCTCACAAAATTCTGTAGTTCTAGTTAAGTATCTTGATATTTTACTGCTATTTATTTATTTAGTGATTTAGGAGAATCAGAATAGGTAAGAAAAATGAGTATTAGAAAAAGAAGCCTTACCATTTCACTGATTTGTGGATTCATATATATGTAACACCTGATTTTGCTAAATCTGAAAATGAACCAGCTAATAGGGACTCTATTGTCCATTTTTAACTCTCTAATCACAGAGTGAAGATGAAGTCAGACTCTTCTTGGAGCTGTGCAGCAAAAGAAAATGGGAAAAGAGATGGAATTGTAATCAAAGAAAAATCTGTTAGAATGTTAGGAAGAAAAATTTTACAAAGAAATGTCAAGATATGAACAAGGGGTTGAATAGAGGGTCTGTGGCTTTGTGCAGTCTGATCCGGAGTAGCTGATCTCCAGAGGTCTTCTCCAACCTGAATTCTCCAACGTGTCTGATTCTGTACAACAAGTTTTTTGATAGAATTGTAAATCAAGCTCTAATTTTCTATACATAACATAATGTTCACATTCCTGTGAGCAGCAAAAGAGTGTTCCCTATAGTTTTCTGCATTATGTTTGAATTCTCTTGAGCAGAATAAAACTAATCTGACCTTATAGTACCCCTGAATAAGGTAACTGACAGTACTATTCCTAAATGAGACAGCAGGTTTTCATAGAACTTCTAGGAATTTTATGGTCTAAAGACCTTTAGTCCTCTTTGAGAACCTTTCGAAGCTGGCCAGTGGTTCAAAAGCCATAGCACACACAGCCAGTGTAGTCATATGAATTTAGTTTCCTTAGGGATACATGCTATAATTGATATGATTATTTTTGCCCATTGGTCATCTGAGACATCTTCAATTTCATGGACATTGGTGCTTCTTCCTACCTAGCTTGAATGATGTAAGCACTCTTGTGCCTGGGTACAGACACAGCTTCTTGTGCAGGATTTTGTGGACTCCTGCCTTGTCAAGTGTAATCCTAAATTTTTTCTCTACAAATGGGAATTATGCGTGACTATGCTTCTGTGTTAGCACATTTTGATTTATTTCAATGATTTTTCTGACAAAGAGAAATGAGATCTGAGAATAATAGGATCCAGTCTGTTATAACTATTTCCACATTAAAAAAAATGGTAAACTGGTCTTTTATTTTTCACACATAAGAGCAAATGACACATGTACATGTATGTACATGCACAATCATATTAACAAGCAAGATTTGTGCAAGTCACTTGTGAAAGGGTTAATACAATTTCTTTTAATCTTCGTTTAAAAGTGTTGTGAAATGTACATGGGCAAAGCTAATATTTCAACATTTTAGTGGATGGAAATTTTGAAAAATTAAGTAGTAGATACAAGAAAAAGAAGATTTCTGGACAGGCTTGGAATCGTGTTAACTGAGTGCACTTTAATTACTGAAGATTATTAATATTGTGGAGCGCAGGTAGCCAAGGTACTTGTGTCTGAAGTCAGTAAATCCTCTGGATAAACTCTCAGAATACTAGTTGCTGGGTGTGTGGGGGGGTGATTTACAAAAAGCATGTCAAAGAGATTAAAAGATGAAAGGTGCATTTGTGAGGTGATCTTTCCCAAAGTCATGGCCATATACTATAAAATAATGAAATAATGATTACTTGTGGCATGAGATCACAAAATACTTTGCTGAACTGAAATGTAGACTAGAATTCTTAGACCCTTACATGTTCATATCCTCAGTTAATATACATAAAAAGAAACCATACTGGAATGGCTGAGCAGAAAACTGTGAAATTACTGGTTTTTTTTCTGCATGAGTTTTTAAAAAGAATCTTCTCTTAAGAGGAATAAAGCTGTTTAAGTCCATTGTTAGACAGAACCCTCCCAGTTTTTGCTGCTATCTAACTATTCATACCTGTTCATCCTGATAATTTCAGAGACAAAAGAATAGGATGACATGAGAATTTCATGGCACTGGCTCTGTTGGAAGCCCTACTAGTAAAATGTTAAAAAAAAAAATAAATTTTGAAAGATACTGTGTTTCCAAACCAACTATCAAGGATTCATGAAGACCAAAAAATTCTGGTGATTTCTGTTATATTTCCCTCTTCATCCGGGCACCATAACAGTATATGCGTTCGACATCTTCTACCAAAAGAATATCTAGTCACTTATGTAACTTATATACACAATACCATAAACTACCATAAGCTACCATAAAGTTCATAAAGTCCAAACGTTATTAAATTTTGTGCATAGTAAACTCTGTGGAAAGAAAGACTGAATATAAATCTGAGCTTTCAAACAACTGTTTCATTCCCAGTGCTGACACCACCTTTAATTTTTCTCTTGTTTTTAATTCCATCACATCTAAAAAGTGTTCTCCTTTTCCTATGTCAAAATATCTATTGTTATTGCTTTTGAACAATTCACCATACTACGTAAGTATTGATTAGTATTTCTACGGTGGGTATTATGATGAAGAATCAACTCAGTCAGATGAAACGAGATGCAACATAATTTTAGGGGACATAGTGGCTGGTAAACTAACCTGTTAACTTTCTTTAATAAACTTATTTTCTAAAAAAACAGAGGAGATGCCATGCTTCTGGACCATTAGTAAAATATCAGTTCCATAGGAGAGACACAGAAAATCATTAATTAAACTGGAGAAATGCATAAGAAAGAACTAGCTGAAAGGAAAAAATTAAATAGATAATGATCTGAGGAACATTATATTACTGTCAGAATTCCCTCAAGATCAAAATAGAATAAATATTAACATCAGTGAAGCAAAGTATTGTTCAAATTTGCTGATATCCTGAAGTTCAAAATATCACTACAATGAAAGTTTGATGGAGTATCAAAAGATACTGTATAATCTCGAGAACTTGTCTAATGAATATGAATGAAATATAATAATAAGAATTTCAGAAGACTCTTAAGAACCAATAATAGCAATGTAAGTGTTACTCTGGGAATATCAGCTGTTGGAATTTACTGTGGAAGAGAAAGAAATTTTCGTATTAACTGTTTACAGATTGACTATGAGCAACCTAATCAATATGGCTGTGAAAATTGAAATGTGATCCTAGGTACAGTCAGTCTAAATATTTCCAGTCAGGTTTGGAAATTTTAACAAAATGGAGAGCCTATAATTCAGCAGATACTTTGGTCAGTTCTGTCATGCAAGTCACCCATGTTGAAAGTAAATTTGACCTCAGTAAATGCTAAAAACAACTGCTATGGTGATATGCAGTGTCTAAAAGTCAAGTGTATAAGCATGGTGAACAAAATCTAAATCTTTCTAGCAAAGGTCTAGAAAAAGGAAGAAAGGAGGGACATGGTACATCAGCATGTAAGGGGTGTGGGGAATGAGGGATATTGAGGGAATCAGAAGCATACCTGCTTTCATTAATGGACAGTGGTGGTACTAGATTAATTATCCTGTACCTCAAATTTTCAGTGGGAATGTCGAGGACAAAAAGTAATTAAAAAAAGAGTATGTGATTAATTAAGAGGTAATTTATGATGTAATTGCCTGTACAGGACTGGATTTAATGGTACAGAACCATCCCTTCCCATAAAAAGGTCCCATTTCTATGAGAAGCATTCATTAAGTCAGTTGCTGCAAAATTATCTTCCTTATGCCCTTCCTTAACAACATTAACAGGGCAGAGGAGGGGAGCTGTAGATTAGCAACTTTCCTGTATGTAAATGGGAGAGATGCCTCTGCTGAGAGAGAGAGTAGCTTTAGGGTGAGTCTGTATTGGCATTTTAGTTTGTATCAAGAACATGTATTTACTTTTCTTTGTGACACAACAAGATATTGGGTACATAATTTAGACTTCTTTCCCCTGAAACTAAAATAGATTATTCACTTTGGGAGCCACCTAATAGACTTCATGCCTAGTTGACTGCTCAGTGCACAAAGCATCAAGTCAGAACTGAAATTTCCTGGAATGTGTTGTGCACACTGTATCCTTACCATGAGCTGCTCCCCTACATGAATCTGCTCACTTTGGGTAGCTGCTTGTTAATGCAGATGAAACTCATGCATCACCCAGGGCTAAGCATGAGAAAGAAGTAGCAAGCCCCACACTGGCTCTGGAAACCGGCTAATGGATGGCAAAGGACATGACTACCACTTGTGTACAGATGACAACTGGTCTTGTCACAAAACTGTCAGTGTCTTTATGAGTTGATGTCCCTACATTTTGCTGTAAAAACTAGAAGAATGTTAGCTATAAGAAAAAATTGTTTATAGACCAGGGGAGTGAATCATGTTAATGTTTCATTTGGACCGTGATAGTGGCTTCCCAGTATAGTAACCATTTCCTCAAACTGTAATGAATGAAATGAGCTAAATTCCATGCTGCCATAAGCTACCTCAGCAAGAGATTTGCCTTTGGTTTGGATGAGTCTGTTAGCAAAGCACTGGTAATCTTAGGATGAATATTTTCAATGATCACCTTTTTTTTGTTGTCATTGTTGGTTAAAGGGCCTTTCTTACGTCTTTAAAAACAATAACATTAAAATCATAGCATTAAATCAGATTTGGATTTTATTTACTGTCCTTTTCTCTTAATGGTACCTTGACCTATTTTTTAATGATGAAAACAGCTGCAAGAACTACTTAATGTGCTTTGTGTACAGTGCAAGACTGTATGAAGAGTACACATGTGAGTTCATTACCATGATGCAATAGGGAGAATTATTGTGGTAGCAGCATGCTTTCCTACTAAAAATGGGCTGTTAAACAATCTCTCATTTACACATGGATTGCCTGTGATAAGTGATACCAGACACAGATAAAAGAAAACTGGCTGATGTAGATCATCTGTTTTCATAACTATAAATGATATCATGTGTTTGCATTTACTTTAGAGTCTATCAGAAGTAACAGAAGATAATGATGACAAGTGATAGAAAAAATACTGACCTTTTCCTTCATCTTTGTGCACTTGTGATTAACTCAAAGCTTCAAGCTTCACAAATTGCATCTTAGAAGATTGGTGGACAAAAACTCCCAAATATTCTCGATGAATTGCCTAAACCTTAGTTTATATACAGTTATATTCAGCACCCAAATCTTCATCCAAAGAACAGCAACAGATAAATAAGGATAGTTAGTGTTGTTACATGAGAATTCCTACTGGAACATATACTCTCCATTACTCTGCAGTGAGAGATAAGCATCCAAACCAGGTGAGATCTTCTTGGGCAAAAGACAGCCCCAGAAAAGTGTAATACTGGGACCCTATTTTCCACCAATTACATTTTAGAAAGCCTCTCACTTTTGGTTTCATACTCCCTGAGGGAATATGTTTTTAAATTAAGAAAAGTATATGGTCTCAGCCTTAATTCATTCCAGGGCTAAACTACTGTAGCCGTGTATGACTGTATGTATTTCAGCCTCTTCTTTGGAGTCATCATGTATTGTAAAGTTAATGAAATATTCACTGGCATAGAGAAAAGTTGAATGGATATCTGGTAAATCTCTGAATTTTCACTTTATTTCTCCCAGTAAATATTTACTTAATTCACGCAAATATGGTGGAGCTTCCACAGTGGCCATAGAAATAGACTTTCTATGCCCAGGCTTATTTCTTGGTGGAGAGGCTATTATATGTAGAAAATGTTGGTATGTGACTTCCCCAGACAGCAAAATGTATTGGGACCTGACATTCTTAGAATTTTAATTGTCTAGCCAAAGGCTGGTGAATAAAATAAGGCTTGTGGAAACATAGTGTCCTGGTGTTTGGTTTCTGATATGGTTGGTGTATCCTTCTCAATCTAGTGAGGACAGACATAGTTACCTAAACATAGGCTGTTTTACATACTCCAAGGTACGCAAGACATCTGCTTGGAATTTACACATCCCACATCCTTCTGGGATGGCAGCTGAAGGTATTTGTTTAGACAGCTCATTGCTAGTGCTTCAACATTTTCTAATTCTCTATTGGGTTAGGTTCAGACAGTGTGATTATGGAATCTGCAAGAGTTGGGGTAATATCAGTGCAAGCTTAGTAACAGAAATAAAGGACCATATGGAATTTATGAGTATAATTTGTGGAATTGTGGGTAACCATTATAATTCAAGATACTTTTAGGATTTGAATTCTGAAACTAGCATTGGGGAAACTGCTGTTTGACCTGATTCTGCATCTGCATCTGAATCTGACTTCAAGGGGCAGAGGAGCAAGGTTCTTGGGCAACAACATGAAGGATAGTAAGTAAATTTATCCAGGTTATCACAGCAGACTTCAGGCTGCTCAGGGAATTAGTAAGGAAGGTACCCTGGGAAAATGTTTTTATAGGTGCTGGTCACTTTTTAATCACCTTCTAAGGGCACAGGATCAGGCAATTCCCAAATGCTGGAAGTCAAGCAGGCAGGGCAGAAGGTCAGCTTGGCTGAGCAGGGATCTTCTCAGGGAAGAATACGGAGATGCTCCTTGCCACTGTAGGGAGAAAATTCGTGTGGCCAAAGCTCAGATGAAATTGAAGCTGCCAGAAATGTGGGGGGCAATGAAAAGAGTTCTTTCAAAAATATTAATGGCAATAGGTAGTATAGAAATATCATTGACCTGTTACAGGATGAAGATGGTCGCCTCATAAACAGAGATAGAGACAAGACAGAAGTGTTTAATGCTTTCTTCATCTCTGTCTTCAACAGACCAAGGGGGTTTCAGTGCCCTGAGCTGGAGGACCATGATGGAGAGAATCATCAATTCCCAGTTGATCCTGAAATTGTGCATGATTTGCTGTCCCAGATGAATCCCTTCAGATCTATGGAACCTGATAGGATTCATCCAAAAATTATCAAAGAGCTGGCTGATGTCATTGCAAAACCCCTCTCAATGATTTTTGAGCAGACTTGGGAATCCGGAGAGGTCCCAGCTGACTGGAAGCTGGTGAACGTTGTCCCAGTTTTCAAGAAGGGCAAGAAGGAGGACTCTGAAAACTACAGATCTGTCAGTCTCACTTCAGTGCCTCTTAAAGTTATGGAAAAGACTATTCTGGGAGGTACTGAAAAGCACTGAAAAACAACACTGTCATCACTCACAGCCAGCACAGCTTCATGAGAGGAAAATCCTGCTTATCCAACCTAATTTCCTTTTACGACAACGTAACCCACCTAGTTCATCAAGGGAAGCCAATTGATGTCATCTTTTTGGAGTTCAGTAAAGCTTTCAATACTGTCTCTCACAGGATCCTTCTGGACAAAATGTCCAGCACAAAGTTGGATAAACACATCATGTGGTGGTTGAGCAATTGGCTCACAGGTCAAGCAAAGAGGGTAATAGTGAATGGGGCGACATCAGAATGGCGACTTATCACTAGAAGGGTTCCACAGGGCTCCATGTTATGCCCTGTGCTCTTCAACATCTTCATAAATTACTTGGATGCAGGACAGAAAGAGATACTAAGCAAGTTTGCAGATGACACAAAACTGGGAGGACTGTTGACTTCCTCGAAGGCAGGGAGGCCCTGCAGAAAGACCTCAACAAATTAGGGGACTGGGCAATCACCAACCGTGTGAAGATCAACAAGGAAAAGTGCCAGATTCTGCACTGGAATGTGGCAACCCTGGATGTTCGTACAGACTGGGGAATGAGGTGCTGGAAAGCAGTGCCATGGAAAGGGACCTGGGGGTCCTGGTTGATGGTAAGTTGAAGATGAGTCAGCAGTGCCCTGACAACCAGGAGGGACAACCATGTCCTGGGGGGCATCAGGCAAAGCATCAACAGCCAGTCGAGGGAGAGGATTGTCCTGCTCTTCTCTGCGCTAGTGTGGCCTCACCTTGAATATTGTGTGCAGTTTTGGGAACTGCAATATAAAAAAAGATATATTCATCTTTTAGAGAGTGTCCAAAGGAGGGCAACAAAGATGATGAAGGGCCTTGAGGGGAAGCCTCATGAGGAGCGGCTGAGGTCACTTGCTCTTTTCAGCCTGGAGAAAAGGGGACTGAAGGGAGACCTCATTGCAGTCTACAAATTCCTTGTAAGGGGAAGAGGAGGGGCAGGCACTGATCTTTTCTCTGTGGTGACAGAATCCGAGAGAATAGGTTGAAGCTGTGTTGGGGGGAGGTTTAGGTTGTATATTAGAAAGAAGTTCTTCAAGCAGAGGGTGATTGGGCACTGGAACAGGCTCCCCAGGGAAGTGGTCACAGCATCAAGTCTGCCAGAGTTCAGGAAGTGTTTGGACAGTAGTCTCAGGCACATGGTGTGACTCTTGGTAATTCTCCTGTGCAGAGCTAAGAGTTGGATTTGATGATCCTGATGGATCCCTTCTAACTCAGCATATTCTGTGATTCAGTCAGCATTTTCCTGAGGCTAGTGTTTTCTCATCTAGAGAGATCAGTTCAACAGAGTCAAATTATAATAGCTTGAAAATCATCAATTGCTTTATACATATGCTAGAGCAATAAGAAAAACTGGAATACATTAACAAAAATATGGGGTTTTTTGTTGTTTCCTTCAAAAAAACCCTCAAAATCCCCTAACATTATTTTTAAGATTCCATACTGTCACGAGAAAAGGGAGGGGGAATTTGCCCTACCCTTAGAGGGGGGAAATTTTCTTGACCCTTAGTGATTTATTTGTCTGTTGGTGCCCCAGGGAAGCCGAAAACTTTATGACTGACCAATCTGTCAGCATCCCTGTCACCAAATAGATTCACAAGATTGGAGGGCCATTCGATTGCCATTTTTGGGGCAGGCTAAGCCAACAGCATACAGAAGACCTCTTTATTAATACAGATTGTGACAGTTTAATAAGGTTTGTAGGTCATCGGTCATAGCGTCTGACTGGAAAAACGTGTTCAAAGCAATCTACTAATGCTACAAAGCAAGCACAAACACAGGTTCTAATACAAAGCGACTACTAATGTACTATAGAGCAAGCAAAAACTCTAGTCCTAAAAGCAACATTCAGTGCATGTAGAGTATGATTCTTACCTAATAGGTACCCCTATTGGGTAAGGGGGGAAAGACAAGTTCAGCCTGTTGACTGATCCCAGCAGTTTTAGTGGAGTTTTCCTCCAATTTCCCTCTATTCTTCACTTACTTTTATACTATCTCTTTAGGTTTAGGTGCAGCTTGAGTGACTTTAGTTATAATCATTTAATTAGGTAGTTGTCCTTAGCACTTATCACCCTTAGTGGACAGATGCTGTAGGGTCTTTGAACTACGAAGTATCATCGTGTTCCCCTCCCTGCAGGGATGTCTATGGAGGGAGGTTGCAGCACCTCCACGCTACTCTCCTCTCTGTTCCATCCCCTGTGGTAGGTGCTTAATATTGTTCAGTGAATCTTTATGGAGCATGTTTACCACATTCCATCCGAGGAGCAGCAGCTGCATTTTACCCTGTAATTCTTAGTCTCCTCTAATTTTTAACCCTATCAATCGTTCCACGCATACCCCTCATTTTGACTTTTTTTTCCTCCTCTTTCATTCACTAGAACAATCTTCTTGGTTCTCCAATACAAATTTTTTTGGTGTTTTAATTCTTTTTGGTAAAGCAGTAATAATAAAATATAGCATATTAATGGGAAACTTTTGTCTGCTTAAGGTAAAACCTGTGATGTGACTGTAATTATTTCTACTATTTTTGTATTCTTTAACATGTATATTGTCTAAATATATGCATTCAATAAACTATTTATTATTCTAATAACTATACTGGTTATTTGAAAATCAAGGGAACGGCTAAGAAATAACTATTATCTTTTCTATAGTGCTTCCACAGAATTGTTAGGCAATACTCTATATTTTCTAGAAATTATGCAAAAAAAACCCATAACAAAATTTGAAACTTAAGGAAAGCTTAATTGAAACAGTAGTATTACTGAAGTACATTTAAAGACAAACTTTATTTCTACAATTTCTGTAAAATTATCATTCTGATACAAAACATAACTTTTTGCCACTAATATAAATATATATACTGTAATACTGATGGGACCAGGCATTGAAAAGGTATCCGGAGGTCCAAATTCTATTTCTATTCATTCATAATAGATCCCAAATGAGTAAATTTAGTTTCTACTACTTTTGTGGGATTCTAACTACTATATTCTTTGTGTGTATTTAGACTATTTAATTCATTGAGGCATGAGCAACTTATAAAGTGGTTGGGACATTGGATCCCTTATTTCCTTGAGACACTCCAAGTACTGGTGCATTAATAAAAACAGTTGAGTGGTGGATAGATAGAAAACATCACCTACAAAACTGGTAAGTGTAGACCCATTGGAAACACAAAAGGTTTATGGATCAACATGTCACTTCTTCCCTAAAGAAGCAGTAGGCAAATCAAGACAAGGTAGACTAATGGAAAGCATAATGCTCATGAGCTGTCAAAAAATCTCTTGTATGTGCGTACAACAGCATACCAGAGGTGTGTTGCTCATGAGGAAGCTTTGATTTGTGTATGAGTGATCATTCTTTCTTTGGATTATGTAAGGCATACAGTCAAAACTGTGTCATAGCTTTGTTTGATTTTTTTCCTTTCCTTTCCAAAGGAATAGAAAAGAGAAGAGGATTTTACGCAGAATGGGCATTTTTTGCTTATTTAAATAATAGATATATATTGACTTGTTATAATTAAATTGCCATTAAGACATTTAAAATGTCAGTGCTGTTTTGAATCAGTTTGGAGGAAGGAAATTACTTATTTACAACAATTCAACCTTGAAAAGATGTTATTTTGAGAGAAAAAAAAACTTTGAAGGCTATTGTTAAAGCTTTATTATTGTTCAGTAATGAGCATGTTAAGAAAAAGACCAAACTACACAGAGGTTACATAAATTTAGTGTATATGCTATTTATAAAGGTCCCATCATCTCTTAGTGTAGCTGATTAGAATCACTTGTAAGTATGAAAATGATTGTGTAATCAAAGACACATAAATGTGGGGTTTTTAATTACTCACACCTGCGCACATTCAAAACATCACACCCTGCTGTATTTTTCCAATGCTGTAAAAAACAAACAATCTGTTAAGATTTAGTTTGCTATTTTTAAACACCCACAACTTGTTATTTAAAGCGCAATTGTCACATGGGGTTTCTTTTGTTGTGGTTTTGTGTTTTTTTTTTTTCTTAAATATAGCAAAAATCTCTGTTTATCATGCAGAGATATGTACAGTTGTGTTTCATTAGTTATTGAATGCATTGTTCCATCAGAACTGAAAATAAAATATTATAAAATGCTGTAAAATGATATCTAAAGGTAAAGAAAAATGGATTTTTTGAACATATATTTCATCCAGCAATTTGAGAATTACAGCATTTCCTCAAGATTGTGAGACATGAATTCAGGTCCCTACTTTGTCTGAAGAGAGCTGAAGACATACTAACACTTATAATTTTACGTCTAATTTTGGATTAAGGCTCAAGAATGGTGAGGTGGAGGAAGGAAACCAATTCTTGTCATATAAATAATTGAGCAGTTCTAACACCCAATTGATATCACCACCTTTTCCAGTGAGTATATCAGATAAAACCCAAAGGAACATTCCAGTGCATGAGTTCCTGACTCACAGAATATATAAATTGTCCTTACAGAGCAAAGCCACTCTAACAGGAAAAATAGCCATTATGGTGTTTAATAGGAAGGTGCTCAGCTTTCATGCTGATGCCTAGACCAGCTCTGATTCTGTGATCTATCTTTGTCTGATTCAGAAAGAAATCTAAACTTTTGTCTTCCCCTCTCTGGTTGTATATGCTAACTACACTGGGACACCAGCCCACTTCTGTCTCTTAAGAGTAATATATCTAGAGAAGAGACACCGATATTTTGTTTTGACAGTGACTGTGATTTTATATGAGCTGTTCGTTGCTTCTGTTTTTCCACTGTGTCTGAAATATTCAAGCAACCCTTGGGAGCCTGCTTGGCCTGTCCAGGCACAGCAAGGTTTACTATTTGAACTTACTGAGCCCCAAGGAGGCTGCTGGACATGCTCCAAGACAGTTGTCATAGCTGCAGAATCTTGATGCTCTTTATTTGTATATGTTCCCCTATGTCATTCCCCCCCACAGTGGTAATTCACATTAGACCTCCAGGATGTTGCTGTTTCTGTGCCTTAAACTCTGTGTACATCACCTATCATTATTTTCAGGTCAAGCTACAGCCAGACCTTTTTTTTATGGTTAGTTGGTGCTGCTGCTTTTCACATTACCTCATCTGGCTCCCTTTCTGTGAGAAAAAACAGAGAAGAAACTCATAGCCTAATACTTTACTTGCTCTTTACTTTCTCTTTTCCATCTTCCCTCTGGGTGAGCATGTAAGGATTCTCCATCTTTTCTCGCTTGTTTGATCCTTTTCCATTTCTGTTCAAATACTGATAAAACAGAAGATAATAAAACTTGCCCAGCAACAGCATAACTCTAGCCTTAGATTTCTCCCCCCTCCTTTAACATTTAAAACAAAACTCTCTAACATTCCCTTGGCCCGAACAAATACATACATTTACTTTAAAATCAATCTATTCAGTAAACCTTGTGTGGCTTGTGATGGCAGTTCAGCCCTGAGCTGGCAGCATCCCCAAGCATAGTAGGGCAAAGCTACCACACGGAAAAATTACCCCCCATTGTGAAAGAAGGAAGAGAGAGATGGATAATCTGAATCCTATGGAGGGGCTGTGGGTTCCAGAATGGATGAGCATTAGTCATCATTAGTAGTCACCCATGTTGTTCTATACTAGGTTACTTATCTCAGTCCACCAGTAAGAGACCAAAGGCTTCAAGCGCCACAGGTAGTCTGTATGAGGTCTGTTCACAAGTGCTCATGTAAGACTTTTGCTGGTGTATCTGCCTAGAAGTAGTTGGATTTAGCCCAAGGATGAGTAGCCTTTCAGAAGCTTTCCACAAGCAGTAAGATCTGTCTAAATTTTAGCTTCCTTATATTTAGTGCCAAAGGAGAAAAACCAAAAAGGGTATTGGTGAGCTCTTTACAATAGTTTAACAATTGTTTCAGTTCTGACCTGCTCATGATTCTCTGCTTCTCCCTCTTCTGAAATGCACAGCCTGCAATTTCATGCACTAAACAATTACTGCAGATAAAGTTGTTGATTGTGAGGGCACTCGAGCCCACCACTAGCTCTTGCTGTCCCTACCCACCCTTCCCATGCCACAGCAGGGCCTGTCTCCAGCTCCCCATAGCTCTGCCCTGTCTGATCTTAGGCCCCCTGAGCCAGACCCACTCATTGACTCATGTCCCAGCTCAACCTTGACCTGTTCCCATCCCCAGTGAGGTGCCTTGTGCCCCCTGGCTGCCCTGCTCCTGGCTGAGGCAGTGGGATTTGCAGTGCCTGGTGGCCCTCCAGGAGACCCTGGCCCTGATTGTGAACAGAAAACTTCATGAGAAGGGAAACACTGTCCATTTTGCAAAAGTAGTAAATGTCAAATAATGAAATACTTCCTAAAAGTTTCTCATCTTGAGCTTCATATAGCTTTACAGAAAAACCTGCAACAACCTCATTAAACAACCATAATCCTGGTCTGGAACAGGCATAGAGTTGTCCACCCAACTGTTTCTCAGCTCACTTGTACACTGTCTGCATGTTTCTGTTGTTTTCCTTACACTGACAACTTCTTAATTTTTTATTTTTTTTTCAGCAGGCGAGGGCTGGGAGGCATGAACGGCCAAGGGAAAATGCAGGATGTGGGTGGTCTATCTTTAGCTGCAGTAGCATGTTTTCAAAATGACTTAATCTGCTTGAGATATCTTTTCCTCAGTTACTGTGGTTCTGCTAGTCAGTAAATGCAGCACAGGGAACTTAACTGACCATATTTGCAAGAGGTGTTGTTAATATTATTCCTGATAACTTGACACCCTACCTTTCTTCTTTATATTGAATGTGTTTTTACCTCAATATGCCATTTACTTCTGCAGAAAGTCATAATAGCAAACTAACACACACACTTATAGAAGAAAAATAATCTTCTCTAATGGGCTGTGGTGATGCACTTGGCTTTTTTGCACCCTTTTTGTTATGATAAGATTTCCAGTAATGGTCTTCATTAGGTAGGAAATCAAACTAGTCTTCCCAAAAAAAGAAGAGGGCCCACAGCTGATAGTTGTGACATTGTTTTACTGATGTAGGAATCTGGAGCAACAGGAAAAGACCTGTCCACATGAAACTGCTGCATTACTGATTTTTCAAGTGAGTATGGAGAATTACATGTATTTTATGCTCCAAGTAATGAATTTCTAAAATGCATGTTTCTTACTGTTGGCTTTTTTTCATACAACAGGTAAAGAACTTTCAATCTTGAGTTCTCTTAACTAATTTAAGAATTACTCTGTTTCTTTCTTAGTAAACCTACAATAAGATAAAACCTTCAGTAAGTAAAATTTAATAATCTCTAAGTTACATGCCCATGCACTAAATCCTCAAGTCCATATTCAATGTCATTCAACATTAGCCCTTACACAGGCAAAGTCTCGTAGTCTTTGATCTCATGATCCTATATGTTGTATTGAATACTACTTTACAAGTATTTGCCATTGTCTCAAAGAATGACTGTTAGGTCAATAAGTAATTAGCATGGTCAAAAGCTTTTATATAATGTATTGTTGTTTTTTAAACCAAAGCTCCCTTTTCTTAAAGACTTTTGCATTGCAAAAGAATTCAATTTCTTGAAATGCATACTGATCTATGACTAAAAGGACAAAGTGAAACGGAGAACCTCTAATTCATTACCTACCATGAGATCTTTCAAACAATCTAGAAATACTTCATTGTAGATTAAAGCAGATTTCTTTTGCTTGGCAAAGTTTCTTTTCCTCTTGATAGGAAAGGGGACTCAGCATTTCTTAGTGGAATAATTTCATGGCCTCTAACTAATAGTCTACAACTGGACAAGGGAGGTAACATGAAAAAACCTCAATATTTTGTAGCTCAACATTTTTTGTTTACAGACACCATATCAAAGAGGACTGTTGGTGCCTTTTCACTGTGTCAGATTACACTGACAAATTATATATGAGATTTTGTAATTTTAAAATAAATTCCTAAGTGGTTTTTGAAAATTATTTTCTTTAATACATTCAAATTATTTTTATTGAGTTTACATTCAGTCTTGACAAATTTCAAACAACAAATCTTATATGTGTTAGAATTACGTACGACATGTACTAATGATCATTAGGCTAAACTTCAAGTGTTAAATTTCTGCAATTAAAAAGGTCAGAGATTGCATCTAGAGTATTATTAGACATTTGGGAATGCCTGTTTCTTAAATCAAACATAAGAAAAGTTATTTAGTGAAAATTTTACCTAGGTCTTTTTTGCCGTCCTTCCACTGGTGAACATTTCCTATTATCTCCTGAGAGTATACATTCTGTAAGCTGAATAGGGATATAGCATTTTTACAGCTGAAAAATCCTTAGGAACTATTTTTACAGTTGTCTTTCCTATTTCCTACGCACATTTCAGGTGTAAGCTGGAACTTTAGTTGTGTGTCTGAATGGATGGGCAGAATTCCAGAGCAAAACTCTGGCACACTTGGCAAGGGTGAATTTTTTAAAGCCATGAAAATGTAAAAGGAAGGGAAATATAAAAGAAAATCTGTATCTCATCATGTGACTGCTGCCAGCTGCTGTTGCAACAGCAAAATGTGTATAATAAGGTTTATTCTACTCTATGAATCTGTTAAAATTAAAGGCATCTTCAAAAATAGATTAAATAAAACTGATACTCTGAGCATAACATTTTTACCCCTTCTCTTATCTAAATATTGTTACTCACCATCCTGCACAACCATTACCCCCACAAGTTATCTTTTTCTACATGGCTAAACACTGTCTTTCAGTTCTCTAGTATTTTAAAGAAATATTTAAAGGAAAAGAAAAATTAAAAAGTTTGAAAGCCTTTAATGCTTTGTTGATCTCTTAAATGTATTTCCTATATTAGAATTCAAGTCTGGCACCTTAGAACTGGGAATATGCACCTGCTATTTGAAGATTTTAGGCACTTAATATTACATGTAGACATTAAACATCTAAATATTTTTTTTAACATGCTTTGAAAACCTGTGTATTTTCACCATTTAATCTTTATGCTTATATCTTGGCATTATTCTCAAGATATCCATAGTCAACTGAGTAAGTAGATCTAGGTCTCGTGACACTCTGAGTTATAATGTCTATAAGTCAGGTATGTAAATCTGAGACTATAATTCAGTTTTCCCACTGAGGTGTTAGAGGCATCCCTGCACCTGCACCTCCAGGATGGAATGCAATTAGGCAGAGGCTGATGCAGAGAAAACTGAACAGAATGCTGAATTCTGGGATACTTTTCTTAGCATCTTGGAATAAAAAGCATCAAAGACAGAGGTGCATCTGAAGTGCCTTTCTTCAGGATCTTGCTTAGCAGCTTCTGTGCAACTGGGATTTAGGGTTTTCAACTTCCATTTCAGTTCATATGCACAAGTCACGCTTTTCACTTAGAGTACAAGCAGGTAAAAATTCTGCCTTTCTGGAAAATACTTCAGTGGTAGGAGTACACTACAGGCAGCATAGTACTTGGTTCAGTTCTCCTTAACCTGGAAAGGCCTGACCTTCCATCTCCTCCATCTGTTCTAAAACGATAAATAGAATGCACTAGGACCCCGAGGGTAAGTAGTGTGACATGCCTTATGTCCTCATGGCGATAGTCTCTTAGTGGTCCCATTCATACTTTTTATCTGTAACAAACCCTTATCAGCCTACAACTGGGATTGCGCCTAGGAAAGTGCTGGTATGATATGGGCTGGTATGGGCAAGAAATGATGCTGAAAACATGCTGATGATAGAATACCATGAAAGAGAATTTGCCAGTATTAGACGCAATGTCCTGGCTCTGCCTAAATTAGTAGACTAGACATAGTCATTAATACCATGATTATGAGTTTCTGGGGTGCTCCATGTACTTGTCATTCTTCTTTTTGAAGCTGTGCCACCATGCAGTCAGGAATACTTGATTGAGAAATCCAGAAAGAGAACAAGTGAAAGACAAGTGACCTTGTCAGTGAAGTTGAAAGCACTCTGTGAACAAAGAGAAAACTAAATCTGTGAGTCGTACTTGCTTGACAAGTGTTCTCAAGGCAATGTAGAACCAGCAAATATCACCTCCATTTCTCTCCTTCTTAAAATTTCAAAGAGAATAAAAACTGCTCAGTTCCTTGAAAGCATGTTTTACCCTGTATATTCAAAGTGGGTGAACTCACCTTCATTCAGCTTGAAGAGATGAAAGATATCTACAGTTTCCTGATTATGTGATTCTACAATGCAGATTACACCTACTTTAAATAGACAAGATTCTTCCCAAACCCTGGCTAATTTGTACTGCAGACTTTGCATTCCATTCACCGGTCCAAATGAGAGGTAATCACTGAGATAAGATAGACTCTGATATTCTGGTCTGAATTTTGATAAAAGGAAGATGCAAAGAACCCTTGAAGGGCATTATTTATAGATTCTAACCCCCTCCTCCCCCATAATCCTTTGTGAAAGGATTTTCACACAGCTTGTGAAAAATATGTATAGATATTTACAGACTGTAGAGGTGTGATACCTTCGGGACAAAACCCTCCTGTTTTTTAGGTATTGAATTTCACAAAGCTGAAACACCAGCTACAGTGTGCAGGATTGCTCGTTAGGACTGTTTAAAGCCCGCTTTAGATCACAGCTGTCATGAGAACTCATGAGTCTCAATTATTTGATTCACGCAGATGTTTTAAGTTGTATTAATTATTTACATATAACAGAAACAATTGCTACCGCAGTCTGGCTAACCGGGTTATTAAACACATTGCCCACTAGGTGGGGGTAGACAACCTTCTTCAAACAGCGGCATTCCTGGAAGAGGAAAATTTAGTCGAAGAACTTATAAAATCCACACTAAATGTAGATTTTTGAGCAGTATTGTTTTTTTGGGGGGGATTTTGGTTTTATATGAGGGGTTTGCATGTTTGGTTTGTTTTTTGTGTTTTTTTTTTTTCCACCCGTTGGTTTTTATCGGTTTCTTTGGTTTTATTTTGTTTTGCTGGGATAAACCAAGAATTACTATTTGTGAACTACTGGACGCTAAAGGTGATAATGAACTGAGATCACAAGCAATTAAGTTTTATTTAAGTTGATGGAAAACTACAGTGTTGAACGTCCACTATTACAAGTCAGGACATTCCTATAACAATACAAGACAAGTATTCCATTGGTAAATAAAATAAGTAGGTGCATTACTGAAATATCACTCATGGGTATGATATGCTTGCAGACTGATGTGGATTGATTATTTTCAACTGCTTTTTGAGCATCAGACCCAGTTTATTCCAATAAGTGGTTCACAAAAAGTAGATCCAGAAATTTTAAAGCTGTAGAAACAACAGAAAGTGTTCTACCTTGTCAGAACGCAGTGAGGCACCACAAGTCAATGAAAGTATGATTTGATTAGAAAGTTCATAGGACACAAATATTGTATGTGCATCAGAAAGATTCCACATGACTTCTATTTCTGAGTGAAAATTGCAAGGAAAGTTAAAGTGAAGTCAGAGTGGCTTCAATTTCTAAGCTGGATCACACAAATATGACCATGTATGTATATTGCAATGAATGAATGAATGACTGCTTTTTCTGTAAGTCAGCAAATAAACAGATATTAAAATAATACACTTAAAATATCATTAAAAACCTGGTTGGCAGGAGACGTCAGTTGTTGCAAATTCTAGAGGCCTTTCATAAAGCAGGTTAGTGGACAATATTGTCAGACTAATGATTTTTTATGATATCATCTAGCATTTAAAAGGTGTGATACATGGAATCAAAGTTTAGTAATTTAATCTACTGTTCTTTTCCTTTTCAGTAACATCTTTACTGCTGCATATATTTCTTAATTGTTGTAACATAGTGGGAGTTGAGACAAGAAATTCATGACTTTATGAGCACATTCAATTTTGCTTAATTTGAAGGAGCCAATATGTTATTTGAGAACAGACAATTAAAATTCACTTTCTGGCACTTTCAGGTTATCATTAAAAAAAAAATCATCAAATTAAAAATGAAAGCATATTGTAATATTCTAATAGCTCAAATTATTTGTGTGCTGTAATGACTGTCCCATTTTTATTTTAGAAAATATTATCTAATGAATTTTGTTGCTTTCCTTCCACAAAGTAAGAAGGTGTTCCATCTTTTGTTTCACTCTCTGTCATCTTTTCTTTGCTTAAGGTCTACTTGCACAGGGGTTTTTTTCTCATTTGTGCTAATAAATAATGTTGTATAAATGTTAAACTTACTTCTGCGTGTTATTATTTTCCCATAATTGAATGTTACATATAAAGGCATTTTTTCCTACCGTGAAAAGAGATGTAGAACTCAAATTTGGAACTAGCTTGATATCAGTTGTAGAAAACCCACTTGCAGCATCTTCAAGTCCTACTAGTCCTACTAGTCCTACTAGTCCTAAAATGCTTCTTTCACTATAGCACTCGACACAAAGCCAGTGGATATGCTTTGAAACAAGAAAAACAATACTTCAGAATATATCATAGAATATATACTTACTAAATTCTGTAATAATATGCATAGTAATATTAAACTACATCACAAGTACTTTAAGAAATGAATATTATAAATTTCAAATATTCCTTGATCAGATATTTTTGGTGATGCAAATGATATATGAAAGTGTATTGAAGTATATCAGACTATGAGTTCAATCATATTAAATAATACCTCATACTCAAATTGGTTTAACACAGGTTTAAAGAGCTTTTAAAGAATTTTAAAATTTATTCTGTTAGGGGAACTAATTTAAATGTGTCAAAGTATCAAGTGCTGAATATATATGCATTGCTATCAAACCACTCTGAATGTTCTACCTCTTCTAAGACATATTGTACTGATAGGTTACTTAATATCATTTAGGAAACACTTTTGTATACTAAAGCAATCCCATGCCGTGTAGCGATACATACTCATATTGTATTCATGATAAATATTTACCCCTCTTTTGAGTATCTATTTAGTTATCATATAATGTATACTTTTCTTGACTGATTATATGCAGGTTGGAAGACTCTCTTCCATTTCCCACTGTGTTTTATTTAATTTGTTCAAGAATCCCTTAAGAAAAGACATATGCCTATGACCATAACTGTTTTTCACTGTCTTTGTGCCACAGTGAACTTCTCTGTAGCTGCTCTGAATGATGAGACTTCTCTCTTCTTCCTCTACACATACTTTTTTTCTACATTACACATCTCCACCAGTGGTTCAGTGTCATAGACCGAACACCATTCTAATCTAAGTGTTCCACAATCTCCTTTCACTTTTCTGCTGTCAACACAATCCAAAACCGACTGCAGTTAAGGTACTTTGTACACTTCAACATAATTACACAGTAATAGTTGCAGTACCAGAAAGAGAGAAACCTGGATCTCACTCAAGTCAATGACAGCTTTTGCACCACAAACTGGATTTCACTAGCAAGCTTTTAAACTTCAATCTAAATATTCAGATCAGTTTGCAAGTACCAAGTCTCCTTTTGTTGTTTGGTTTTTTATTTATTTTTTTTTTTTTTGCTATTCCTATAATCCCAAGCAGAATGAACATACTGTGAACTGTCCAATGCTTGATTGTTGAACTTACCACATTGTGCATACACCGTGTGAACACTGAATACATGTGCAGCCAGTTCAGTTCTAAATATGTCAGGTGTGTTAAACATTTACTGATACACTCAGTGAACAATCAGTGCATTCCTGATAATTTCAGCTCTATGCAATTGCAGAGAGTTTTAATTGCTTTTTGTTTTAATTTATTTTAATTGCTCTTGCTCTGATGGAGCAACTGTACTTCTGGGAATCCAATACATATGACCAAATTCCTCCTTTCTCAGCAAGGTAAATACCTTTTCTTCTAGGAAGAAAAGAAAAAGGCGTGTTCTGAGAAACCAGGACACATAGATACATCAAAAACAGTAAATTAAACACTGTCAAGACCTGTTCTCTGGCTTTGAGGCCAAATGACACAAATAAACCATAGCTAATTTGCCATTACTAGACTTTCTTACCCTTTAGAGTATGGCATCTGCATTCAAACTTGTAACTGGAAATTCTCTTGCCCTTCATACAAACTTCAAGCCATATCTGGGAGAATACTGGTTTAATCAGGCCAAAATCATGGCAAAGCACTACTCTAACTACTTAACAGGATAGGGAAAAATTTTTCAAGGTTTAATATGTTAGAATAGAATAGTCACAATGCCTTTAAGAGTGATATTGACTGGGTGAAAAGGTTGACCTGAAAAGACTTTTTTGGTTGGTTCGTTGGTTGTTTTTTTTTGTTTGTTTGGAAAGAACTCATTCACCTGACTTTTTTTAGTAGCTGAAACTACTCACAAATTTAGATTGAATATACAGATTCAGTTGAAAAACAACAAATGAAACATTAAAAAAATCAGAGGAGATAATTGCAGCCATTCCTAGCTGGCACATTCTGATTTTGCTCTGCAGGTGGACTTGTTGGGATCCAGGTGTAATTCCACAAATTCAGGCCAGAAGGGCCTGAGACTAAGACAGGCAGAGGGAAATTTATTTGAAGATACAGGCTACTGTAGAGTTCTGTCTCTTCCTAGCTCAGAACACAAACCTCAACAGAAATTTTCCCTCTCTCAGCAAAATGCCTTACTCTGCAAGTTATAGAGCAGCCTGGAGTGTAAGGCTGTTCCAATTTGTATTAATTGAATGCTTATTAATTCAGAACCTGGTAGCCACCTACCTGCTCTTCCCAGCTGAGTGCCTGAATTACAAGGTTTGTGATAGGAGGCAGGAAATAATGAATGCTGAATGGTATAGTAATACCTTTAAAAATTTCCTTTTAAAATGTGTGGACTTGAGACAATACACTTCTCTTGAATTTGAACATTTCTTTGATTTTTCAAGAAATGTGTAAAAAAATTAATCCCTTAACTCAATTAAGTGTATTGGACTGAATTTATTTCTTTTAGAACTGTCAGAACAGCAAGTACTCGTTTTACTCATTGGATTTGAAATCGAAAAGAAGATCCCCCAAAACAAACTTCTGCATTTTTACTAAAGCCTTTGAGAGGGAAAAAATTATAATTTCATGTTATTCACTATTCTTTTTCTCCCAGTTGTCAACTGAAGTTGTGAAGTGATTTGATTTGATCTTACTTTATTTTCCATGTTTTAGTAGGAAAGTCAGCAAGGACACTAACATTCTGCATATCCTGGTGTGTATGCAAAATAATAGGCTCAAAGCATACTAATGACTGCCAGTTCATGCTGTCTACGGAGGATTACTAAGGATTACATGTAATTATCTTAAATTGCACACTAGTTTTTGCCAATTTTTTTTAAAAAGTGGAATTGATAGGGCTTCTAATTTCCTGCTAAGATTTTGCTTTTATATTTTGCATTTAATATTTCCTCTTTTACAAAAAATATGAAAATACTATAATAAATGAAAGAGTCCCTGAAAGTCACTTAGGGATTAAATATATGAATCTCAAAACTGCATACAGAAGTTAGGGACAATACCACTAATTTATTCAATATTTTACGAAATCTTGCACAAAATAAACTTTTAAAATGTCACTGACATTTTATAATCCAGAGCAGATTCTGGTTTTCATTTAAGTAATTTTCGTTTTCATTTAAATCAGAATAGAAGAATCCTGGGGGGTCATTTCAGACTGACAGTGTAAAAGAGAAACAAGATGTATCACTGAAACAAACAAAAAATAATATCTGGAGAGTTTTGTAAATGTTCACATTTTGCACATAAACAGAAAGTTTCTAGAAAAAAAGTCAGTAACTATTTCTTGAAACCTAGTATGGACAGAGATAATTTTAGGTTGAAGAAATTTTAAGACGGAAGTCTATATTGTCAACCAGTCAAAGATTAACTGACTCTTCCAATTAGGCCCTTATTTTTCAAGGTTTGCAGAAATGTAATTACCATTAAGATCACTTCGCCTTTGCTATCTTTGATGAAACTGGAAAATGGGTTTAAAACTTGAGCAAATATAAAAATATAATTATTATTAAAAAAAGAAAGAAAAAAGTCTGATTTTATTGAAAGTGGAGAAAGGAATTTATGAAAATCTCTGTGCCAATTGATATCCTCAGAATTGGTGCTATTTTCTGTCTAACATTTCAAATACCTGAAATCCTTTGGCACCTTCTTTTTGGTTTTAGCAGTACATGGACATTTTTCAAGTCCTTGTAATACCATATAATTAAACCAGATGTTTACCATACCAGTGGAGAATGTTTGAATATTTTGAAATAAATGGTCTTTTCTAGTAGAAGTTCTTCTGGCTTATTTACTGGAGTTAACCTTGGATAAAAAGCAACCAGCCATGATCATCCCAAACTGGCTGGATGAGTTACCTCAGTGCTCTGTGCCTGTTACTTAGGTGAGAAGAAAAATTCTCTCTCTGATAATACGGAAGTAAGTAAAAGCTAAGCAGTTTTTAATGCTTAATTCTAGAAGAAGATTTAGGGACAATTGGTGTTCTTTTAATTGTGTTGTCAGACTTCTAATTACAGTCCAACAGGATCTCCTCATCAGTCTGCCTGACCAGTGGTCCCTCTTTCCCTGCCCTCCTTAAATTTTCCAGTTCATGGGTGTCCGTGGCGTAAAAAGTGAGTGTAACAAAACTAAATATAGGAATTTATGGAAGAGGAAGGTGACATTTGTTTTGAAAAGTTTCTACATGTTTTCACTTACTCATATTCTCATGTTCCCATCTTTGCAAGCTGGGGGTTCAGGCAATCTAACCAGGACCACTTGTATGCCATCTACTGAGTCCACATCACATCTCTTGCAGCATTTTTGAATAGTGATGAGAAACTAGTTTTTCTTTTAGTCTCTTCATGCTTTTTAGATGCCAACAGTTACTTAAGTAATTCTTTTGCATCAGAATTTAGTTTATCTAAGTATCCAAAACATTAGGCAAGGTTGCCAGTCATTGCCCCTTTTTCTCTGCTTGGAATATACAAATCTTTATCATTACAGCCTGTATTCCTTATGGTCAAACACGAGAAATAATGATCTGTGGTGTGCTGTAACTTTGTTTTCAACATCCTGTTGTCACAGCACAGTCCCTTCTGCTAACAAGTTGTCTGTGCTCTGGTGTTACAGACTGCAGGCTTTTCAGTTTGTATAGAAACAACACATTTTTCAATTTTATTGCTGTGAACAGTGTTTTTTGTTAACATTACATGCCACTCTCTTAACTCTTGTTTTGCTCTTTCTTATGATTGCATGTATGCATTTCTAGTCACAGCTCATACCAATCTTACAGATCTCCTCCTCTGTTGATCTTGAGGATACAGCTCTTTATGTGTAGAGCTTTAAGAGACACTCTCAGTAAAAATGTTCAGTTTTAAATATTAATGGTAGGCCAGTAAGAGTGAGCCTATCCTGGTCAGCTTTATCACATGTACTTCACAACAAATTAGAAATTCTGTAATTCAAGAAGGGAAATAGAAAAATCAGAAAAAACTATACATGAGATAGGGCAAAATCAGGATGGTTTTAGTGTGTTGTAAATGCTTTAACTGCACCAGTCCATCTGTCACTAAGGCACTGGCAAAATGGAATGAAAACTCGTCTTGCCAGGGTGTGGGTTAAACGAGCAGAGGCTGTAAAGCCAGCAGGTGATTTTTACTTAGAGTGAAAGGTTTGTTCTGAGACAGGAGAGATTCTATTATTTAAAAATCCTTGGACCACATTTATGCTCAATGTTATAATTGCTGTGCGAAAGATCACTCAGCTTTACTGCAGCATGGGATGCACATGGAATTTCAGGCTACTGTAGCAGTAAAAATTACTAGATATTAAGGTCCATCAAGAATTGGCATTTGCACTTTAAAACTTTGCCAGAGAAGGTCTCTATCAGTTTGTTTTGGTTATTTGGTTTATTACTCTACATTTTGTGAAATTCATTATGTCTGAAATAAAAGGTTTCTAAAATTAAAATGTCCAATTTTTCAGCTTATATAAAATGCTTGATTTAAATTTTTTGTCAATGCCAATGGGTGATATGACTGGTTCATTCTAACTATATTTTCCCGTCTACGGAATTACCATAATTAGACTTTCCAACATAATTCTTGTCACTTTACCATGAATCCAAAATTCCTGGTAGATTTTTATCATCACAGGTTACAAACACTCATCAAAAATTCCACCTCTACACCCAGATTACATCTTCATTAGCAAATTTATTTAGCAGGACAGTGAAGCGAAAGGAAGAGGAAAGAAACCTTTAGTTCAGTGTCAGTCAACTATGTATTTGATTGAATTAAAAAAAATCTGTGTAAGAGGTTCCATAAAGTAAGAATGCTGAATGAAAATCAACACAATATTTAGCAGAGGATTTGAAATCATTGAGAATATTGTGCAGGCAAGTAAGAAACTGTTCTGTTACATCTGATATGCTAAGCAATACTTGCAATACTATAATGATTATAGACTTGCTCAAGACTCACCTGATGAAACCAAATTTTTCAAAAGTGTCAAAAAAGTGTCTTGATTTCTTATCTAAAAGTGTAATTATTTCTCATCTTCACTATTTGATGAAGTCATAAAAACTGCTTGGTCTTCTCCTCTACTGAAGAGTATGCAAATATTATTGTTCAGGGCAAAAGCTTAGAAATATAATTTCTTTTTTAAAACCTTATTCTAAAAGAAGACTTTCAAAGACTAAAGTAGAAGTTATATAGCAAAGTTGCTTTGATTTCCTTTGGGAAATGAGGATGTGAGAACTGACTGTGCCCTTGAAAAAATTCCACTGAGAATCAGTCAAAATTGGAGAACATCCCAGAGTATCATCTCAGTGAAATCCTTTGGCTGCCCTACATCAGATGATGAGGCCATGGGGGTGTAAATGTGTTATGTGTAAAGAAAAGGACAGAATTACTTTTTGAGGTCATCCAAAACTGTAAAAGCTGGTGCTGACTGAAGGGAAAAAAATGTTTCCATTTTATTATTTATTAGGACTGTATTGAACTAAAAATTATGTATGAGTTAGGTAAGAATGCATTTAGAATGGGCTCATCCAAAAAAGCAACATATGAGGCAGATAAAATCTAACATCCCAAAATGCCCATATAGTTCCAGCTTTGTCAGATGGTCTAAATTCATATCATTCCACTGAAGTCTAAAGGGTTACTCCTGTTCATCCCTGAACATTTGGGCAATTAAGTATCTGAAGTCCTGGCAGTCATGTCAGATGTCAAAGAAGACGTCAGTTTGAATGAAAATGCAGAGTTAGTGAAATCCTCCACATGCAGTTAAAGAGTGGGCTGCCAAAAGGTGAAATCAATGCACCTTACATAAAAAAAGACCCCACTTAATAGTTCAATACTCAAGGAGTTAAAAGTGAATCAAGAGCTCATGAAAGGTCTAAATGTTGAGGTTGGGGAAGTGCCACAGAGAGGTGCTTGGGAAGTTGTTCCTGTTGCAGGACTATCAAGGGGCTGATTAAGCTTCCCACAGTCTTGACTTCCTCAGGTGGTTTGTAACCTCTATTAAATTTAAAACCTTAAAATGTCTCAAAGGTCAAAACAGTTCAGGACAGATGCCTTCAAGATTTAAGAGTGACAGTTTCTAAAGAGAATCTAGTGCTAAAGACAGGTCTGAACAATAATATGCTAAGCATACCAATCTGTTTGGATTACAAAGAATTATTGGATTTGGTTGGATAAGGAATTTATGCTTATGGAAGGCAATGACTGCCCTATCAATAGTGTTGAGACCATTCATCATGCTTTTTCGTGGGCTCTTGTGCTAGCTGTCTCTCATCAGACTCCTCAAGCCAGGTAAAAATCCACCACCAATACAAAAAAAAAAAAACAACCAAAAACCAACCCAACAAACAAATAAAGCAAACCCAACCAAAAAAAGAAACCAACCTGGGAGAGTTGCTTGCAAATGGAGAAGTCAAGAATGAGAATGACTTAAAATACAGATTAGAGAGGATCAGCAGCTGCTGTCAGGATGCTGCAGTAGATGAACACAGACCCATAAACAAGTGAATTGTTAACATGTCTAAGAGCAGCAAGTGACAGAAACTAATTCCACTCCAACATGTGCTTGTGCTGATGCTGTTGCACCCTGTTGCTTTACAGGAGGTAGATGTGTGAGAACCAAAGACTAATTAGGGAAAACAGATTAGCCTTTTAAGTTGGCCACCTGGTATCCACCCAGTTCCTGCACAGCTATGGACTCATACTGCTCATTGTAAGAAATGTGTAGGATTTTTTTCATTTTCTTTTCTATTCATCTTCTTTCTTTCAAAAATATCTCCACAAAGCTAAGCTTTTCTAGGACTGTCAATCCAATCTCATATAAAAATCTAATTAATCAAGGTGGACTCAATATAAAATTAAAATTAAAACATCAGATTAATTATAAAAAATTATTAATCCTTAAAAATTTTAAAGAGTTTGCTATCTACTTGGGTATAAATTCTAATTAGATAGTTTGGTCAAGTCAATCAGTACAATAATTTAATGTTTGATGCTGAAACCAAATTATTATCTAATTTTTAATCCAAAACTTCAAGAGAAACACTAAAGTTCCCTACTTAGAATTCTACTCTTGTCTGAAAACTAACTCTTTCCTTCCTAAGAGAAGATATTGAATAAAAGTTCAGTAATATTCGCTTGTAAGAAAGCGTGGAGGGAAACTTTAATCTTGGTAGGGCTTTAAATGCAGAAAATAGAGCATAGTTTATGGTTCATTTTGAGAGAAAATATTTAAGTGAGATTAAATCTAAAACTGTTGCTTTTTGTGCTTTCCCCAATATAAAAATTAAAGAGGTCTGTGAATGTGCCTTCCAAAAAATACTTGGAATTTCAAGCCAGCTACTTAATGTTTATTAACATTCTGAAAAATGGAAAATAAGCTTAAATTTATGATTAGTAGACTGACATCAAACTGTTTTGAAACATAACATTTTATGATGATCTTTCCCTTTTGGAGTTGTCAAATATCTTATCTCTGGGAACGGGATTATACAGCATTGTAACAACTGCAATTTTTCACTGTATGTTGGTCAATGTCTAATAGAAAATATGCCTAATAATGTAATGTGATACTGACAAAAATTTGGGTTAGGTAGAGTAAATTAATTTACTAATAAAAATGTCATTTAAATTAAAAGTAAAGATATTTTGCTTAATAAAATATTCTGGTGTTCCAATATTTATATTTTCCATTTTTATGTTCTGTTAGACCTCAGTTTGACCACAGTTTATGAAAGCATTTTTCTCCTATCACACAAATTATTTTATATTCTGTTTTTGAAAGAGGGGTTACGAATTTCTTGTGTACCAAAAATTCTATCAGCTTTAGTTCGAGATGTGGGACTACTGGAATTATTTCTTGAGGAAAAAAAAATGTGGGGGTTTTAAGGGTTTTTTGTGGGTTTTTGTTTTGTTTTGTTTTAAGTGTTAATGAAGACCAGCTACTTTATATTGAAGCCTAGAAACCAATTTTCTGGTACATTGACCTTATCCTGGAACTAATGTTTTGGAGACAAATAGCAGAAAACACTTAAGATACATTTTCAGGATTTGTCATTTGGTTCTGTAGTCATTTGCATATCTGTGTGTGTGTGTGTGTGCACAGACATGCGTGTATATATATGTATATCTATATACATATATACATATATATACATGTGTGTATAATGTATATTTTTCATAATGAAATACAAGCTTCTGAAAGCAGTGGAACTGTTTGTAATAAGTCCACCTACTCACTCTGCTGAAGAGATCCTTAGCTTTCTGGTTGAAAATGTAGTTTTACATTCACATCCTAATTTGAAACTCGAATACTTTCTTATAGACCTTCAGCTTCCTAGTGTAAACATCCTTGTTTTTTTAATAAATTGGTTTTAGTTTATCCAAATTTCTTTGATGGTGCTGCTCCAGTTGCTTCCTTATTCTACTGGAATATGAAGGAATGAAGAATAAAATCCATTCAGTCAAGATAAATGGAATATTAGTGATGATAAATAAGAATGTCTTGTATGTAACCAACAGACATTCCGTCCTACTCCTTTCATCATAAGCCAGAGAAATAAAAACAGCTCCTTAATAAACTCCAAGAAAGGTTAACGAGTCTGCCTTCAGTGAATCATGAGAGAGGGAGTAGAGAATGGCTTTCTGTGTGAAGGATCACTCGCAGAAAATGCCTTGCTTCTGCTACTAACTTTTAAAATGAGCAGACGGAAGTTCAAACCCCTGCACTAAATACAGTAGTGGTGCTGCCACATCCGGCAAGAAAATCTGTCAGCTGGCTATAACATTAAGCCTAAAATATTCTACCTCTAATCTAACTTCAGCATTTAATACCATCACTCAAGCAATAATCGCTTACAATTATTAACTAAATTGAATGGTGTTTTCTACAACTTTTGATTCATATTGCAATGTGTAGGTAATTTTATTTGGATCAGTCTTTCTAACTTGATTTAAGACTTTAATTATGGAAATATTATTTGCCCTCCATTTCCCCTTTAAAAATGTACTGAGTTCCCTGGAAGCTTTATTTTCTTGGTAATAGAATTTAATCTGAGGTTAATGACACATAAATTGTACCTGAGTACTTAATTCCATATTTAATTCACTTTTTTTTCATTTAACTTGGTTACAAAAGAGTATGGTAGAACTGAACTAAGCCATTGTGCTTTTTAATGTTATTTTACCTTTGATCTACTTCAAAAATATTTATTCTTCTACCTTTTTCTGAAAGCAAGTGGCTTTAATCATACTAATTCCAAGTTAATAGGTAAAAGGCCTTGCTTCTTGAAGAGCTCACTACAGATATTAACAGGATATTTGTCTCTATCCTTTGATTTTGTGCAAAGCTCACCATAGAAAAATTATAGTGGGGGAAACTGAACTGCTGAGGTCTTTTTTTTTGGTGTGGGGGGGAAATGCATAAATTCTAGCTCACTTTTCTGTTCATATGAAACTGCCCATAAAAAGCAGATGCAAGTTTAAGTGTTTTGTCTAGTATGGATAGTTACAGTGAAGAGAAACTCCTTTTCCCAAGAAAACACCAACTCATACTTGTCAGAGACAAATGCAGCTCAGTACCACGCAATACCACCTTACACCAGGGCAGGAGACAGAGCTAGGATGGCGAGAGCCAAGTTCTTATAGGAAGCTCAATATACTTGCCACATAAGCAAAGGGAAAAAACAAAACATGGATTAAATATATACACAAAGCCACGTTTAGCTTTTTGGTAGGCAGAAAACCTACCACATTATTGCTCTCTTGAGGCTTTGTTGTATGTCTATATCTGCCTCTTGTCCCAAGCTTTCTGTATTGTTATAAACTCTCTGGCGGATTTTTGCTGCTTAGTTATGTTTAGTATCTATAGCAAAAGGGTACCTTGATCCTCACTGTGATCTTGGTTGTTAATATATTAAAAAAAATAATAATAATAAGCGGAGACAGGTGTAATACAGGTGGATGAGCTGCTGGTTGAGGCAGCAGGATGACTGGAACACAGCAAAATCACAGCTTTGAGAGAGATGCATAGGAGTGAGCCCTCTCAGGTGGGATTCTGCAGGAATTTCAGGGAATGGAGTTGCTCCTCCAGAGTTCATCCTTCCTGGAGTGCTACAGGCTCCCATAATCCCAGAAAAAGGATTCTATTCCTGGCACTGCTCTGAATCCCACTCTGTCTCTGCTGCTACTGCCGGATGTAGAGGGGATACACTTTGGTTTGTTTAAAAGATGAATAAACTGTCAACTGACCATACTCTGTCTCAATTTTGTCTTGCTTTAACAGGTTATAACATTTCCTTTTAAGAGGGGTCAGGCAAGTTGTTCAAATGGGACTAGAGAGTGGGCACAGCTCCCAAATAGCACCAGGTAGACTGGCAATATAGCTATTTGCCAAGGACAGTGCCTGGGACAATCACTGTCTGACCTGCCTTACTGAGAAGCCTGAAACCAGCCCTGCACAAAAAAGGCAAACCCCATAAATCCCCAAATTCAGTCAAGGTCACTGTCTGACAGGAAGAGTCTGGTATTGGTAAAACTTCTTAGGATGTCTCTGAAAGGATGGTGAATTCATCAGCTTTACTCTTTTCTTGAGAAACACAAGCATCCTACACAGTGAAAGAAAAAATATATCTTTGAATAAAACTCTTAGGGGGATGGGGAAGAGCAGTGTGTGGAGGTCAAATCAAACTCAAACTATTTAGAAAGGTGATAATATCAGAAACAAGGAGGAAATGCTCAAAATGAACATGGGAGTCAGACAAGAAAGTATTTACAGAAGAAATAAAACAACAAATCACTGCCTCAGATAAAAAAAAAAAAGGCAGGCTAAAAGAATTAAAATAACGCTCTTTGCAGTGCTAGCCAAAAGAGATTATTTCAAGAAATCCCTAGAAGATCAGTCATGAAAAAACCCAGCTCACAGACCCATAATACATTATCAAGATATGGAGAAACATGTAGGAGATCCAGCTGAACTGCACCAGATTGAATAAATTCAACTGGAGATTCAATAACAAGAAAATGTAAACACAAATAACAAAAATTACTAAGACAACCTTTAAAAACAAAGAACTGGAAAGAGGAAGGACCAGATGTCATTCCTGGTTTTGGATAAATTGCTTTGCTCTGTTACAGTCATTGTTTCTATCTGTTTTATAAGAAAAAAATCATTGAAAGGATGACACACAGAGCACCAATACTGAAAAATAAAAGCAATCAAATGATTTCTAACAACTAATAAGGTCTTCCTTGCTTTTCCTTCCTCAGAAATTGCTAAGGCTAGTTTTATAATGTCAGATTTTGAACTGTAATTGACATTTAACATAGGATCAAAATGTAGACAAATGAAAAGCAAAAGACATGAAATTTCTACTTCTGATGGACTTCAGGTTTTAAAGATTGTTCAGTCTAAGTCAGGAAATTGTAGCTGGGACAGAATTTTTAGAGACCCCTGCAAAATATATCATTCAGCAGCCACCAGGATTGTTACAACTGTTCCAGCTTGCACCTGGCTGTGTTTATTTACTGGGGACCAACAAGAGCTGCAAGATGTCTTTTCTCACCAGGTTAGGCAATGTCTTTTAGGGAAATGTTGCCTTGTAAGCTGTCACTTTGTCCTTGAACTGACCCCTGTAGCAAAACAGGAAGCATACTTATAAGTCTTGTTATTCCTAGATTCATCTCAGCTTGCAGGCTTCTGAGGGTTTTTTAGGGTGTCTCACTGCATGTACATCCTTTGTTTCTGCAGAAAGCGTCTCTCATTTCTCAGTCTCCGCAGTTTCAGCCTTAAAAAAAAACACATTTAAAGTCAAAAGCAGACGAGTTTGATCTAGAGATGCAAATGTTGAAACTCTTGATTAGAAAGGCAGGAATAATGTTACTAAATTAGGAAAGTAAAGCAGTAAAATGTGTTCCTTATTACCTTGTTTGCATCAAAGATACCTGCCATTTAAGCTACTTGAGATATATATGGACTGTGAAAGACACATTTCAGCTGAACATTCATCCATCTTCTGGATGCCAGTATTCAGAATAGGACCTAAAATTAGTTTAGCAACCAGTGCATTTATGTCCTTTCTCTGTTTCTGCTGTTTTTCTGAATTACATTTCCTCACTGTGTTCCATATTTTTTCCTTTGATTTTAGTTTCTACATGGATCAAACTACAGCTGAACAGTACTGAACTGCAGTTCAGTACATTACCCACATTTCACAGGCATTGCTGTGGTTTTATTTTTTAACTTTTGTATACCTTCCAAATTACATGTCCTTCTATCAGCAACGCTTTCACAACATATATTTTGTGACATATATAAGACGTATATTATAAAATGTGTTTCCTGAATAGACGTCTTATAATATATAAAACCTCTAACTTTGTCCCAAACTTTTTGCAGCACTATGACATAACATTAATCGAAGCACAGCCTGGTCCTCAAAACCTCTTTTTCAAACTACCTTTTCAAAAAATTTTAGAATTCATGAGAATAGTATAAAAGACAAGACACAGAATTTTAGCATATTTCTCTATAGTATCACTGATATGAAAAGCATATCAGAAATCAAGAAAAGGCTGCATCAGCCAACTCTCAACATTGAAGTGGATGCTATATTATTTGGCAGAATTAGGCCTTTTCACCTGCATCATAAAACTGGGCTCAGAATAAACTTGACAGCATTAAAGAGGATGACAGGCAATCTGTACATGCAGAATTTTGCTTCATATATTATACCAGCTGAAGATCAGCTTTAGAGATGATAGGTAAAACCCTCTTAGATGGGCAAAAGTGTTAGGAAGCTGATGAGTGTTCTGCTAAATGATCCACAACAGACTATTTAAAACTGTTCATTTGTTACAGACTCACAAAGCCAGACTCTTCACACAGATTTACTACCACATCATGTTTTGAAACAGCACGGGAATATAGAAGATGCAATATATATAGCAAGATTATGTTTCTGAATGGTGCTGGCAGATTCAGGACAAAATATTGGAGTAGTACATACAAGCCTTCACTGATACCTATATGGCTAATCCTACCTCCCTACAAGTGCAAGGTGGTGGGAACACAGGCATGACAGCAGGAAACACTACAAGAAACTTTCACCCAATGACCACCTAGGTTATTAAACTACACACTCTACTGTCTAAGAAACCAAAAGAACACACGTGTAAGATACCATGTAAAAGATTTACCTGCCTGAACATAGCTGTTCTGTGGGATTTTAGGAAAAGGTATTATATCTCCCTGATAGCTGAAACTCCAAGGCCAAATTAGACACCTTAATCTCCCTCATACCCTGACACACAGGTTTGTCCCTGGAATGAACAACTGTCAGACAAGAAAAATAAATAAATTAATAAATTAAATTTTAATACATTTTAAAAAAATCCCTCTTCCAGGCACTGATCCTTAAGAAGGGGGAAAGAATCAGCATTTAAAGAAAGCTAAAAATTGGGATCATATGCAGGTCCTTTCAAGAGTATCCATGCCCTGGGTATTTCCATAGGAAATGAGATTACAGAGTGGTGTTATTTTGAAGAGTTATTCCATACAGGTACATCTCACTGACCTCCTAAAAATCCAGCTGCTTTAACATCTAGATGAAAAAATTACCATCTTGCACATGATGAGACCAGGACATGAAGGTGTGATTTGGAATAACAGGGATTGTGGTGTAATAAAACTACTCCATTTACACATGAAACATTTATTTAAAAGCATTGGATATATACCAGTTTATAACAAAGTGTCATAACTCCAGTATTTGGAATGTGCTGACTACCCTTCAGTCTTAAACGTCTTGTCTTAGTGTTACTCATTCAAGCAAAACTAATTGATTTCAAAAAGTATTTTGGCTAAGTTAGAATCTATGGACTCTGTAAATATCCAGCCTTCCCAAGGTGAGGAGGCAGATTGCTACAGCAAATATAATTAAAATTTCAAAGATTAATTCAGCTACTGAATTCTAACTTTTCAGTAGAACCATAGCAGGAAAAATGAAACAAAGCGTCTTTCTAGTATGAGAGTATATTCTCAACCCAGCTAAATAGAAAAGGTCATTCAAGCAAGTGTCCCTGCTGCCAGTCACTGGAAAAGAAGAGGAGAAATCCTGTGAAATGAATTCTCAGAGGATAAAGTTTTTTCATGAAAACAAAAATAAATTGAATTCAATAGTTTGCTCTGCAACCTGCTAACCTTATAAGAATATATCAATGATGTTAAAAATAAAAAATGCAGTCAAGGAAAACAGCCAGATTCCTGAGGGAACAGAGTGAATTCTCACTGGCAGTGGTTAGCCACTCACCTTTCTTATCCGGATAAGCAATTATGCTGTTCTGTTAAAGCCCAATGCCAGCTACTCTTAGTTTGTCTCTTAGTTTGGATAAATGTACATGGACTATTCCTTCAGTTTCCTGCCTTTTTTTATTAACCGCCTATGCACAGAAGGTTGGCAGATCTTGTGCAATAAGTGTTAATTAAGGCTGTTTATTTCTCCTTTTTTTTTTCTAGAGTAGAATTAGAACGCTGTATATTCTTTAACAGCCAAACACTGCAAAGAAGCATATATGCAGTACTCACAGTAAAGTAATTGGAAGCTTTGAGCATCAGTATGCTGCAGAAACATATGTTCTTAAATGCGGCTGATGGGGATAGTTTGCAAGCCTCTTGGATTTTACTTTTTTTTTTTCTCCATAATTTCATCCTGAGATAAAACACATTTTGTATGAAGAATTTTTCATACCTATAGTTAGGGCCTTAATAGTGACTAGTCTGACTGTAAAAGCATTAATAATAAAGATAATTGTCCATGTCTCTGTGCTATTGAATGTTGACTTACACAAAACCAATAGGTCCAACATGAGCGATACCCACATCATGGTGGATTGGGGGTTAAACAGTCATCTGTCACTGAGAGGAAAAACAAAGCAGAAACCTGAACTTCTTTCACTCACTTTTCAACAGAATATCATCATAACACCCTAGTATTTCTCTCTGCATGCTGTCCATGACTCACACCTACTAACCAGCTGGCTTAGGAAAATCCTTTCTCTTAAAAATTTCAGCAGAACTGGTATGTTCATTTAAAAAACCTAGTTATGATGAACATTCATCTGTAAGAAAAAAACCCCAAATCAAACCCAACAAAAAACGCTGCTGAGAAAGAAACAAAATTTAGCTAATATTTCTTAGGGGTTATCATAACCCTAGCTTATCTAGTTTATTACTGATCACAGATACACTTTATCCCTCACTCATATATTGACAGGAAAATAATTTCTGAGTTTGCTAAACCCACCACTGGTTTTAAGCAGGCTGTAGCTTTTTGTCATTCATAGAATGAGAAATAAATTACTTGGAACTTCATTTCTTTTCATCAGAGCTGAAAGCTAGACTCACCTAGCCAAGGACAGTGTGAGGGTTGTGTCAACACAGACAACACAGAAATTGTCACTGCCATAACAAAAGATTTGACGGCACGATTTCCAACTGACAGCAGAGAACAGAATGCATTTTCAAGCCTCTATTGCTTTCAGAAAAAAACCCTCTATTGAATCTTGCAGAGACAGCTGACAACATTATTTTCCTGCAAATGTTTGCCCTGCCCACCTTCTGCTTCACATTTCTATCTAACGTATTAGAGCAAACAGCTGATGAGGGCAGGTTGGTGGTGGGAGAGTGTCGTGAATGGGATGGATGAGAATCAGGGAGATTTGCTGTTCTTTGCAGGCTACTAGGAGGCTGTTTATGTTGCTTTTGTACCAGGTGTAGGAGAGGTATGAAGTGGAGAAGGAGAGTCTAAAGCATTCTAGAAAGAAAGTAAAAGAATCAAAGTTACGCATCTGCCACTCTGTGTATGTCAGCAGTTCCTAATACTATTATGAATTTTGATGTAAGGAATTGAATGATGTCAGGGTTTCGGTACAAGCCTGACAGAAACAGAGATGCTAACTGCAAAGAGGAGATTGAATGTGGCTGTAAAGTATTTTGTTGATAAATCAGGTTGGGTGACCACAGAGTCTCAGACACAGTACACACAGCAGAAGTGAAGCTTCAGAAGGTTTTCTCTCGTGTCTCTGTATTTATACTTCTCTGCAATTACCATATCAATTTTATTGTATCCTGATATATGTTTAATTAATTTCTATTAGAGTCAAGGAGGGAAAAAACTATTGACATACACACTGCAACTGTATTTGACATAAATCAATAATGCTGGTATAAATTATTAATGTTGCTTCTGATTTTGGGATTAATAAAACTTAATTTTTACTGTGTTGACAACATTTTCTCCTTCAGTATTATGATTAGACTAAATTCAAATAAAATAAAGCTTTAAACACTAGAATTAGAAAAACTGTCCCTTTCAAATTTCCAGACAATTTGAGAGTTTTTACAGACTGCTTTTTTAGCTACACATTGTAGAAGCAAAATGAGATCATTGACTATATGCTAAATCTCTTCAGTGGATTATGTCTTTTTGTTTACTTCAATTTTGCAAGGAAACAGTTGTTCTATGTATACTCCAAAAAAACCCTCTTTTTTTCCTAAGTGCTAGCTTCAAACTTTGTGGAAGACTTAGTCCATATTTTACCACCATTAAATTTCATTTCAGAATAGTCTTTGCTCCTAGAACTGCAATCAGATTGAATCAGGAATTGAGAAATGGCATCAAAAAGGGGGTTTTATAGTCTATATTCATCATATGGCAGCTGAATAAGGAACAAAACTCACAACCGAGCCTCAAGGTTCTTACTGAATTGTGCTTTTGAATTTAGGCCCCCAGTTGCTCACCTAAATGCAGAAATCTAGAACAGTGCATGACCATGAATAACGTTTTGGTTACTAAAGTCTATCTCTTTTCTTGGAGTCTGAGAAACTTTGGATAAATGCCGAATAGAACTGCTGTCTGGTTGCCAGACACATTTCTTCCTACTTTTTGGCAATGCATTTACGGCATACACTTGAAGATAGGATCTCCACTGCAGTTCAGCTGAAATCAGTTATCCAATAATGCATAACCTACTTATAGAAAGCCTCCTTCTCTCTCAACTTATACTACTGTGTTTACATGTATTCCCATAAAACCCACACATTAAACTGCTTTAAAATACTTAATGACTACATTAGTCCTCTAAATAGCTATTGTGTTATGTGTGTTGAATATTGAGGATTTGTGCTCTTAGCACCTAGCTTATAGCCTGAGGAGTCAGGCTCTATGTGCAGACAGTGTAAATGGTTCATTGATAACAGTTTCTGGGAAATGGCATGGAAGGCTATAGAATACACAGTTTTGGGTTACACCCATCCAGTGATGAACTGGTCTCAGCTATCCTAACTAGGACAAATGGTTACTTTTGCTTTTTCAGTGAAACTTAATTTCACAGGTGCTTTTCTAGATCTAAAAATAAGTTTTTGCAAAAAATCCCAATCAAACCCAACAACAAAGATTTAATAGTGCTCAATAATCAGCCTTAAACAGTTCTTTTAATGGAGAGTGCATTTACTCTGCAAGCACAACTGTCCCTATGAATTATGCACTGTATTATCATCATGGCTGGGCTTTGTGAACGAAGATTTGGGGAGGGCTCTACCAACGTTTGCTACAAGCGTGCTGGTGGCTAAAAAGACCAATACGAGATAGACAAGTCTGGTTGCAAAAGGCACAGCAGAAAGGCTCCTTGGTTGGTATCGACAAAACACGATTCTTTCTGTGTCGTCTTTTCTCCTCAAGAGTGATCCTGTGTTCGTTCTCAAAGGAAGCAGCAGCGTTATAGATGGTGTGTCTCCAGGCCTCCCGATTGGAGGCCAGAGTAGACCAGATGATGATCAATATGGCCAAGGTTGAGATGTTGTTTCAGGGAGTCCTTGTATCTCCTCTTCAGGGCTCCTCTCTTGCGGCAGCCAGTGGCAAGTTCACCATAAGAGCAAGATCTTAGGGAGGCGGTGGTCCTTCATCCTTGAGACGTGCCCTGCCCAGCGCAGCTGTGTTCTCAGCAACATGGCCTCAATGCTTGTGACTGCTGCTTGTTCTAGTCACATATTCTGACCAGTGCATGTTTAGGATTGTAATATGCTATTACCATATGTTCCTCTGCAATTGTTCAAACTGATACAGACAACACAATCCTTTTTGTGGGGTTTTCTGTGAGCATCGTTCTTGACTTTTCTGTTCTGTACAATACTTTTTGGACATTCATCATGCAGTATTCTAATCTTTTGGGTAGAATTAAATCCCTTTCTCTACTTATATTAGAAACAACCAAACACATAAATAAAAAAAAAAAACCAACACCACAGGGTATCTTTCATGAGATAGGGAAAAAAACTCCAGAGATCTTGGATTTCAAGAAGTGAAACTAAACCTCACAAGAATTTAAAGTCAAGTTTGCAACAATCTTATCTGGTTAGCTGTAGCTCATCAAAACTATAACATACTGAAGTTAGCTACTTTTCAATCTCTCTCCTTCATGAGGAAAGAAAGAGATGTAGTCATCTAATACTCCTTCACAGAGACCAGGAGGATGTAGAAGAAAGGATTAATGCAAGTGTTACACAGACACAGACATCCTCAAGGAAACTCCAGAGCAATAAATTACTAAATATAAAAACATAGCACCTGCTGCAGCAAAGCTAATGGTGCAAATCTTTTAAAAACAAGAACTATCCTGGGGTATAATACATTAATATATTCTGCATCTAGAATTTTTATTGTAATTCTTCAGAACTCACAGATTGGACATTCATTAAAGTAAAATGCTTTTACTTGTATAAGGGATAGGCCTCACCGTGATTCTGTAATGATGCCAGTCCTCTGTTTATCTTTATTCTGGCTGTGTGACTCTAAATCAAGATAAAAACCAACTCAACATGAAGGAAAATAAAAAGAAGGTCATTTAATCACCCCGTTAGCTTAAAATGATTATTGATTCCTGGAGGTGATGTCTAATTCTGCCAGAAAATCCATTTCAGTAATGATTACTGCCCTCTGCTTTATCTATTATCGTGGAGGTTATTAAAAGTGGGAGTCTCTAGGGAAGTATATAGCTTTAGACCACTAATATCATATTTAATATGTTTTTAACAGAACAGAATTTCAGACTGTATGCCCTTTAACCTACAAGCGAATCAAGGAGACAGTTAGGAAAGTGTAGGTCTAATTATTATATATACTCCACTGGGATCTAGTCACACACGGCATGATAGATAAATATCAGCTGGGACAAAGATGTATTGAACTCTTCATCACTCTAAATTACCAGCTGCTCACAGCTCTAGAAATAACATACTCAGAAACCTTATTGTACCCCTTTGAAATAGTTACTCAACTTGTTGCACTTTAACAAATAATGTTCACATCCTGTGACACCTGTATCTTGTTTTCCTCCTGGCTCCTCTTTCAAAGTCACAATGACATAAACTACCATGGGAGTAAAGAATTGTCTACATACTGAAACATCTGTCCTACAATTATGTGTACATAATGACTCTGGTGTGTCCCATTCCAACTAGATTATATAACTAAACTCATAATTAGCATAACCTGATAAAAATCAAAGATTAAACATTCAGATCATCTAATCTAGTCTCCTTTTGTGATCCTAATTTCTCTCTACATGTGAATCTCCAACTATATGAAAAAAACAAGTAAGATGGCATATAAAATAGCATATTAAAATTGTGTTGCTTTGGTATTCCTTGGACCACCTGCTGTTAATCCTTGTACCTTTTTGAATAGAAGGACCAGTATAAACACTTACCAATTTTCATAGATCTTAATGTCTTTTTTCTCATGGTTTTTAAAGTTAGAAAAATGTATTGTTTCTAAGATAAGCTGCAGATCTTTTTCCATAGAGTTTTGGACAACTGTTAATGAGAATGTGGAGACTACAAGCTGAGACTTTCTCTAACATGGGCTATTGAAAATAATTTTTTTTTTTTAAATCTGAGAGAAACCTTTTAAAAAGTTATTTTAAGGAAAAGTGTTAGGAAAAGTAAATTATAGAATCCAGTTTCTGAAATTAATTGATCTGACAGTATTTACAATATAAAAACCAGCTTAATAACAATAACTAAAAACCATGTGGCAAAACTCATGACTACCTCCTTATTTATAACATGGTGAGTCCCTTCACAATGCATACAATATAATAAAACATTACTTTATTATCTGCCATGACCAACAGATATTGTAGATCATATCAATATTACTACATTTGATATGAAGAGATGTTCAGAATCAATGAATGGAAAAAAAAGAAGCAAGTTGTAGTTTCAACCTATTGTAAATATTTTGGTCATTACGGAGCACGAGGCACAACTACATTTAATTCTCTGATATGCACTCCTTATAGCCTTGTGTGAATAATAGTTTGCCACTATATGTTTTCCAGCATTTTCTGAAGGCTATTAATATTAATATTTTACACACAAAGAGCACATGGAAGATTACATGAATCTGTCTTTGTTTTGATCTCATTCTGCTTCATACAGGGAAGAGAAATCTGAACTAGTCAATTTTCTTATCAAGGCATCCCAATGACAGTAAGTAAGTGAAAATAGACTGTAGTCTAAGACCTTGGACAGATGAAGTGTCATTCACACAAGCAAAAGCCCCCAAGAGTTATGCAAACATTAATAATACCATGGTTTAAAAGTATTTGTATACAGAGTAGTGCAATATCGCTACATCTAGGAACTCAGCAAAAAGTAATTTCAATTAACATTTGCCAGAAAAAATACATTTTTTTAATCTTAATGTTCTCTACAGGGTAACTTTCTTTTGTCTTGCTACTCCTGACATTATTACAACTTTTGGCCTTTTGTTAACCAATGTAAACTAAGAGGGATTGCTGGAAAGCTCGTGATTGGTTTTAAAGAAATTTTGTGTTAGTCCAAAAATTTATTAGACTCTAAGAGAGTCAGAGAAGGCCTAATAATTACATTTTGAGATGCAATTTTCCAAGTATTGGCCAGCCAGGGAACAATTATTGAAAATGTCATAGAAATTTGGTTTAAAGTTGTCACATCAGTTGTTTTACATGATTGATAGATGTGATCTATACTTTATAAATACGGTGTGTGAAATACTGGCAGTGTTTATGTCAATGGGTGTTCTACCTTTAACTTTAATGGGAAAAAGAGGTTTCACACAATACTGTAAAGTTAAGAAAGACATGTATGCTGACACTGTATAACTCACAATGTAATGGTTAATTATTTCATTCTTGAATTCTTGAAGGATCTGTAGCCCCAGGAATTGTCTGTCTCAACTGGGTCTGTGGATGTTTTAGTATTTTTATGAAATTCTTTTTATAATAATGTATATACTTCAATTATTTTTATGCAGTTTCAGTAATTCATTATAATGCAGAGAGATATGTCAGCTATGCCACTTTTAGGATTGTACTGTATTTCCTTGTTGTATTGAGTGATAGGATTTTTTTTGAGCCTTTATAAGTGGACTTTTACTGCTCACCATTAGGACATTTAGGAGAAAACCTGCTTTTGGTTATCACAGGGACCTCTGGAAGAAAAAAACCCACAAAAACAATCCTAGATTAATGTCCTCAATGTGCAACTGTCAGAGAAGTCAGCTAAAGCACAATATACTTTTTAATGGAAGTAATATCAGTTATTTTCTCTTCAAAATACAGATATATAGTCACACCAATGAGGAAAAAAAATAGTAATTCATTGACCAAAGCTGGAGTCAGACTGTCAGCTGGCATGAATTTGCATGCTCCATTACCGTTAATTGGATTTATGCTCCCTGAAGACCAGGTGTTCTATGTTTCTCCTGTATAGTGCTTTCAGACTCATAGTACATGTTTGCTTTAGTATTTTTGCATTTTTTTAGTGATTGGGTATCACTGTATTTGTTCTGGTCAGTCTTTTGCCATATTTAAACTCTGACATGGTTTATATATCTAATTATCAGATTTAAGTCTTAAGTTGAATCAAATATTTTATGTCTGCACCATTTTTAGTTAAGCAATTCTTGTGTTCATCACATTAGCTTATTTGTTTAGATTTTATTCAGCTGTGAGAGCAAATAAGATTTTAACCCTCCCTGACTAATACTGTTTCTCCCTCCTCCCACCTCTGTTAACACCTTCATTCTTCCTATCCCCTATCAGAAACAAATTTATTCCAACCATACCTAAAATGACTGTTTTCCGTAACTCTTACATAATATTTGTTTTAAGAGTGGGTTTGGTGGTGGGTTTTTTTGTTTGTTTGTTTGTTTTTGGTTTTTTTGTTGTTGGGTTTTTTTGTGTTTTTTTTTTCTTACATCTTTCTTAACATAGTCCAGCAATGAAATTGCTTTTTTGACCATTTCATACTGAACATTTTGTTCAAGAATTTGTTAATCAACAGTTGTGTGGTTTAGTTAAGAAACTTGAAAGTAATGATCTTCATTCCTGTAAATCTCATGAATCAGAAGCTATTAAACTTTTTGTCTGTTCTTGTCCTTTTCTATGGAAAGAAAACAATGAGTTTTTCAGAACATACACTGAGTTTGTAACTTATTAATAAATTATCGTTTTCAAACAGCACAATAGCTTTATTTTGTGTCTAAGATACTGAGACCTTCTGATTTAAAGAGAAAAGGGACTTCATTTGAGCGTTGCCAGCAAGGGAAGTGATCCTGCCCCTCTACTCAGCCCTGGTGAGATCACACCTGGAGTATTGTGTCCAGTTCTGGGCTCCTCAATACAAGAGAGACATGGAGCTCCTGGAGTGGGTCCAGCAGAGGGCTACAAAGTTTATTAAGGGCCTGGAGCATCTCTCTTATGAGGACAGACTGAGATGGGCCGGTTCAGCCTTGAGAATATACAACTAAGAGGAGATGTCATCAATGCCTATAAGTGGTGCCTATAAGGGAGGGTGCTAAGAAGATGAAGCCAGGCTTTTCTTGGTGCAGCCAAGCAATGGGACAAGAGGCAACAGGCAGAAACCAATGCACAGGAATTTCCACCTGAATATGAAGAAAAGCTTTACCGTGTATGGAACAGGTCGCCCAGAGAAGCTGTACAGTCTCCATCACTGGAGATATTCAAGAACTGTCTGGATACAACCCTGTGCAATGTGCTCTAGGATGACCCTGCTTGAGTAGAGAGGTTGGACCAGGTTACCCACTGTGTGGTCCCTTTCTTCTGGACCCATTCTTTGATTCTGTGATTCATTTTTACATGGAAATGTTATGAAAGTTGTAAAAATAAAGTTGATATCTAATACTTGTCACTTGAAGAAAATACCACACATGTACATATTTGAGGGAAGTACTTGCACCAACAGTTTCATAAATTGATAAGAAACTTTCTCATACTGTTATTAGCTTTATTATATGTAAGCTTATACTTTTCTAACAAAAAAGTGCTATGAGATTAGTAGTGGAGCAATTATTAATGGTATTTTTTTCCTTCATTATTGTCTCCTAAAGTTCTCTAGTCCTTACTCTTGCAGCCCATTTTCCTTCTTTCTCTGATATCATAGTAAAAGAAAATAGATGGTGGGAGTTATTCATAGCTCCCTTCTTAGATCCGTTTTACCTCTAATTCGACCCACTGCCAGTGGCGAATACAGAACAAATTTATTTTTCCATAGCTCCTGACTATCAGAAATGACCCAACAAATGTTCATTGACTGGTTTTGGGGGGGAAAAATGTGTATAACTGGTTACTTTTTCATTTTGTCATTTCCAGACAGCACAGTGAAGACTAGAAAAATTCATATATGGTGGGAATACTGGAGCCTGTTGAGCTGTGAAAAGAGCTGCCATTAGGCACCACAAATATTTCTGCCAAGGTCAGCAAAGTGTGAGAAAAGTTGCCATCAGGCAGTTTATAACTATACAACTCTTTTTTCTTCTTTTCCCTCTCTCCTCCCCCTCCAAGGCTTTGATAGCCAGCAATTCTCTTAGCTGGCACACATTGTGGCCTTTCTCAGAATATAATCCACAATGTTTATAACTGTCATTTCAGTCTCTGTACTTTGTATTTTTTCATCTCATAGTCTTTCTCTTTTCCAGGTTCTTGTCACCTTGAAAAAACACTAATGTTTATAACCTCTCTGGCTGCACTGACTGGCTTTGTCATCAGAGGTTTTTGTATCATCCTCAATGACCTGTTAGGAAGAATCTTGTAAACATTCTGTCACAGTAAATGTTAGGCTGAAAATCTTCTGTTACCTTAACTTGTATCCTCAGAATATTGCCATTTTAAGTTCTTGGCCATTGACTTATGTGATGAGCTCAATATAGTAAACTCTTCAGATACTGTTTTTCCTTAGTGATATTCTTTTTACCAGAAAATAATCATGTTAATCAAAGAATGGGTGTATTCTTAGGTTGTGAATTGTTGAGACTTTCTGTGCTAAATATTTATAACTAAAAAAATTCTCCAAAAAATGCAACGTTTATCTAGAATAAAAAGCAAAAATAGTTGAAGACAATTTTTGTGAAGTTTTGAGCAGTATCCTAAATGAGACATACAGGAAATTCCAAGTATTATGTTTTTATATTACCATGAGACAAGGTAGGGAAGCCCCAATTCTGCCTTACTATTTCAACAATGAGAAGTGTCTGAGGCATCCAGAAAGGTTAGCAGAAAGTTGTGTTATCTGGTACTCCAGGCTGACAGGTAAATTTTGTATAATTAGTTGTGCTAGTCTTGCAATAGCTAAACTTCCCAACTCCTTTGCAATAGTTTTGTGGCTAAACTGGTTCTCTGTACTAATACCTTAAAGGTGAGAGCTGGGTATAGCTTAAAGCAAAAAATGTACAAAATAATTTAAGTTAGTATATTTATAGTTTGTTTCAATTTCTTTTCCTGTCTTAGTTTTTAATTTCTGTTTTAGAAATCTGTAAGAACATTTAAATTGAAGTGTAATACTGGAAAACTAGGAATCTTTAGCTATAGTGTTTCCAAGGTGCCAGTCTAGATATTAAAATCCTTCTCAGATAATATCCATATGTATATAAACGCACATACTCATATATATATAAATACACCATAAATATATAGTGAGGCTCACACATGAAACAATACTGATTTTGATTTATGTATTATGTTATAAAAATATAGACTTATATCAAGAAAGTGGGTTAAAGTTAACCTCTTGTCCCAAAGAGGCGCTAGGCTGTCTGTAATGGCTTCAATAGATGTAAAGTTGCTGTGAAGAGTAAGAAAACCTCAGTTATTATTTTGGCAGAAAATTGGGAGGCAAATACAAGAAATTAAGTAATCCTCTTCAGTATACAGATTTGTATATCTTTTGGATTTGCAAGTCAGAAACACAAGTATATGTTCTGGTAAATGTTCCATTTTCCCTTAGAATGAGACAAAAGACTCACTGCAAACTGATCACCAATTTACTGCTGCCAGGAGTGCACACTGGGTGAAATGGAGAAGTCCTTTGAGAAAAGATTGGTATTTGTTTGAGTGAAATTGTAAGTGCATGAGTATTAGTGACACTGGAAAACTCAGTCATCTGGAAATCAGGAAATAAGTATCACCACTTTATTCAATCCTTTGCACCATGCTAGAGATAGCAAGGCATATTGCTCCATTTTGCAGGGATCAAACAATGCTTATGAATAATAGCATCACGGTCACGGTGTTCATGTCAAACAAGCATATACTGAAATACTGGAATACCAGGAAAAGCAGAAAAACACAGTGAATATTGGAATCCATCCTGGATAATGTTAAATAGTACTAGCCAAAAAATCCTTAGATTTATTCCAGGAACCACTTCATGCTTATCAGCAAGAATGCAGAAAACCTATCCCAGTGGACGGATGAATGAACTACTAATGGAACAAAGCAATCTGGAATAATTAAATTTTTCAGATAATGCGCAAAGTGTAGCTGAATGGATAGTACTGTAATAGTATCCCTTGATCTCTGTCAGTTCTGTGTTCCTACACATAAAGAAAACAACAATAATTTAAAAAAATCACTTTTCAAGATGATCAGAGTCCAGAAATTTCCTTAACCATCCTCTTTCCAGCCTTTGATCTGCCTGGAACTGATCAAGGCTTTCATTTCCTTCATGAAGGTGTCCACAAAATTATTTTTTTTAGACAATACATTTTCTTTTAAACACTTTTAAAAAACAAAACCCTAAAAAATGAGAGTTTAGATCCTTACTGCTAAACCCAAAATATTTATCAGGAATTTTATAATGTATTTTAGCTATGAAGAAAAACCTCTAGAAGTTTGTGTTTACATAAATACTTTCAATTAGAGAAAAAACAAACACAAACCCAGTGCTACAAGAGGAGGATATATAAAATCTATAATATATAAAATTTTTATAAAATTTTAGTTCTGTCAGTTTGATTTTCAGACACTAGTATACAGTCATGGGCGGAAATATAATCTGGATAGACCAAATGCCTGAGAATTGATCTAGTATGTGGTTGCTTTTTTTGGTTGGATGGAAGAGAAGTTCAAATATATATCAGCATCAATGGAAGGATCAGCTGATAGTAGAACTGGTAATTGTATTTTTAAATTTGAGATAGGAAACTAGATAGATATTTTTAAATAAAAATGGTATAAACATGAATCGATCAAAAAAGAGAGTAGTTTTGTGCTGATCCAGTTGGGAAAGCTCTGGAATTAAGACTTTGTTAGTAATAAAAGTTCAGTAGTACACCCAAGCTGATGAAAAGACTGTGACAAGAATGCTTTTAGGGGAAGTAGGATTCAACTTCTTTCACTTTAGCTGTAAATTAGGCAATTTTTTTCCAGACTGATCATCTAAACTATTCCATAATCAGCAAAATTTCTTGCATTGGTTAGCTGTAGATGAGTAGCTCATATTAGTGTAAGATTTCTAATTTCCTACCATCTGAGATATGAAGCTGACTTAAATCCTACTTATCCTCTCTTTTTATTTTTAAAATCAAAGAATTATCGAACAATTCAGGTTGAAAGAATTCTCTAGAGGCAACATGGTCCAGCCCTTTGATCAAAGCAGGGCCGCATTACTTGCATTTGCTCATGGCTCTGGTGAAGTTCTGAATAGCTCCAAGGAAGCTGCTTTCACAGGCTCTCTTGGGTTCCTGCTGTAATGCTTGACTGCCCTTTTTGTTGCAAGTTCTGGTCACTACCTGTTGTATTATCTCTGTGTAAGTGGCCTTGCAAGGAAGAGGAAACCAATGATGTGCTACTTTTGGGGTTCCCCAAAACCCATAACAGGTTTCCCAGAGAAGCTCTGGATGTCCCTTTCCTGGAAGTGTTCAAGACCAGGTTGGATGGGGCTCTGAGCAACCTGGTCTAGTGAAAGGTATCTCTGCTGATGGGGTGTTGGAACAACATGGTCTTTAAGGTCCCTTCCAACCCAAACCACTCTGATTCTACAAAATTCTTATTTTTCAAAACTAAATACTTTGCGGCTTCCAAGCACTAAGCTGAAAGGTTTGTTGCCAAAATATCCTTTTCCAAAAAAAAAAAAAATAAAAAAAAAAGGTGTTTTGCCCAAGCAGTTTTAGAGCAATAGCTCTAAAAATCAGTGACTTTCCCAGGATAAAAGACTGACCAATTTTGCGAAAGGTGAGAATGGAGTGAACTATATAAGAGGACAATTCTAGATGCCAACAAATAGATTTTTGATCTATGTGTCTATGTATGCATGGCTTGCTTTCACTTCCCACCTAATCCTACAGAAATTAAGAAAACAAAATGCTGAATTAATGATTGGACTCGATGATCTCAGAGGTCTTTTCCAACTTTCATGACCCTATGATGCCCAACTAATCTTTGAAAGGATTCCAGCTCTGTCTTCTCTGTACCCACCAATTAGGTACCTAAAGAAAAAAGTAGGTCTCCATTCTTTTTTTTCCCATCTGCTCGAACAAACCCAGTTCTCTTGGTCTCTTTCTTATGTGTCATGTACTCTAGTGGCTTGCCATTCTGGAGGCCCTTCACTGGACTTGCTCCAGTCTGTTCAAATTTTCAGAATATCAGAGAGTTCCAAGCTGATCATAAGATCTCAGAATCTGTCCTGTAAGCACTGAATCAAAGGGAATAATAATTTCCCTTATCTTGCTAGCCACAGTCCTCCTGATACAGCCTCTTGTGATTGGTCTTCTTTGCCACAAGGGCACAACAGTGATTTATGTTCAGGCTGCCATCCACCAGGAGCCACAAATTCTTTCCTATAATACTGTTTTCAACCCATCAACCTAGCCTGCAATTTCGAAAGACATTATTCCATCCTATATAGAAGACTTTTTATTTGCCTTTTTGAACTTTGTGAGGTTTCTATTGACTAATTTTTCCAAACTGCTAAGGTCATCTTAAACAGCTATGTGTAACCACACCCTAGAGTATGGGCCACTCTCCTTTAGCTGGTATTATCCATGAATTTGTTGGAGGCGCATGTCATCCCAACATCAGTGAATAAATAGAGGACAAACAGTATTGGCCCTAGTTTCAGTCCTAGAGGCTACCAGTTGGATTTGTGTGACTGATCCCAACACTTTGAGCCCAGTGTTTCAGGCAGTTTGAAATCCTGTCTCACCAACTGGGCTTTAAGAATATTATGGGAGACTAGTGTTGAAGATCCTGCTGAAAAAAAATAAAATATATTCACTGCTTTTCCCACAGATAAGGAGGCAATTGTTTCATCCTAGAAAGCAATCAAGTCAATCAACCATAATTTGCTTTTTCTAAATTCACACCATCTGCTTCTGGTCATCTTATTGTTGCTCTTGTACCTGCATATGGCTTCAATGAAGATCTGTTCCGTAATCTTCCTCAGTACTAAAGTTAGGCTGGTCTGCCAATTGCCATGACCTTTTGAAGATGACAGATGGTGAATTCACACTGATATCCTCTTCACTGCTAGATTCATCCTGTCTGGTGGCCTGGACTTGTGAATTAACAATTTTCTGAAGCGCTCCCTATTTTCTGAAGTACCTGCTCTAGAGTAGTGTTTTATCCCTGCCTGAGACTGTGCTACTAGGTTCACAGATGTAGGCAGCTGAAGATAAACCTTACCAGAAACTAATACAGAGAAAACATTGAGTGTCTCAGACTTTTCTGTGCCCTTTGTCACCAGGTCACACAGCTCACTGAGCAATAGTTTCATTAGCCTACTTTCTCTGCCAAAGTACCCACAGAAACCTTTTTTTGGATTTTTCAAATTTCTCAATAATCTCAGCCTGATGTGAACTTTGGCTTTTCTAACTTCATCCCTGCACATTTAAACAATGTCTTTATGTTCATAGCAAGTAGTCCACCCTTCAATACCATTCATCCTACTTGTACTATATGCAAAATCTGTTAGTGGCAACAGGAAACACTCATTAATTGTAGAACTAAAATTTTATTATTTGCCTAATAATTAGCAAAATAATCAAAATGCAATAAAGTTACTACTACCACTATTACAATATTAGTACTTATGAGTAAAATTAAGAAATTATTAACAAAAATTTCTTCACAAAAGTTAAGATTGTTACTTATTAATGATCCATTATCTACTCCCTCTTCTCACCCCAGTATCTATCTGTGAATGTGTTGTGCTCATCCTTCCAACATGCCTGTAGTTATTAGTGCTTGCTTTCCTCAAACAGAATAAGGCTCAGTGTTTGTGGGGGTGTTTGTTAAAGGGCTCATCAGCATCCACCCTTCTTCACCTGAATCAGTGTGATTGATATCCATGGTCGGTGGCTTCAGCTGGGGTTATTTGTGTATTTCTTCTCTTCAAGTGATATACTACTTTACATTTGTTTCTAGCTTAAGTTTCAAAATTTCAAAAATTAACTCTATCCTAGCTAAAACCAGGACACCTACACCCACCTCATTCAGTAAAAACTACTTCCAGATACAAAAAACCCAAGCCAAACCAAACCAATCGTCATATGTCAGTAGCCTTACCTATTAAAGTTACCACTGAGCATATTAAAGTTATTTTAAAGTTATCATATTAAAGTTATCATTGAGCATGAGAAGCGCAAGCAAGACATAAGATTCATTTTTCTTTCTAAACTGAATTTTTTGACTGGCTACTGGAGAATAAATATATATATACAAAAGGTCACAACAGCTATGCACGAGTATTTTTAATGCATTTATTTGAAAATAGAAATTTACAGGGTACTGGAGAACCAGCAGAATTTCCAAAGTCTGACTGAAACACCTGTCTCATTTTAAGATAAAACATCCAGGATCACTGTTGTGCAAAGTTAAATTAAAAGGAAAGAAAATGTATGTGTAATATGTGATTATATTTCTCATTTATATGCATTCTGCATGAGAGGTATAGAAATACATGTTGACTGTGCAGCAAACATTTTAACCCATCAGATAACCTCAGTCATTTTGATGCTCAGGAATGCTTTTTATGACATTCCTTCAATTCAACAGGCAGAAAAGGGAGGAGATATTCTTTCACTACTAAATAAAGGTTTTAAAGATGGAAAAAAGTTGGACTGTTTGAGAGTCTAAAGAAAGACTGGTGAAATTAAATTCCAGAAAAAATACAGTTCGTTATTGTCAATATAACCTGCTCTACCGAGTTCAAGGGGCCTTAAGACCTTCTGTCAAATGAGGATTTAGCACTGTTTTAACTTAGTGATCCAAAATAAGTAACGTGAGAGGACAATGAAGCTTGTTTGCTTCTTTTGTTGTTATTCTTTCCCCATTAAAATATTCTTCATGGCTCTTTAACACAATTAAAATCCACAATACTGTATATAGAGCTTTAGTCTTAAAATGTGTGATGATACAACACCGAAGAAGTAGTGCAGTATGAAGTATTTATATTCAATTTTCATCCCTGATTGCTCATTACCCTACTGACACTCTTTAAACATATTCTGTGAACATGACAGAAGGTGATTAACAGGGGTCTGTAAGCGAGTTTTCTTGATTTCAGCAAGACAGTACATTTTGTTGGGAAGACTGATGCTAAAGATCTGATTCATAAAACCTCAGCTTCTTAGGGATGCAGTGCACTGCACTCACCCATGTTCATTCCAACATCTCTTATCCTCCAAGATTTTTTAACTTTTTTCCAATCATCTCCAATCATCATCCTTTCTCCTCTTGTTGCACATTGAAGCCTTAGCCCCTACCTACCATGATCTCCTTTAATTCTGGCTCTGGTAAGCTGCTGAATCACCCTCCTTCGCTGCCATTTCCTGTTGCTGAATGTCCTTTCCTTTCCTCTTCTCTTATCATTTTCTTTTTCTAACAGTCTGTGCACCATTGTCCCACCACAAATTGCACTTCAATTCTCTGTGTCCCTTGCCTTCCTCCACGAAATCAAACCCTTTACTTCTGTTTACTAAAGTTTCAATATTACTCTCTTCCTGGGCATGATGCTCTCCTCAGTTCTCATTTTAGGCTCTTCTGATTAATCCTATTATAAAGCCTAGTGACAAAGACATAGATCTAATTCTATATTTGTATATATATTTAAGGCATATATCTATAAATTACACACACATTAGAAACACGTTTTCTTGTCTTTATTCTATTTACAGGCTAGACAGTAAAGAGAATAAAAAATTACTAGTGTCATTGAATTTGAAATATATATTTTTAAACTTAGTAAAAAAAGGAATAAGACTGAATTTTACAATCATAAATACATGATTTACCATCTAACACAAAATTTAGGTTATAACTGCTGACTGACTCTTAAAATGGGGCAGAAATCTAAAGGTCTTAGGACTGTCTTCTACCTCTGGAACGTGGCGTGGGGCAGTCCTACTGATTTCTTTATACTAAAGGTAGAATAAGAGGATAAAGTACAGAGGAGAGGGCAGGCAGAATATAGGCAGCTAAAGAAATATGAAAAGGTTAACCTGAACAAGGACTCTCTTCAGATGAAATTAAAATATCAAAAAGTGATGTCTTCTGGGAATCTGAAGAAATTAAGGTGATACATATTGCGAGATTATTTAACTTAAACTTTAATTATATGAACAAGCAGACACAAATGTAAATTTTTAAGAGGACAAAGGTTGGAGAGACTTCATTATCCAAGGAAATACTAAGACACAAACAGAATAAATGTGGTTGTAGTGAAACTTTCATATCAGAAAATACATCTCACTAAATTACTCAAGATCTCATTTTCATTTAGGAGTGTCTACCATTATTCCTTCTTTTCTTAAAAACTTTTTTCTTGATTCATTGGCAAATTAACATTTTTTAACATCAACTATCATAATCTGCATTATTCTGGGAGAAATTAACAATTATTCTTTACGGTGTGAGAAATATTTTGCATTTCTCCAAATATATTATTCAAACTCGTATGAACAAGTAATTTTATGGAATATGAATAAAAGCAAAGATATCGATGTAATATATCTTTAAATTCATAGGCTGCAAGTCAAAAACTATGACTGTCAATCATGATATGGACAGATGCATAAAGCATAATTCTTATATAATGGTGATGCTGTCATTTGTTCTGAACTTCAGTCTCCTTTTCATCCTCTCCAGACCTCTAATTAGAGGAAATCAAGCCAGCAAGGGAGACACAGAAAACATATAATGCATATACAGAACAAGTTTATGGACATGTTTTGGAATAAAGTAATTTACGGAATGTCTGTCAGATCCTTCTAGTAGGAATATCCATCATTATCCTCTTATTTTTCTTTTTTTCTGTGAACAGAATATGTCTGGTTAGACTGCAGATGAACTTGTCATTCTCAAATATGTCTGCTTAGTATGCAAAAATATAAAAAAGGAGGTCCAGCTGTAGCAGGCAAACCAATGAAACCAAACCCTATCTATCTGCCTATCTGTCTGTTTCTATAAAAACATTTCTTAGAATAATACCTACTTATTAATCTGTTTCTGTATTTAAATATAGATATATAGTATATCTGCTCCAAATATGCTCTCTGTCTTCTTCCTAAAACAATCACATTTGAGCCCATTTTTGTATATAAAGTTTAGCTTACCCAGTGTATAAAAAACAAAGAAATGTAGCTTTGCATGGCATGTAAACATATGAAAATTAATCCTTCCACCCCAAAATCAGATTATACAGAGCCATCATATTCTGACTTGTGGATATAAGTACAGTAAATCAACACACAGTTAAATACAAAATAAATATAAATATATGGTTTTAATCAGAGGATTATTTGTAATTAGCATTTATAAAGTGAATTGTTTACTACAAAGTCTTTAAAGATCAGTGATACCCAAATATATCCAACTTATTTAGCCACATATTCAGGAATGCAGTGTAATTCCTTCTTCTTAAAATTTTTTTTAAGAAAGCTTACTTAGTGCGTGATGGTGGGTGCAGGCCAGAGTACACAAAAAGAAAAAAAAGTAAACTTTTCAGCAAGAGCTGTAGAGCTTGTTGTTGCATAAACATAATGTCAGTCAGGTATACAGCAAATTTCTGTGCTCTTACAGAAATTTCCACTGATGATTTGTGTAACTGCAAATGAAGTGATTATTTGAATTTAATAAACTGACCAAAAATTACAAGTTCACTTTAAAATAGATTTCTGACTAACAGTGCAGTGGTAGCACTAAATCTCTTTAAACTCTTCTTGAAAACATTGTTCTAATTTCAGAGGCCACACACTGCTAAATGACTGACTTCACCAGCAATGGAGGATACACTTAATTCAGGCTTTATATTAAAGTAAGAACAAATTACTTTTTGTATTCCTACTGAGAAAAATATATACTTTTTGGTCTATGTACTGTATGCAGAAAGTTAAAAACTTTTCTATTTTTCTATTCCTTTATATAAAGAACTGTTTTTGTCATTCCATTTATGTAGTTTTTTTCAAAAGTGGATTTTTTTGTGACTGGTCCATTAGCATACTATTTTTAGCACATATAAACAACTGCACTAATTTTCTTATCTTCTTACAGGAAGAATTAATTGAGAAATCAGATTTGCAAAATTCATACTTCCATTCATGGAAATGGATTATTAGCTTCACAAAATAATTTCCAAGACTTACATTATCAGCTGGGACCCAAAAAAGCAGACTAAACTCCATTGACTCAACACTACAGAACAGAAGAGTCCCTCACATCTCTGTTAGGAATGATTTTCTCTTCTTCTGTCTTGTCCAAGCTTTGGATTACTTAGACCATAGGGTTTTTAGGGCAATACATTTTCTTCCAGAATGGTCCTTTTGATGGTATTGATAACCTAGACCCAAGATCAACCTACTTATAAGTGTCCAACCTCTCAACATGTATCTTGAAAGGCTGCTTAGCATGGTATGCTGTTGTGCTCATACTGCAGCCTAGCATCACCTTCCTTTAAAAAAATTTGTAGCAGAAAGTGGTTGTATAATAATCTTAAGGCCTACAGTTCTTTATTTCATGAATTGAAATGATTTATTGATGTAAGCAGGTGAACATGTGCAACTTTGAAAATGTTTGAAGCATTTTGGTTACTAAAATGCAAAGTTCAGAGCTAGAAAAGTTCCCTTCAGTATCAAAGAAGTAATTATGAACTGGATTAAGAATACGGCCTGAGCTTTGTCACCAAAAACACAACAAGGTGCCCCTACGCAAGAGAACAGGGGTGCCCCCAAGCAAGAGGGACATTACAGACTCACTGGAGTTCTGAGACACTAACGTTACTGTCTAAAACATACAATACTTGCAGTTTAAAAATGCAGAAAACAACAAAATATAAGTAGTCATAGGAATGGGGTTTATTTGCAAGATAGACCTACATTCAGAATATTTTCAAATATCTACTTGTAATATTACTACAACAGCATATACAGATCTGCCCACAGAAGTCAAGTCTTGGGCAACCAATTCAGCAATAGCAGTTGAATGAACAAATGAAGTGTCAAAAGAGGTTTGTTCATTTCTCAGAGGTATAAATCAAAGACTAAGGGTGTGAAGTAGAGTTCACATCTGCACAACACTGATGACACTGATATTGAAGTGCTGAATATAGTTCTGTTGTCTAAACTGGGAAAGTAGGGCAAAAAAAGACAGAACTGCAAAAATAGCTCAATTGATAGAAAAAAATAATCCCTTTCAGAGAGCTTGATCAAAGAATCACAGAATGGATAAGTTTGGAAGGAACCAGAATGGATAATTTGGAAGGGACCACAGTGGGTCATCTGGTCCAACCTCCCCGCTCAAGCAGGGTCATCTTAGAGCACATTGCACAGAACTGTGTCCCGATGGTTCTTGAATATCTCCAGCGAGGGAGACTCCACAACCTCTCTAGGCAACCTGTTCTAGTGCATGGTCATGTTCACAGTAAAGAAGTTCTTCCTCATATTTAGGTGGAAATTCCTGTGCATCATGTTTTGCTTGTTGCCTCTTGTCCTGTTGCTTGGCTGCACCACGAAGAGCCTGGCTCTGTCCTCTTGACATCCTCCCTTCAGATACTTACATTGATGAGGTCCCCTCTCAGACATCTCTTCTACAGGCTGAACAGGCCCAGCTCCCTCAGCCTTTCCTCATCAGAGAGATGCTCCAGGCCTGTAATCATCTTTGTTGCCTTCTGTTGGACCCACTCCATGTCTCTCTTATACTGAGGAGCCCAGAACTGGACAGAACACTCCAGGTGTGGCCTCAGCAGTGCCGACTAGAGGGACAGAATCACCTTCTTTTTCATACCAACAATGTTCTTCCTAATGCACCCTAGGATACCATTGTCCTTCTTGGCTATGAGGGCACACTGCTTGATCGTGGACATCTTGTTGTCCATCAGAACCCCCAGGTCCTTCTCCACTGAGCTTCTTTCAGCACATCAGCCCACAGCCTGTACTGATGCATTGGGTTATGCCTCCCCAGGTGCAGGACCTTGCATTTGTCTTTGTTGAACTTTAGACAGTTCTTCTCTGCCCATCTCTCCAACTTGTATTTAGCTTTTCTGAAGAGAGCTGAAATAAGAGTGTGTAAGAGCCTTTATGGTGGGTGTGCATACTGGAAACAAGATGATTCTTAATGCAGAAAGTCACTACAGAACCAATTGCTAGGAAGCTGAAGAAAAGTAATAAGAAAGGGACACAGATTTTGGTTCTGTATTTTGAAGTAATTATTTATTATTTATGTTTTGGTAGTGACTGGGAATCCTAGCTTTAGAACAGAACAAAAAGATTTTTTTTTTTTTTTTTTGCCTTAAAGAACTTCCAGTTATAGCATTAAGCAAATGATGACAGCTGAATCTAGGCAACTTTGTAAAGTATAACGACTGGAAAATTATGAAAGGCTGTCTTAGATTATAGCTAATAAAAGTCTCATAGATGTCAGGTTTAAATTTTGGGAACTTAATTTCATTTTTGTGCAATTCCTGTAGCTTAGCTGATACACCAGAGGGAAAAAAAAGTGTAAAGGAGGCCAGGATTCTTTGGGATTGCCTCGAGAAATCAATTAAACTCGAAGAATTCCTCCAAGCATGTGATTTACAGAATAGCAGTTACACCTGCCTTTGCTTTGCAGGGTTTATTATAAAACAACCAAACCCAACGATCATCCATCTTCTTCCCTTGCCCTCTTATTTTTCTCCCAAATCCCAGCTAAAAGCTTCAGCAGTCCCTGATGTTTAAGGGGGGCAGTTTGTATGTCTCCCAAAGTGGTAAGCTAAATTCAGCCGTCTGACCTCTATGAGTGTATGTTAACTGTGCAAATGATCAGAGGAAATGAGTGTTCCAGCCTTGCATGCTTGTCTTTATGAGCCAGCATGGCTCAGATGGTTTTCATAAGCGATATTTTTACTAAAGAAAATTGAAAAGTCTGCAGAGTTCAAAATAGAAATGATTATTGCAAACTCACACACAAGCGCATATATATATTTATAAATGTATATTTTAAAAGCATCGGGAACAATTTAGTCCTGAGAGATGAGAGGAAAATTCTGAGCAGTCAAAAATATGACATTATGAGGAAGTTTTATGAGAACAATTTGGAAAACTGTAGATAGGTCAGGAACTAAAACATGAAAATACATGTTCTAAAAGATGAGGGGATCACACCACTGCAACAGCAGTCTGAATAGCTACAGAACTGAAGTAGATTTAAAGTGACTACTAAATAAAATGATCTCCATAACAAGAATAATGAACCTGTGAACCCCAAACAGAGATGAAAATTGCATTTTAGGAAGTAGATTATAGGTACTCTATAAAAAGACCAGCGCCTTCACAAAATCTACAGTCTAAGGTTTCAGCAACACCTATAAACTGAAAACAAATGTGTGATGTGTTAGTATATGAGCAGAAGCACTGTGTAAGGGAGTCAGGTTTGATTGATTCTTATTAATGATTTGAATAGCCTTCATAGTCACACCTGGTTCCTGGAGTAACCAAGAATAAGGGTGACAAATTAATATACTGTAATTTTATTATAAAATATTTCTGTGTTGGTCACTGAGCTAGGTGACTTTGTGCTGCTACTATTATAGTGACAATTGTGCTGATATCTCTGACTTTCTGTCTGAGATATCACTGACGTAAATTTACTTTTATGCATATAGTTTAGATGGATCCAAATTTAAAATATATAACCTATAATAATTTAGAATTCAATAATATGATAAGATGAGCTTCTGTTTTCAAAGATTTGATCAAATATCCATTCATTTTTCACATTTATTGTAAAATTTGGTAAGTCTGAACTAGAGATATTATATCTTTGAATATTTTCTTTGTTATGCCTTACTACAGATATTCTTAATTTCTTTATCTCCATCACTGAAGATATTTTTTTTAAGTAAAGCAATTTAAATTTATATGACAGAAATGAAAAACACTTCTCAAATAGACCATAATGAAATACCAGCACTGATATGAAGCATGACCTCAGCTGAGGACTCTGATTGGTGTTATAAGGTATCTATCTGACTAAGATTAGCTCAGTTGGTTAGGGCATAGCATTAGTAACACCAAAGTTGTGGGTTTGACCCTCATTTGGGCCATTCACTTCAGAGTTGGGCTTGATAATCCTTGTGGGTCCCTTCCAACTCAGAATACCCTGTGATTTTAGAGATATTAGTCTCTTCAACCTCCATATTTCCAGGTATTACCATAGAAACTATTAAGTACTGCTTTCATTATTATACTCTCTATTTTAAAGCTAGCATAATCATAAGTGTTTGGACCATTGAAACATCTCGATAGAGTTAAACCTGAGCTAATCTTCAGTCTAGAACAGTGGGAGATGGTCTGTGAATACCAAATTAAATGGTCACCCTTATTTCTATTTGATTTTTAAACCACCTGTGCATAAAACTCAGGTAAAAATGATCAAATTGTATGAAGTACTAATTTATTTTGAAGCTTAACTAGGGCAGGAGTCCAATAGAATGTTCAACACCATAAAAATTCAACCTATTGAAAGACACAAATCTCAGCCAAGATTTTTCTTATGCTAGAATGATTGTTCATCAGGATCAAGTAGCACATCTTGTTCACCAGAGATTTCTGTAAAAGTGAAATTACATCCTTACACCTGTGGCTCAGTTTACCTTCAAAAAGACTTTCCTGGGGCTGCAGTGAGACCTCAGGTTTAATTGTTCCTCTAAAATAGACTTTGAAAGGAGCTTGAGGCCTCCCAAGATTGCCTGTTATTTAACGTGAAGGTTGATGAAAAGGGGATGTATTGGGTAAGAATGAAGTTCTTATGAATGAATAAAATGCCAGCAATCTTTTGCTAGTGCCAATGCCAGGTGGTTTTATTGTAATGACATACACCAGACCTACTGGAAACAATCCAGTTCTTTGCCAAAGCCAGATGAGAATTAACTGTCCCTCAGAGTCTCAAAGGGAACCTGTTACCTGCCAAGGGTGATGTTGCTAACAGCCTTAATGGCATTCTGGCTGCCTTAACTGCAAACGTAATCTGTAGAGGCTGACATTTGGCTAGGGGATATATTCTCTTCCCACTTGCGAATGCTACAGTACGCCAGCATGGGGTGAAAGAAATCCATTATTTCCACTTCCAAAATGCTAATCAGTCAGGAAAAAAAATCTTTTTTTTTTTTTTTTCCATGAAAATTGTCATTCAGCAGCTTCTACATCATCCATTATCGTGAATGGATAGGCACGAACTACACAAGGATATACTATCAGTGTCAGAAGTTAAGAAAGAAAAGTGAAAAGTAAATTCACTGTTTGAAATTAAACAAATTAGAAGTGTTACCATCATCCTATGTATGTTTCAGAGATGACTCTTAAATTAAAATAGCTTCATACTGGAAGAACTCAATTTAGAAGGTCTTCTCCAGTGAGGAGGACCAAGTACTTTCAAGCACCATCTTGTTTACTAAGTAAAACCTTTTCCTCAGGTATCACCATACAAATGTGAATTTAAAATTACCACTACTGAGAGCATGTGAAGATCAGCAAGTTCCTTTGAATAATCTGGAATATTCCTGATGCAACATAATGAAAAGAGAAACTAGAAGATAAACAGCTGGATAGATATCAAAAAAGCCATGCAAAAACCTAGCTTCAAATTTGAAAATAAGTCTTTGGACAGCTTTAATTCTCAGCTAAACAATGCAGGATCAGAGGTGGCTGAATGGGAAACTGGAAATAAATCTGCAAGGCATACAGGCTGAAGGAGAGCCTGGAAAATTCAGAGATATTGTGGAGTTGAGGAAAGGTATTAGGAGATCATGCATGGATTTTTCAGAATGGACTTCAGGATGGATTCAGAATGGATTTTGGAAAGGAAAAAAAAAAAAGGAAGAAATAATAGCTTTTTTTTTTGTTTTACTTTCAATAACTGAGAGTTTTAATGAGCTACAAACATGAAAATCAGTTGTAACCAATTGAAACTGTTCTGTGATGTTATGCTAAGCACGTATATTGCTAGAGGCAATGTTGTTCTGGTTTGAGTGAGTTCTATATGCCGTTGAGATGTGCTGGAATGTGCAGACGGTGCCTACTGAGAATCACAGCCCAGCTATACCTCTCTCCTGCACTCAGTAACTCCTTATTAGTGGCATGTAGAACAAGGAGCAATGGAGCTTTTTAGGGTATTTTTGCAGTTGGAAAAAAGTATGAAAAAAATAACATACATTAATTTTGTTTTGCTATTTTTTAAAATAGTTTGTAGCTTCTGTCCTTTTAAGTACACTTGTATTTTCAATAGTTTCTTTACAAGACATTACAAAATTTTCATTTAACAATTTCATAGTCAAACTGCTTGGGCCTAATTAGCAAAACTATTTTGAATCAACAAAAAACTGCATGTCTTGTCCATAAACAGCAATTTTTTATAATATTTTCTCATGTGTACTTGAATTAATTGATTATTTTTTTTCTCCAGATGCCATAATCATTAGTCTGAGAGGTTTTGAGCTTTGTCTCATTGTTTTTTGTAGGAAAAATGTGAATTAGCTCTTTTTTCTAAAAGGGAATAAAACCTTAAATAGTGTTTTCATTGTTGCTTACCCTGTGGATATGTAATAGTGACTATCAGGCATTGCAAAATACTTAATGAAATGAAGGAAAAAAATGTTGCTGAGGCAAAATAGGCACTCACTGATAACAATAGATAACAACACATACAATTAAACATGTAAAATAAACTTCTTGAACCTACGGGCCAGAAAAAAAATTAAGTCCTGAAGATGGCAATTTAGCTAATAATTCAAATAGCAAGGTTGGATAAGGGAGGAATTAGTAATGGTTGCCCACCCCCGTTTCCTATGCTATTATCACAGCTGGGTGTTCCAGTCAGTGAATGATGTGACATCTACATAAAAGCTGCCTTGTAGTCTTTTACCACTGGTTACTAAAGGAAAGAGCCCAGTGAAGGTATATCTCATCTGGCCCCTGACTCCCTGCAGGTAATTTGCTTTTGCCCTCTGGCAGAGTTCAATCCTTTAATAATACAGGCAAACATTGGGTGAACACCTCAAGTAGTGCACAGACGGGAAGAATTACTCTAAATTTAAAAACCACTCTGACACTAATGGCCAATTCAACAGTGCAGAAGGAGACACCCTTCCCCTTTCTAATCGTACCTGAGCTACTTGGCTTTGTTGTTTTATTCATGCACTTACCTAGAGATTTGCATCCTCTGTTATTTGATTTTTCTTGTGTGCAATTCCTGGCCCAAGAAATACAGATAGACTTGGAACAGCAAGAAAATCCTTTCCAGTTCCTGAGGTGGGATCTTGTCTCAGCTGAAATCAGTAAGAAAATGTTGTGGGCTTCAGTGTATTTAGAAATCCACCTAGTCTCATGTGCATACATGATTGTGTGTGTGTGTATGTATGTGCGTTCAAACCATGGAGATAAAAAACTCTTATTTTTAGTCAAAGAATTGCAGGATTTTCCATACTAATAAAGATTTGGTAAATCAGCCTAGAGAAGAGTGTCGATGGGGAACTGACTCAAAGTGTTTAAGTGACAGGAATCTGCTACCAGCTGTCACTCATTAGAGCATCATTTCTGACACACAAAAGCTCATGATTCATTCTTTCCTTTTTGCGATGCTCTTTCAGACCATGCTCTACAGCACAAAAACTACCATACTTCAGCTTTTAAGTGCTATCTGCTACCTCTTATCCCACGCCATAGTATTTTTCCAACAATGGCTCTTCAGCTGCTTTGTTCCTAAGGTGACTGTTTAGAAGGGTGCAGTATAATTTTCAATCTATTGTCAAAGAATGTTTATAACTCTGTGCATCTAAATAGTTACAGTGTCCTTGTGTCATACAATTCTAGCAGTGCTGGAAACTTTCTGTGCTGGTGGGTTAAAACTGAGACGCATGTGCCTGTTTAATACCATGGTTCCACTCTTATAGTTATGTACTGACTCGGGCTCTTGGAATTGGAGAAAACTGCCTTACTGATTGGATGTAAAATGAATATTGAAGAAAAAAAAAAGAAGATTGCAAAAAACAAAGCCTTTAAAATTATAATAGTAGTTTATATAATTATAAACACAGCAAAAGCTGTGCATGGCACTTACTTTCAAGATTAGTGTCACCTTGTCTGCTTTTTTTCTTAAGAGGAAGAATTTAATTTTTCTTTCTCTCAAAAAAAAAAGTAGAAAGAATGAAAGCATGGAAGAAAATTATAGGTATTTTAATTGTTTCTTGGCAACATGTTTTCAAGTCTTCCCAGAATTCTGTACCTGCCATGCTTGTCATTTCATTTTGAATTTACATGTTTCGGACCGATGAAACATGAAAAATCTCTCTTGTCTCTTTTGAAATAATTGAACCACCATGGGAAATTATTTCATCATTTTCAAAGAACAGAGTTCTTCAGACTCCAGGGGAAGCACTCTGAGCTGGTGCAGTGTTTTTGTCTTCTCCAGTAGCTGGCAGCTGCCTGGAGAAATGGCTCAGACACCTTAGAAAGCCTCAGACACCTTAGAAAGCCAACTTACAAAGCTACTATCCACTGTAGAAGCCAAACCCTTCAACAGATGACTAAAGGGTTAGGCAAAAGCAGTTTCCTACTGCGGGGGTGGGGTATGTGTCTCCACTAGGTGGCACTGATGAAATGTGTGAACATTTGCAGTTTGGCAGTTTTGGTATTTAGTTTTCTTTTCTTTTTTTAAGAATTCTCTAAAGAAATAACATTATTTTTCTCTGCTTGAAAAAAAACCCCAACTTTGTTTTCAAGTACTGTGGTCTGTTTGTTTCATATGTCACAGATAAAAAGATAACTACATCTATACAGAGGTTACTTTCAGGTGTACATCCCCATACAGGGAAAAATATTCTAAAGGAGAAAAAAAGTAATGAGACCTCTATTAAATTCTAAATTTGAGTTTTGTTTAGCTTCATCCTTTTTAAAAATTATTTATTTAAGGCTCGTTTACCTCCACTTGAAATCACATCTTTTAAGTGAGCTTGCAACCTCAGTGGACAGAGGAGGACAGAACTAAGGACTGAAATTCCCTATGTTGTAGAGGAGAAACTGAAGATGTATACTTGTATGTGTTTACACCAATGAATCCAGGTTTTCTGAGTCCTGCTCCACTGACAAATCTCAGTTGGTTATCTCCATTGTATCACTGTGGACTTTTATTCACTATGAATCAATCAATGAAACATCTGCTCTGCTCTCTGGATGAAAAATGTATAGTGGCAACAGAAAAATCTTACTACATTTTTCATTTAGAGATTGTTTATTTGCTTTATTAAAGCAAGAGTCTAGCACTAGACTTCAGTAATATGTCCCCTGACTTTAATGAAGTACTGGGTGTCAATACTCTGTATTATGGTGTTGCTCAGAAAAACTTTATTTCTGGGTGTAACTGATCAACAACTGATTCAACACTGATTAAGATGGCAAGAAGCATAGACATTCAAAATAACATCAACCGAGAAATAAATTTTCCCATTTTCTTTTCAGTGAAAAGAAATCTTGTGCTTGGGAATATGGACCACATGCTAGACCTGTGCTAATAGAAGTATCTGGACAGTACTTAATCACTTATTAAAAAAAAGTTCAGAAAAGTTGCTGTGTTTTAATTGGAGATATCTTACACATTGCTGAAGTCTCCAGGGCTTACTGAGATCCCTGACTCTTTGTGAATGAGACCTCTTTTTTATTTTCCTTTCATTTGTTTAGCTCTTTACCTAATTGATTTTCTGTGCTAATACACTAAAGGTCTGAAGAAGGCAGAGCCTCAGGTGTGACAGATGAAATACGGTGCTTTTAGTCATTGCTTTTATCTTCCATGTCTAATGTGGTGGTTACATCTGTGCAGTTTAACAGCAAAATCAATACATCATTTGCTGCTGGTATCTGAAAGAATTTGGAAGTCTGTTGGTACCTTAACTATTAGGTTTCCCCTGTAAGGCCTTCCTTACCTTCCTCCCCACCCCCTTGTTCCTTCTGAAGTCAAATGTTGCAGGAAAACAAGACCCCTTTCCATCTCCTGGTGTTTGTATTTGCATTTACATTTATTAAACATTCAACCTATTTCCAGTTACCTAAACTACCTAAACTACCTTCTTGGCAATAGATGATTTATTAACTTTCCATTTACCTCTAACACAAATGCTATTGAGGACATATTTACTGCTAATGTTTTGAGAATATAGTTCCTAAAAATGAGAAATATTAAATAGAAGTAGGGAAGTCATTTGCATGAAAAAGAGTAAACAAAACTCCTGGACCTGTATGCAGTTCTGGTTTGCTGAGGTAGTAACAGAGGCAGTGTTATTTGTCCCCATTATTTGAGTAAGCACATTTTGACCCCAGAAAATGGCAGGAAACGCCAAGAAAACAAGACTTAAAGAAAAAGCAAAATGGTGTTTTTAAAATAATCTGTAGGTAGAAATCAGTTCAATTCCTTTCCATGTGGTGTATGTTGCCATATTTTCTCTTCTCCTGATTGCACTTTAATTTGGGTAAACTTAGTCCTTGTCACAACAGTGCAGTGCCATTTCTCTGACTGTCATTGTCTGTTATCTTTCACACTGTGACACTTATTGCCATTTGCTAAGGAAACTCTCAAATATAAAAATTGTCCTCTAAATGACATGATTGCCTTATTATTGATTTGCTTCATAGTTTGCTGTAAGTGTTTGCAATGTTACGCTCTGGGAGATCTGTTACCAACAAATAACAATTTCCTGCCCAGAAAGGATGAGTGGAACATCACAGTCCTGGAAGGACCTTAGTCATTCCTGTGAAGTACTGTGCCATTTTTACCTGATCCAAATTTTGGCCCTTCCTGCTTTGGTCACACCCTTCGCCCTGACTGATCCCACTACAATGAACTAGTTCTGTGACTCTATTTTGAAAAAATTTTGAATAAAAAAATAATCTGAGAAGGACTCATCAGCTCAATATTAAAAGATAATAAACTATTATAATTATGATTATAATTATTATGGTCAAATTATTATGCATAAAAAAGCAGCAGCCTGAATGTTCAACCTAGTAATAGAGCAGATGAAATAAGTTTCAGATTCATGATAACATGAATCTCCTCTGCTTTTTCTATATTTTCTAGACATGCTCTAAACTGGCATAATCAAGTATTAAAAGTAACAGTTTGAATGGTACATCCAGCATAGCTGAATCTAACAAAATTATATTTATTCCTGCTGTTTAGATATCATGAACAATACCCTCAGCAATCTCCAAATGTACATGTATATAGCACACTTGTACTGAAGAGATCTTTTCAAAGATAGTAGAATTATTTGAAGAGACTTTTACTACTGGGCATATGCTCAGTTTAGAGGGCTGAATTTCATAGTAAATCAAATTGTTATGACTTTGTTAGTGCTAAACCATTACTTGAATAAGATCACCACTTCCCCTCCACCCAGATTTCTGGCTGTTACTTATTGTTTCTGACTTTTACTAAATGCAAGTAATATTTACATCAATTTTCACCAAAGCAAGTCTTTGTCTTCAGTGTTTCTGAGAGATTTCCTGATAGATTTCTAAGCCCAAAATATATTATCGTTTTCAGGTTGACTGTCATGTAACACAATCCATGTAATTTTACTGACTGCTTTTGGAACCACGTTCCTGACTTCTTGCTATCTTAAAATGTAAGTCTGAGAAGGGCACTCTGTCCAATCAAATGATTAGCACATTAGACAGTCAGAAATTCAGAAATTGTGCCAACTTTTAAATGCCTTCAGAGTTTAAAATGTGAATGTGGATGATATTGGCTTACAGTCCTTAGAGCTTATTATGACTTTGTTTTCTTTTTTAAATAGCAGCCTAATCTAATTTCTATGCCTCCTGGAAGTGCTCGTGGGTAGTGATGAACCCTTTTTCTCTTTTGGATAAAAAATAGACTCCTGGCTAGAATAATTTTATATAGACTTAGAATTTTTTTCAACCTATTAACATGCTTTACAACCTGTAGGCAACAGATCTGGGTGGGGTGTTCAATTAGCAGTCTCACCAGTTAATAATCTCATTAAAACTGAAAATAATTCCTTTCTTTCTGATTTGCATTACTCCTATACTTACTATACTGGTGTGGGAAATCATATGTTAACTGTGCTACTCAAGCCCTTTCAAAATCCTTGTTTTCAGAAATAATCCATTAAAAATTCTGTTAAAGTCTATGTAGTTCTAAAGTCTAGTGTGTTCTAAAGGTAGTGAATATACTTTGATTTTTGATCAGTGAGCTTGGGCTTGCCTGTGTTAAGTGCAGCACTGAGAACTTCAGTGCTAGACATCTTACGAAAGTTTTTTTTAAAATGCAATACTTTTGTATGATTTAGAGGTTTTATTTTGGTCTTTTTTTAGTTTTTTTTGAATCTGCTATGAAACTTCTTGAATCTAAGATGTCCCTAGGAAGGTCCATCACATCCTTTTCAATTGGTTGGCAAAAATTGGAGACATCCAAGTTCTTTATAGCACATGAGAGTCAGAGTATTTTATGAAACATTTTATGAAGCATTATGTCCTATTTTTTAGGCTTTTCTGCCCAGCTAAAGACCCTTGCCATATGGATGTTTAGGATACTTTTGCACCAAGATAGTCTTTTCCTCTCAGAGTACATTATTCCACTATTAGTGACCCTTTACTTCCTGAGAGGAGGAAAGTTGCTGACGATGATGTAGAGATTATGTATTTGGTACCTTGAAGCCACACAAAGGAAAAAACCCAATCTTTCCCTTCAAAGAGTAGTTTTTGGTTGTACAAGTAGTAATCTTACTGTACAGGGATACACAGTAAATAAGATGCACCTTTTGAGATTACCGTACTATGAAGTAATACATTCATGTAATTCTTCAGAAAATGGGAGCTTGTTATTCATAGATATAGAAGGCTCTAGTACAAAGTTAAGCCTCAGGTACTTACATTGCAATTGTCTTTTCATCTCATACATACCAAAATAATCCTTTTTAGATGTTGAGATGAAGAACTCTCCAGTATATTTAAAGCCACATAACATCCCTCTTCAGTTGGTAGCTGTCAGGGTGCAGCAGGGGCCATTGCTTTCTGTGAGCCCACAAGCCACAACCATCCCACTGCCCCAGCCAGTCCTGGTTGTTCCCTGTGAAGCACAGCATCTGCCCTACAAGCATATTGCACACAAGCCTGTTGCGTCTTCTGCCACGCACCTTGCAGGGGCTCATACTTTCCGTGCTTGAATGCCAGAATATAGACTCTGCTAGTACTTGGCCCTGGTTTGTAAACACAAAATAAATGAAAATGCTGTTCATTCACAGGTGCCTTTACTGACTTACAGTAGGTGCTGAGAGGAAAGAATTAAGTCAGATATTTTTTGGTGTAACTGTTCAGAAAAAAAAAGTAATCTATTATGAAGAAGTACATTAAAAAGAGGAAAAAAATGGTCCTGTGTATGAATGTGTCTCATTTTCAATCACCATCAAATAAAAGAATTGAAGAAGAACTTTAAATTTGGTCAGCACAGCAACAGATTAAATGGAAGATATTGTCTTTGAAGTTTGATTTAGACAAAGTGGTGTTTTACTCCCTTTTATTTGTTTATGAGACATCTTAGGCAAGAATATTATTCCATGCATACCATGGCTTGAAGCCAGGTTTGAGGTAATTTATTGTTGTTCTTGTTTCAAAATTGTTTTTTAAGAGGGATAAAATAGAGAAACATGTTAATTTACACGTCATATCCACCCCTCCCCATATGCTTCACCCCAAGTCCCGTGGTCAATCAGCTTCAGAGAGTAAAGAACAAGTTTCTCTTAAAAAGTTGTGACTGCTCTCTGGGATGCAAAAGGTGAAAGTTCTTAGAAGTCTGTGATATCGTGCCTCATGAAGAAGGCTTCAAAAACAGTGACCCTCCGGTTGTTAGGGTTTTGTTAACGCAGCTGAAAACCAGTAACATTTTGCGGGAAACTTGTTTCATGGTCACACATTTTTGTAACTGTTTTTAGGTTTATTTGGGATTTGCAATCAGACTTTTATTTATGTCTGATAAATATCTCTTGGACAAGGAAAGCCGTTGCAACCAGCTGGAGTTATGTGACACCTTCTGCCCAGGTTGGCAGAACTCCCTGACATACCATACAGTTTAGCTACTCTGGGCCAGATACTTATTTTTGCTGCACAAATATGGAGGCAATGTGAAGGGGTAGGGAAAAAGACAAGTACAGAGCTCAGCCTCCCAAATGGAAAAGAAGGGTGGATCTTTCAGAAAACACTGGTCCCTGATGCAGAAAGCTCTATCATGCAAACACAGAGTAAGAAGTGATTAATCCTCAGACCTGATATGGAAAATGGCTGGTAGATGTGGGATTCATTCAGACAGTAGCTACCCCATAAAATTTTTTATGTTCCACAGTTCAGTTGAATTCTGTAGTGCCCTTTGCAAGTTCTGTTCTTCTCTTTTCAGGGTTATTGTTTTTTATTCTGTGACTTTCATACAAGATGTGTTAACAGTGATAAAAGCCAAGACTAGCATCCTCACTTTTTTCTGAGCAAGTTCAGAAGCATACATTGAATGCCTACTTGCTTTCCTTCTGTGACATGAATATTGCATTCTAGCTTCACTATGTCCCAAATACAAATGAAAAGGCGGAGAGAGAGAGGGGGAGAGAGAGAGAGAGAGGGAGAGAGAGAGAGACAATGGCTTAGTCCCTACTGTGCTTTTTGGGTGCTCTTGTGAGAGATGGATATCTAAATGCTTATCTTTGATTTTAAGCCAGTGGAGGAAAAAGTGATAAAGTAGTTAAGCCATGATTATTGCAATATGTAGCTTGTAGTAATTTATACCTTTTTATCACAACTGGCCTTTACTGACAGTAAGGCAACCAGGGACTTTATCTTAAACACTTTTTGACTTTGGCTGTAATGAAATTACAAGGCTCAGGGGAAACAAAATAAAAACTCTGCACTTAAGTATACAGATTTCCAAGAAGAAATCAAAGTGGAATATTCTTCTTATCCCCTTGGACACAAAATCAGAAATATTCACTAGCTAGGCATACCTTCTTTCCTAATTCCTGACTAATATTTACCACAGATAAGTCATAAATAACTCTTCTCTATTTTTTCCACAAAAATGAAAACAGGTGATTTAAGCTGATGTGTCAAACGTGTGAGTATGCCTTACTACTTAATAATATTCATATTTTCAATAATTTAAAATTAATTTAATTTATCAATCCATATTTCTTCCTTTTATTTTCTGAAAGTACATACATTGGTCCTTTAATCACTTCGAAAATTTTTCATCCCGAACATGTATTCTCAAAATAAATAAGCAAGAACTTTTGACCAAAAGACTTTTACTCTTGAGACATCCTCTAGTGATCTAATTTGTCTTTCTTTGAAAACATGTGCCAGATTCCAAACCCCATGGAGACATACCATCCTTTGCAGCTCACAGGAGTCAGAGGAGACAAAAAGAGAAGAAATAAACAAAAAGATGAACATGAACTTTTTTTTTTTTAATGAGAGAATGTTTAAAACTAGTAACTTAAAAACTTGACTGTTTGTCATTTCTCAGCTAAATTCAAGAATAAGATTTTTGGAAACTTTGTTCAAAATGAGATTTCAACTACTATTCTTTCTTTTATTAAAAATTCTCTCTCCCATAAAAGCAAGTATGCTTTTATTACTTGTTCAAACTGTGTAGAACAAGAACTCACATCCTTGTGCTCCAGTTTTGTTGTCAATCTTAAGCAGAATTGCCTGTTCAACCCCAATCAAAGCTAATATTTGCTGCATATCTTTTAGATTATGTACGTATTTTTGACAGTGATTTTGTTTCTACAGCTGAGCAAATGACAAAATCATGCTTTTACTTTCTTTCCCCCTCTTCTCTTCAGACTGCGATTTCATAAGAATGTTTTGTTCAGTCATGTTGTTGATGTCTCTGTGTCTCGCTTGTTTCCACTCTGTGTGAACATACAGGTGCTCAATCTTCATTAGTGCAAATAAGCAGGGAAAGGACATGTTAATCTCCAGTTTGTCAAAAGCAATTTTCAAATTGCCTGTTTAAATATAATACTCAGCTTACACTTCTTTGGTTAATTATGTGTGTTAACAGAGGTAAAGAAAAAATATAACAGAAGCCTAGCAGTGTAACTGTGTGCAAACAGAACTGTGAACATTCATTCAGCATATTTTTTATGTAAAAAGATCATTCCATTTTTTTTTGGTGTTGAAATACTTATTTTCTCTGTTTATAAAAAAGTACTACATGAGTGAAACTGTCCTCAAAAGAGAAATATCTATTTGAATTATTAAGTTTTCCTTTTTGGATAAGAGTACTCTTTTTTTCCCAGTCTTATACCATATGTGTCTGTAATGAATACTAAAGTCATTGGGTTCCAGAAGTACAGTGTTTAGTTTTCTTTAGTTTGAACATGTTTAAATGAAACCGCATTTAGAAATTTGAACAGCGGGTGTGTTATTTCAGCTTGCAGCAAGCTCCTTGCAGTCCAGTGCTCCAGTCTACTGTCCAAAGGAGGAACAAGGATATGATGAAAAACAAAAAAAAAAAAGAAAAGGAAGACAATGACAAAAGAAAAAAAGAAAGATAATAAAATTCTGAGGGAAAGAAGTGTACTGTTTCTAACAAAAAGAAACTCTGTGAGTTTCCCTCCTCTGAAAAGTCTGTCCTTAATATTCCCCTAAGGTAAAATTCAGTTCCTGATGTCTAAGTCTCTTCCAAGCAATTACGTCTTTACTCCAGTAATAAAAGACAAAGTCTCTTAACTAAGTATTTCAAAAGAAGGCTTACCTGAAGTACGGCAGAAACTTAAAACCAATTCCCCTTTTTGAAGTAGAATAATAATAATTGATTTCAATGGGGTAAAGTTTTTACTCTTCTTTTTAATAACATCTTCATGTTTATTTATATGAAAGTTTCAGTCAACAGAGAACTAAATTTCAGTTACGTATTTCCCATCAGGGTTGAAATAGGTTACAGAGTGAGATTTGTCATAATATGTTTGGGGGTACTTCAACTGCTATAATAGCACAATATAAATTAAATAATAGATGTGATAGCAGAGACTAATTGTGTTCTTACAGCAATATTTCACAGTGATTTCTCATTTATTAATTTGTTATATTGATTTGATAAATCAATATTAAGCCTATATATGAGAGAACAAAAGAAAAGGGAATAGATTAAATTGATATTTACAAGTATGAAATTAACATGAAGTTCAAGTTATATCCAGGAGTGATAACCTTGTTGAACAAATCAAAAGTAGAATACTTATCAGAAGCATTTGTCCTATATCTTACAGTTAAAATTTTGTATTATTAATGATTTTATACAGTTTTATCAGTGTTTTAAAGTCAGAAATCAATAAAACATTAATTGAAAATTATAATTTTAGATAATTGTTGTAGTATTTTAGGAAGGATATAAAATTTCGGTTATCACTGACGATTTAATCAAGTATGAGAAAGAAATTTGTATCAGTCAGGGATGACAATCTCCTGAATTATATTATGATATTTATATTCTTATTCACAAGAACACATAAGAACATGATGTAATTGAAATACATTTCAAAGATCATGGATATTACTGTAATTTAGTTTTACCTTTTCCTTTAGTTCACTCTCTCTCGATATTTTTCTTACTTCCATAATTCTAAGTTTATCTAAGATCTCAGTAAATATATTAACTCAAATTTCTATTATTTGAAATTTCTTTCCGAAAAATTACAAAGTCTAATATATTTATCAGAAATAAAGAAATAGGAAAATCTGCATTTAAATTAAAAAATGAGCATTTTTAAGCCCTTTTTTTACTTTTCCTCCTTCTTTTTATATTTCCTTCTTCCTCTGTTTTCTTTTCCCTGTTTCCACTCTTGAGAAATTAAGTAAAGAAATATAGAGAAATTATAGAAATAAATTCTATTAATTCTACTTATTAGACTGAGCAGAGAGTAAGGATCACTTCCCTTGACCTGATGGCAATGGTCTTCCTAATGCAGCCAAGGATGTTTTTGGAATTTTTTACTGTAAGAGTGAATTGTTGGCTCATGGTCAGCTTGTTGTCTACGAGGAACCCCAGGTCTTTCTTTGCCAAGCTGCCTTCTGGCCAGTCAGCTGCTAGCAGGTACTGATCCATGGATTTGCTCCTCCCCAGCTGCAGAGCTTTGCTTTTCTCCTTGTTAAAGCTCAAGGGTTTACTCATTGCCCTGTTCTCCAGTCTGTTGATCTACCTGAAGTCAACCATCTGACATATCAAACACTCCTCTCAGTTCTATATCGACTGCAAACTTAATGAGGGTGCACTCATTCCATGATCTATGCCATTCATGAATATGCTAAATGATACTGATCCCATCATTAACCCCTGGGGCATGCATACTGTTAGTCACTGGCCTCCAGCTGGACTTCATGCCACTGGTCACAACCGTTTGAACCCATCAGTACAGAAGGTTTTCAGTTTACCTTACCATCCTTTTATCTATCCTGTACTTCATCAGTCTATGTCTCTAAGGATGTTTTAGAAGAAAACATAAAAAAACTCTTGTCAAAAGTCAACTATACTGACTGCTGTCTCCCCTCACCTACCAAGGTTATCATTTCACTGTAGGAGTTTAGCCATGAGTTCTGCTTCATAAAATGACATTGACTACTCCAAATGACCTTCCTGTTCTTGATATATTTGAAAATTATTTCCAGCACTATCAGTTGCTCTGTCACTCTCTCAGAGACCAAGGTCAAGCTGATCAGTGTGTAGTTTTCTGAATCTTCCTTCTTGGCCTTCTTGAAGACAGGAGTGACATCTTTCTTCCAGGGTCAGGAATCTCCCCCAGTCACCATAACATTTCAAGAATAATTAATAGTGTGGCTTCAAAATAACATTGTTCAGCTACCTCAGCCCTTGTGGGTGTATCCTATCAAGCCCCATGACTTTTGTGCACCCATTTAGTTTAAATATGCTCTAACCTTAAACTCTTACACCAAAGATAAGTCTTCCTTTCTCCAGACTTTCCCACTGATCTCAGAAGCCTGAGATTCCTGAAGGTAAAGCTTACCAGTAAAGACTGAGGTGGAGAAAACATTGAGAAATTCAGGCTCTTCCACCTCCTTTTTCAGCAGTTCCCCTACCCCATTCAGTAGTAAGTCCAGATTTTCTCTAATCTTCCTTTTGTTGCTAATGTAATTGTAGCAGTCCATCTTCCTCTTTCATATACTTTGCCAGATTTGTCTCAAGTCTGGTCTTGGCCTTCTTAATCCTATTCCTGCATGACCAGATTTAAATGTTAGTCTGAATTTATCAGACATCATTTGCTTATTCCTTCTGGGTCACCCCTCCCTCCTTCCATCTCTTGTATGCTTCCTTTTCAGTCAAGAGCAACTTGATTGCCCATGTGGGTTTCCAGCCATCATCTTTACTGGACTTGTGCATTGGGGTGGACTGCTCTTGAGCTTGGACAGCATGAACCAGCTGGAGGTCCAGCTCTCCTTGGGTGTCTCTTCTTTCCAGTACTATCTCTAATGGGATTCTTCCAAGCAGATCCCTTAAAAGGCCAGACTGCTCAGCTGAAGTCCAGGGTTATGATCCCTCTGCTCAGTTGCTTGAACTCCACCATGACTGTATTCAAGGCTTTTGCCCTTCTGATCAGTCCTTTTCTGTTTGTAAGTATGAACTACAGCACAACATGTCCTTTCATGGGACCTTGGTTCACCTATGTCAGGAACTATTCAGTATGCTCCAGAAACCTACTAGACTATTTCTGTGTTGTACCTCCAGCAGACACTGGGATAGCCTAATTTCCCCACGAGGACCAAAGCCTGTAACTGTGGAGAATCAGTTGCAAAGGCATAGAAAAAGTCTTCTGTCAGAAAATAACTAAAAAATCCCCAAACTAAACCTGCTGCAGAATTCGTCTCCTAGACAATCTCAATACAGTTTTTCTGAATGTCAATATCTCATCATACAATAATTATACCCTTAATGAAAATATTGTTATCATTAAATGTCTGGGAGTTGTTTTCCCTACTCAGGTTTTGGTTTTTTTCTATGTGAAGCTTACACTGGGGGGCTCTTGAGGGCTTCTTTTCCTTAGGCTCTCAGAGAATCTGGCCTTTTTTTAAGGTCTGCTTTCAACATTTTGCAGAATCAATCTGTGACATTTTAAAAATGTAATCTGGAAATAAATTGTAGAGAAAGGTTCCCATGCCTTCAGAAAGTGTTAGTAAGCGTGTGGGTAGTGTAATGTGGGAGATACATTAGTTGCTATACATAGAAATGAAGTATGCACAAGAATAAAAGGAAGGAATGTGATCAGTGCTGCTACCCACACTGTTATGGATTTTGGATGGATTGTAGTCAGTTTGACCTCCATACTTTAAATGGTAATTTCTGAAGAATTCTGGAAGGTGTGACTTACTATTATTAGCATAATTAAACTTAAAAAAAAATGTTAAAAGATCATGATATTACAAATTAAGAATTACACTTTACACTATACCTTAACACTCCCTGCTCAAATCAATACCTGATGTCATATCATTGTGACATTTTTGATCAAGTATACATTTCCCTGCATCTAAAAATCCTGAGAACGGGTATTTTGTTATTTTGATAAAGCATCTGGGTTTTATCATTCAGAAGTCTGGGAAAAATAAGTATAAAATGAACTGAGATTGTACTTTCAAAAATAACTAAAAAAAATTAATAAAAAAGCAACAAAAAATCCTACCCAAATAGGCATCACCTAGTGAGTAATAACTTCATTTCTATATAGCTCAGGGGGGTTGCAAGGGGAGTGTGAAAAGTTCATTATTATCAACCAGAAAAAAAAGCGAGTGCTAAGAAGAAAGACTCGTATTTCCTATTGGGATTTCTCTCAGACTACATGATTTGCATGAAGGGCGCCACATCAAACACATTGGGTGCCCTTTTTCAAATATTAATGTGAAGCTTGTTTCAAGTTCTTTCTTGACTTTGTGCCACCTTGTATCAAAGGAAGTTAAAAGCAGGACTTGGGAGAAAAAAATACTTTTCCAACTGTTTCAGCACTTAGCAAAAATCTTTCTGTATTTGATCAGTTCTGCTTCAAACTTTTATTATTTTGACAAATAGGCACATTTTTGTAGATGTGCATTCTATTACAGTCTGGTCTGGACTTTTTTCCCTCCCTTTTTTGAGGTTTTCCATTTCTCAGCAATGGATGTCATAACTGACCCACTCAAAACATTTATGCACTCTGTAATTTAATTATTTGCCTTAGTCTTTTCTCCCACATGTGATAATTTATATTAAATACTTATATTTAATCTGAGCAAGATTATACCAAATTATGCCACACAAAATGAAACCCTTAAATGTGTGCAGTCTAAACTGTCTTAATCTTACCTAACTGAACTTTTAAACATCTACATCTAAGCTAATCAACCTATCTTCCTCTTTTAGTCAATGGGGAGAATAGTTAACTCTCTAAGGTGTTTTGGCTGTCAGTTGTCCCAGAGAGATGATATGAATTCTGATCCAGCAGTAGCAGTTTCTTTTAACTGTCCATAAAAGAAGCCTAAAATGTTTAGCTAATATTTAAATTACTAATATTTAGACCTTAAGTGCTAGGTAATTCCCACTGAAAGTAACTCAGTAGCAGCACCAACAAGGAAATACAAAGTGAACATACTTTCTGTCTTTTTCCCTTTCTCCTCAGAAACAAAGAAAGTAGGGGAAAAGTGGCAGGATTTTTTCGTTCAGCAACTCAGGTATAAATAAATGCCTCATAAAAATGCAAGAGATGAAATGTATTATATAGCATGAGAGCAGTTTTTAGAGACAAGAAATAAAATTATGGAAATATAGAGAACAACAGTCCCAGGAGAAGTTGGTATTTTCACAATGCACAACTCATAGTCTGCAGGATAAACCTATGAAATTATGATGAAATAGGAATAAAATACAAGTTGAAATGGACAGCCTAGTAAGTAGCAGTATCCTAGCTTGAGAACTAAATATTGTCCACAAACCCTGGGAAGAAATCTTCACTGAGATCTCACACCATATGATAGAGGAAATTTTAAATTTTCAATTTTCAGTCAGATTTTTAGGTGAAAAAATCACCATGGAAGCAGTACAAATAAAACTCCTGAAGTATTTTCATCCAAAAAAAGTCCTAAGCACTCCTAAGAATAAAGGTAAACAGGTTATTTGGTCTCTAAGACGCAACACTTCTAAACCCTTTCCATATTATTTTTCATTAAAAAAGAAATTAGAGAGAGATTAAAATGAACTGCTGTAAACAAATACAAAAAGCCTAACAGTGTTACTGAAAACCAGTAAAATTTAGACCTAATGGATACTTTATGTGCTTCTTATTATACAGAAATGTCTTCACATTGAAGTCAATAAGATTGGGTTTTTTGTAAGTCACAAAAGAAACAAAGTTTTATAGGAATTTCCTGTTCATATTTTTGTCTTAAAAAAAGGCTAAATAATTAAATTTTTTCTGACCAGTCCTATCTATGGCCATAAGCAAAATTAAATATAATGATCCTGTCCTTGAAAACTTTACCTAGCACACACAACAGGGAAAGAATAATCTGATCATTGAGAATGGATGATATGGATAAAGTTCTTCCTTTTTGCATAGAGATGAAGATTTCTGATTTTAACATATTTTTCTTTTTTTTTGTCCTCATTTCCTCAGGATGAGTTTGCTGTCACCTGTAGACTGGATGTCTTTTACATGAGTTTTTATTTCCTTTTTCCTTTGTTTGTTTTTTTTTCTGGATTAAATTAAATTACATGGGTGTTTTTCACATTTTAAAGCATTTGGGCTAAAATATTCATTAAAAGAGAAAAGCTAAACTATAATACAATATTGTAACCCTGTGTAATGTATCTTGATGCTAGTTTCCAATTTTAGGTATTAATTAGTCTTAGGAGGCCGGATTCAACTGTACATCTTGAGTAGCTCCATATATGTTGAATTAGTCTATATTTCTGTCAAAGAATGTTAAAGCAGAATGTAGATCTATGAAATTAGTGATAGAAAGGTTTATTGTTTAGCTGATAATACAATAAACCACTATGAGTACTTTAAGCTGATAATAATGGGCATAAGATCTTTTGCCACTTAGCAGTGTCATAAATGAAAAACTAGCAACTTTTGTTGGATATTTTCAAGTAATATGTGTGAGGTATCTGGTTACTGGTTTTCACCATTATAAGTAAAATGAAGTTACAGAAAAGACAATCGACATTGTGTATGCAACTACACTGAGATTCTTCCCACTCTGCCAATGTTTCCAACCTACCGTGGATCATTTACACAAAAAAGAGAAGCTAGGGTCAACTATATTCCACAGCCTAAACAAAAGCAGTTTGATTTGCCAAGCTTCCTTCTAACTCACAAGGAAAGACAGCAGAAAGTGCTCACCTGAAGCTAGTAGAGTAATTAAAATATTTTTATAAACAAAAGACAAATGTTTTCTGCTTCTTATCTTGATTTAGTGACAGCCTGAAACAAAGAAAGACATAAGAACCAGATCACTGTAGTTACATATTGCAATCCATTTATCATTAAACTACACTTTCTACTTGGTTTAATCAAGCTTTAATTTTCTATCAGCTTGTTCTTATGGACTGTATTGAACATCAACATCTAGAGCTATTACACCGAGTATGTTGAAAGATAAATGTCTTTATAGGAGAAGTCTTCCTGGAAAAGGCAGAGTGTAAGTAGTGATAAGCAGCAATTTCTGTCCTTCAGATCTGAGTATATTGAATTATATTTAAGATTCTGTCCTGGATGTTACTCCACTGTAAAAAATTCTGATGTATATCACGTGGTCTTAAATCACCATAAAACATTACCGAATAACTCTTTACAAAGGCATACACTTAAGATTCCTGTACCTGTTTCCATGTCATCTGCAACATGCCTGCATCAGGACAAATCCTATGACCACTCCCTTACCTATTCCAGCTAGACACTGTCTTTGAAAGCCACCAATGTGCCCCTGCCTGCTATCAAGGGATAGGCTTCAATACTTTTCCCTGACTACAAAGTTAGAGATCCCTGTGCAGGAACATTTCACATCTTTTACTGTTGTTGCTCTGTTATGAAAAGCCCTGAGAATGCTTCATTTTGGGTAACTATATTTACAGAATTCTAAAGCAGCTTTTACTTCTTTGCTTGAAAGCAAAACCAAAATGGTGTAATTTTGCACAATTGTTAAAAACTGTCTGGTTTTCAAACACTGCCTTCTTTGCTTCTCCTTTTCCTTTAGCAGAACTTTCTGCCATTTCAGGCTTTATAGAAACAGGAAAGGGAAAGAACATCTAATTTGCTCTCTGCAGTCAGAGCATGGCAATTTATAAAGACTTAGATGACAGCTTACTTTTCTTAAGGATTCAAAAAACTGTTTCCCAATTAATACAAATATCTTTAAAAAGCATAATTCCCGAGGTGGCTAAAACTCAAATTATGCTTAGAAAATAATTTCCTGTTCAAGATCTCTAAAACTGCATAATACAATGCATTGCGACTGCCAAACTCTGAATCATCATTTTAAGAAAGGGAAAGAACTCCCTTTCACCCCTTATCATAAAATACAACTTCATATCTGTCTTTCGAACTCCAGCCTCAGTACACATCCAATCAGAGACTTCCTTCCCTGGACTCGGTTAGAACTACTCAAGCATCTACCAGACAGTGGTTCTGGGTAATATGAGAAACTGTCAATTGTATATTCTTGGGCACTAGTTCCATGTGGCTGTATAGTCCTGTTTTCCAACTAACTGCATAGCCATGACATGTATATTGTATTTCACAATCTGGGATTTATACTATGCTAAATCTTGTAACATGACAAAATTTTACTCATAAAATAATGGAATTGACTTTCAGGAAATTTATTAAAACCTTATGTGAAATAATTTTCTGTCTTAATTATTATAATTTATGTGTTTAGAGCTGTACTTTCCCACCTTTTTGTCTCAAATCACATTTTTCGAAACAAGAAGTGTTTGAAGTCTGGGGAGAAATATTATGAAAACTCAGTTTTCTGTGGCAAAAGCAATAGAATAGGCATCTTAGTGCATATATCCAAGTCGCCACGTACTGCTTTTAGTAATTCAAGTTGGAGTTTATCCCTTGGTATAGGGAATTATGATTTCTTCACACTGAGGGCTAATACAAAATGCATTAAGTGCAAATGGGGAGCATGAAATCCTGAAAGCTGGTGGTTTAATACATGAATTACCAACTCAACTAATACTGTATAAAGTGTTACCAGTAAACAGTGGACCACAAGGGGATTATCGGGTCAGATTGTACACTCAGTGTAAGATCTCAGCCATGCTTCTGCTTGATGCTTTCAATGTTATAATTTCTCTCCTCATCCTGGAAGGCAGTAGCACAATCAGTTAGCTATTTTTCATTATTGTCTCTTTTTTTGGCCTATAGTTTATAACATGATAATGTATATGGACAATAGAAAATTTTAAAGATTTGTTAGAATAAGGAAAAAAGAAATACGGTTTGAGATTACCCTAACACTTGTTGGGCAGCATCAGTGTATTCCAAATATTAAAAGAAAAAAAAGCATAAATATAAAAGTTCTATGAATAGTTAAAAATTAAACTGACAAAATACACTGTGTAAAGAATATCCTAGAAGTATCCAAGATTCACATGAAGGGTAACAGAAGATACACGATGATGAAAAATTAAAACATTGTGTAGTTCTTCACATCTTAAGGAGGAATGTAAGTCCAGAATGTAAGGCCAATGTCCTTTAACTATATATTGTTAATTCAATAACTTTTAAACAGATACTTCATTCCTGAAACTGTATAGTTTTATGGGTATGTTACTCAGTTGAGTTACTCTTTTTCTAAGGTAGGATTTTATAAATTAAATATTATTGAATCATAAAAAAACTGTTCCTAAAATGGCAAGAAGAAATAAATACATAATTGCATTAACCGCAGAAAAGTTAATAGACATTTTAATTAAAGAACCACCCTAACAGGATTAGAATTCACTACCCTATAAAGGTTGAATCATGCAGTATTTCATTACAATCTCTGAGAATGTACAGGTGCTAAATTAACTACAGAGACATCATATTTTGTTAATTGCATAAAATAGAAACATACTGTAAATTAAAATGGGAAATTAATTTACTAGGTTATCACCGTAAAGTTCAGACAAGGCCTCTTGGCTATTGAAGCTGGTCAGAAACTTCCTGAGGTGCTTCTCTGAAAATGTTGATCATGTGAAAGAATGATTTCTTGGAAACAGATCTATTTCATAAAACTTTAATCAGAAAAAGTATCTCAGGACTTGTCAGGTTTTCTGATCATGTCTGGAGCAAAAAAGACTTGGACATTTCAGAGGTCAGACTATGAAAAGGCAGCTGCTTTGTACATAGCCATGTAAAGAAGGGAATCTGAACTTCTTACCTTCTAGCGGTGAGCAAGGTGCACTGGCAGCATGGAGGGCTGCCGGCTGCCTTTCCCACTTAGTAGAGAAGAAATGCCATACTCTGTGCCAGCTAGAAAGCCATGTATTCAGATCAGTGCTTGACTTCTGTCTGACGTGCTTTTGGGAGCCAAGGTGGTGTATCTGACTTGTGCTAAGGCATGTGAATACAGCATCTCATTTTCACAATATCATGGAAGTTTCTACCTGATACCGTCCCCCAAATTGGAAGGGAGGAGAAGAAACCTCTTTTCAGTTATTTTTTTAATATATAATAAACTTCTCTGAGTTCTCTGTAAGCAGCCATGTTTTCAGTCCCACCTAAAAAATAATTTAAAAATAATAAATGAGAACATTTTCATGCTAAAGAAGAAAAAAAAAAGCTCATATTAATTCAAGTCTCTGCTTTGTATGAAGGATATATACAAGCAAAGTATAATGTATAATTTTTCAGAAGTTATCTGTTGACAGAATACAAACACAGGTGATTATTTCCAGGGGTTGGGGGAATAAATAAATGATCTCTGCCTTTAACTTCTCCAGCAACAATGTTTTAAATTCAATTTGTTGTTGGATGAAAATTAAATAAAAAAATCACCCAGCAATATGATGCCAAAAACTGTTTCCTCAATTTCTGTGATAAAAGAACTATTCCATGCATAAATTTCTGCCTCTGAATTCTGGGACTTTATAGATCAATTTCTGTTAAGTGTTTCCACAAATGAGACTTCTATAGGATAAATAAAAAGTCTTTTATGTAGTATAGAAAATGGCTCTTCTTAGGAAAGGCTCACACATTTGTCCACTTTCTTATGAAAGGCTTTCTCTACTGATGCAGAAGTACATATTCTTCTGATCTACCATAGACATTTGCTTTGTAAATGTCTGTGTTTGAGTTTGCCATCAAGACTCCCTTCAGAGTTGATGGACTTAAACTGGAACCAAACCTGCAACTCACATTATCCTAATGTTTACACATATAAAACAGATAAGGAACAAATCCCAGTATGTGTAAGCATATTTCTTTCCACTGGCTACAAAAAAGGCTCAGGAAATAATATCTGTGGTGCAGACAGATATCTGAGAAAAGTTGACATGAAAGACTTGTTAATAAATACTGTGTAAGACTTTTTTTTCAAAAAGCTAAGTTAACTTATAATAATAATAAGTTAGGGACAATATAATACATGAGCACAGGTACACTGCAATGGAAACAAGATTAATAATAAAAATGATCCCATTATTAATAAAATCTTTCACTGGTTCTTGGAAACTGTTATGGTTCTGATTCTTAAAAATGGCACACAAACAGGTTCCTTTTTCAAATTCAGCCCTGTTTCTTTGCGTAAGACAGCAGCTATATATTTGCAAAAATAACACTAATAATACTATGCAGGAGTTATTTTTTTACTGTCAGTGTTACACAATTGTTATGTTAATACTATATGAGACACATCACTACAAAAATAGTGTAATTATTTATAATTTCCCAGAGCCACATTTGGATATGAATTTTAAATAATGTATTTTGATTCCAATACATTTTGAGAAATGAACTCTCCATCTGTTCCTTCCCACTCTTACCTTATGGTTGATATTTAAAACCAACAAAGTCAATACAACCCATTATAATAGAGACTTTAGTAGGCAAACATTTCTTCGTTATATTGATTACGCTCCGTATAATAAAAGTGATTTGAACAACCTACACTGTACTGTTAGTTATTAGTTTGCACAAAATATGGACTTATATCAGGAAAGAGGTACAATGCACTTGCTGCTGTATTACAGCAGTATGATCATCATCATCATGGTTGGGCTTCGCCGACGAAGATTTGGGGAGGGCTCTACCCACGTTTGTTACAAGTGCGCTGGTGGCTAAAAAGGCCAATACGAGACAGACATGTCCGGTTGCAAAAGGCACAGCAGAAAGACTCCTTAGGTGGTATATTTTGCAAGGCAGGATTCTTTCTGCGTTGTCTTTTCTCCTCAAGAGTGATCCTGCGTGCATTCTCAAAGGCATCAGCAGCGTTATAGATGGTGTGTCTCCAGACCTCCCGATTGGAGGCCAGAGTAGACCAGTTATGATGATCAGTATGGCCAAGGCTGAGATGTTGTTTCAGGGAGTCCTTGTATCTTTTCTTCGGGGCTCCTCTCTTGTGGCAGCCGGTGGCAAGTTCACCATAAAGCAAGATCTTAGGGAGGCGGTGGTCCTTCATCCTGGAGACGTACCCTGCCCAGCACAGCTGTGTTCTCAGCAACATGGCCTCAGTACTTGTGACTGCTGCCTGTTCTAGAACAGACGTATTAGTCACATAATCTGACCAGTGGATGTTTAGGATTGTACGGAGGCAATGTTGATGGAAGTGTTCTAGGAGTCACAGGTGGTGACAGTAGATGATCCATGATTCAGATCCATATAGGAGAGTTGACAGCACAATGGCTCTGTAAACACTGATCTTTTTGTACTTTTCTTCAAATGTTTATTTTGCCAAACTCTTTTATGAAGCTTTCCAAAGGCACCCTATACCTTTTCTAAGCTGTTTTCTATCTCTCTGTCAATCTTACCATCCGAGGAGATGAGGCTACCTAGGTAGTTAAACTGCTGGACTGATTTGAGCTCTGATTCGCCAATGGTGATATGAACAAAATATGAATTAAGAGAATAATTCTCAAAATAGGACATCCTGAATAATCTTAGAAATTTATACTCTAAGTACATGAAAAAATAATTTAAAAATAATGTCTTCATTTTACAGATATTGAACTCCCTTACAGTTATCGCCCTCCTCTCCCCCCACCACCCCAATTTCAATAGAGGAGGCTTGCAGCCAAGAACACTTATGCCTTTCATCATTTTGTGGAAAATAATTTCAATACAGAGAATGGGAGGAGAAGAAAACAGAATTTGCCATATGTTATGCTATATAAAGAATAAGCAAATGCTGACACATCATGGAACCAGCTCTTTGTTTCCCAGGCTCTTCCTTTCACCCCATTTTATACACAAATGCAATCTGTGTCCTTGAGCTGATGGTGAACTAGGACAGGTTTTGAGTTTCTGTCAATGTGTCAGGTTCCTGAGGCTTAACATGGTCTAGGATTGTCTACTCCCTAGTCTAATGTCAATATAGACACCCTGTATGTACCAGTAAAGAAACTATATGCACATAAAGGGAAAGCCATGGTTCTGGTGCCAGTTTTGGGTTTTCTTTTTGTACCATAAAAATAAAATTATAGAAGGTAAATGATAAACTATCTCTTCATCCAAATTATTCCACAATCAAGGTTTTATGTTTTATTTCATTATTTAATTATTTTTATTATTTTATTATTTTATTTATCTGTTTATATGTTGCCTATTTATATAAGTTCTTTAAATACTAAAGGTAAGATTTTGACATATTTTATCATTTTTTTTCTTTTCTTTTGTATCCATAACCACAGCTAAAATAAATAGAGATGTCTGCAACATAGCATTGAGCAAAGAAATCTGAAATGAAGGTCCTGTGTGAGATTCCTGATTTCACTATTCTTCTACCTGTTTCAAACTTAGAGTTTTTGCAAAGAAGTTATCCCCAGACCCACAGATTGGTGGAGACTGGTTGCAGAAAAGCTGGATTTGTCCATGTCCTACATACACCCTGCCTTGGTTTTTCTGTCTCCTGGCAGATCATTGCTTGGTGCAATATTCACATCTACCTGTTTTGCCCAGGGAATCATAGCAAAAAACATTTTCTTCCATACACATTTTTCACTGCTTCATTGTGCATCTAACCTGTCTCCTTACAACTCTATCAGAAGACTACCTTCTCAATGCCAAAAATAATTTCTTCTGACCCGGACTAAGATGCATTCACAGGATGCAAATGGGTATTTGCAGGATGCTACTATTACTGTTCTTTGTGTATTATGACATACAAGACACACTTTGCTCCATGGAAATCCATTTATCATGTCTGAAGCAGATAAGTTTATATGAAATTACTTTTAGTTACAAACAAAATATTTAGGCAAGCTAAGTAGTTATTTCAGGTTTTTTACTTCTTTTTTTGTTTTCTTTTGTCTTGCCAATTTGTTTACTCCAGAAATACAGGCTACAAGGCTAATAAGGTAAGAAAAGCTAAACAATCATTATTCCTTTTACTATCTTTTAAAGTAGTCATCTTGTTACTCTTCTTAAGCAGCACTATTATTATTGTTGTTCTAATAATAAAAACAATAATTTTAAAGATCATATAATAAAATATAAAATGCTAATATTACCTTTAAAAGTCAGGAGATAATTTTCAAAATAAAGGAATATAAATAAATAAATATCAGCAAAATTTGGCAGAAGACCAAAAATTATGTGTAAAGTTTTTATAAACATTTATTCTTTGACTTTCATCATTAACCCATGTTACTCTTTTTGGTCAACTAGTAATTCCTTGTTCTCTATCAAGACTTCACACAAAATAATTTTAATTCTTTGAGTTGTTCTTGCAGTATCATGTAAAAATCACAAAAATAAGGTCCAAGCTATCAATATGCTGAAAATAGCAACAAAATTAAGAATTAGGAAAACAAAAACCAGTTACAACAAGTTTTGCCATGCTCATCATTTTACACTGTCTATTTCTCTAAAGTAGACAGGCAGCACATACAACTTTTTCATTCTGAAAACACTTCTTCCTTGAACTAAGTGTAGATTGAAACTAACAAAGAAGGTATAGTATTGTTTCATAGTGCTTTATTTGGTGTTTTACAATGCATTGGGGAGTCATCTGATTGACCTAACACAAACACTAAATGTAACTTTGCTCTAATTTCATTGTAGTGATAGGCTACCAGCTACCCTTTGTGACCTTAAGAATTCACCTCTTCAGGTGCCTGTCCATCAACGCTTTCCAGAGGCTCATGGAGAGTCCGATGTGTCCAATGTACTGGAGAGGAGCTGAGTGAAGTGTTATTACATATTTGTTTTGGAGGAGCTATCTAGGCAGGACTGAGATTAATAAGTCCATTTAGGTTTTTATTCCCTCTGGTTTAACTAATTGGACTGCATACCTCTATCTATTTAAGAGTTCTAGCAAGTTTAAGAGTTACATCTCCCATCTCAGACTCAGGGTTTGTCCAGAAGATGCCCCAGGTTGTTGCAAGTGTTTGAAGTAACTCAGATGACTAGAGTATTTGATGTGAATTTGAATAAAGGCTGCATGATGCTGCTTCTACATGTTTTTCTAATTTTTTTCGCTTCAAAAAGAATCTGGGGTAATACATACAACCAGATTTGACACTGGATGCAACTCATAAAAGTTGGCTATGATTTGAAGAAGCTATGCCACTGTTTATAAGTCACAAGAGTAGGTATGAGGCAGGATAAAAGGATCTCCCACTGGACAACTCATCCAGATAGATGTTAGATTCAACATCTTGAAAGTCACTGTAAATCTTGACCGACATTTGAACAGACCGAAAAAAGATATTAAAGTGATTAATTTTGCTGGTTTTGGCTGGGGTATAGTTTACTTTCTTCACAGTGCCTAGTATGGATCTATGCTTTGGATTTGTGCTGAACATAGCCATGATAACATAGGTATGTTTTTGTTATTGATGAGCAGTGCTTACAGAAAGCCAAGGCCATTTCTCTGTTTTGTTCTGCCTTGCTGGCAAGGAGGTGGGGTACATGTGAAGCTTGAAGGAGACACAGCTGGAACCACTGACTGCAGTTGACCAAAGGAACATTCCATACCATATGACATTATGCTCAGTGTACAAAGTGGGGGGAAGAAGAAGGAAGGGAGGGACATTTGGAGTGATGGCATTTGTCTTCCCGAGTAACCATTGCACATGATGGGCCCTGCTGTCCTGGAGATGGCTGAACATCTGTCTGCCCATGGGAAGCAGCAAAATAATTTCTTGGTTTGCTTTGCTTGTGTGCACACCTTTTGCTTTCCCTATTAAACTGTCTTCATCTCAACCTGTGAGTTTTCTAGCTTTTCCTTTCCAGTTCTCTCCCCAGCCCCACTGGTAGGGGAGTAAGAGAGTGGCTGTATGCTACTTGGTTGCTGGCTGGAATTAAACCATGACATTAACCTAGGATCATTTATTGTCCTTATGTTGTACATGAGGACTTTTCTTCTGTTGAATTCTTATACATTTTAAAGACCTCAAATACTATTTTGTAAATAATAACTTATTTTTATTTTAACAAGATGAAAACCACTGTAGATTCTATATGTTCAGTTTTTCACATGCCGTTAGTTTACCTAAGTTCTTCTTTCTAGTTCCTATGACATATCTGTTCTAAATCTCTTGAACAGAAAAGATAATCAAGATTTTCTAAGATTGGATGGTTAGTTTTAAATTTAATGCCTCTGAGATCTTGACTAAATTTAAAGCAAGAAAATTATGTTTAGGGCAATTATGTTTAGAGCAATATAAATTATTAAAGCTGGTTATAGCAAGTAGACTTCTCAGGTTAATTGAAAGAAAATGTGTACTGATATGACGGAGAGTTTAAAAATTCTGGTTTTGCACAGAAGATTAAAATAAAACACCTTAATGTTCAATAGTTCTATAAGTTCTAGTTCAGAAGACCTGTATTCCTGGACAGAGCAAAGAAACATGAAAATGCAATTTATAAGTGATTGATTCTGTATTCTAAATTTATATATATATGGATAAAGTTTCTGGTCAAGACCTATGGAGGGAGGAATTTAGGATCCCAGTTCTCACTGAAAAGGAAGGAGTTCCTGGATATACCTTTAAATCTAATCCCTTACCTTTTTTACTGTCTCATAGCATGATGGATGTAATGTACTGAACACATTTCAAGCCTTCAACTTTTTAAAAACTTTTTTTAAGTGAAAAAGAAAATAATTAGAGGAAAAATCCAGACAAATTATATTTGCCTATTTTTGCCCAGAGCTATGTATTAATAGGCAATACAAATATTCCACATATTAATATGTAGTACCAGTGAAACATTGTAAAAAAAAAGAAAAAAAAGGAAGATAATAAGAGCTTTTTTACCTGTATGGCTTGAAACATTCAGAATATTGTCAGAGAAGTCCCTGAAATATCTAATCTGAATTATTATTCAAGTAACCTTTGAATGCCATGAAGTTTGAGTATATTTAAATTCAACTTTTTGGTTTATGTTCAATTCTAATTAGATAGTTTTTGTGTGATTAGAATAAATGGATTAAAATTTATGTTTCTAATTGTTTCTTGGAACAAGTCTTATCCATATAATATGAAAATTTATTAAAAAACCCCAAACACCTTTGCCCTTTACTACTAGTGTTTTCTTTCAACAATTATAATTGTGCAGTAGCTTACTTGCTTTTTTATTTTGACAACATTGCTTTAAGGACACATTATTCATAAAGTAGGAGGCAACCTTTGAAGATTATAAGAGCAATGTAATGTGCTCAGTTCAAGCAGCAAAAATAGTACTTGAATTCAGTCTTCTTTCAAGTTTGATCTGCCTCTGAGAATCAAGAATGGTACAATAGAAATTAGTATGTGTATGAACCACCTACAAAAAGACTTTCTGAAAAGGTTTCTGTCTCATCCTTCCCTTGCTCTCTTTTGCTCTCAGTGAACTTCTTTGCAGGTTTTTGAACAGGGTATATTAAAAATTTAAACCTCACTCACTAGAATAGATGTATGAAATGAGAAATCAGAGAAGTAAAAACTTGGTACATCTCTTTTGCCATTTTATTCTTTTCACCTACAGACAATGTCCTAATGGCAAGCAGAACTGACCTACATGGGAATTTCAATCCAAATCAGGGTTGGAGGGGAGGGGAAAGCAGCCTCATTTCTGATCTAACTAGAAAAGTATGAAGAAAAAATAAGATAAAAGTACTCTGATAGCTACATAGATAGCTTGATTAAATCACCCCGTGAAAGTGTAAACAGAATAAAAAGCCTTATGTGTCGCTTGACTCAGTGAGACAATAGCCTTGTAGTTTGCTTATTTTTTATTTCTTCCTTTTGCTGTCTTGTGTTTATTTTACATTACAGGGCATTTATTTTGCAGGAGGAACTTTTCCTCTTATATCATTTTTCTCTAGTGGTATCAAACTGTGTATGCTATGTTTATTCATGAAGAGGAAACACATTTCCTCTGCACTAAGGAATGTATTGTTTTAGACCAAGTCTCAATCTATGCTTAAGTACATTCCTGTTCATAATAACTTACTTAGAGGAACTTAAACATTCAAATAAGTTAATTATGTGCTGAAGCGTTTGGTTTTCAGACATGAGTGTTCTACTATACTTTTTTCAATTAGTAAAATAGTATTGTTTTATAAAATATGCAGTGAATATATGGAGGTTGGTATATTAACCTCACCTTATTATTAGATATTAGATATTCCTTGCAACATGATTATATACAGTTTCAGTAGAGTCACATAGGGAAGTCTTATGTGTAAGAGTAAGTTTCAACACTATTAAGTCAAGAAAGGACCAAGCTATAAATCCTTCATACTAACTGAATGCTACTCATTACTCAGCTAAGTAGATCCACATGCAAATCTCATGGAGATACCATCTCAAGCTAAGTTTTTAATTTACTTCTTCTGTTTAGGTTGTACCACAAGAAAGTGTAGTCATCTCATAGTTCCGATGAAAATTTTATTTCCCTGTTCTTCAGAGAATGGCAACAGAGGAATTAAGAGCCTTGGAAGTGGAGGCTCTTGCAAAATTACATCATTTGCAGATTTTAAATTGTACTCTCTCTGCAAATCTGAGTACACAATCAACCAGGAACTCCTTAAAACTGCCCAAGACAGTCATTATGGAAGTTGGCAGTTTAGAGGCAGCTAAAAGTCACTGCCTCTGCATAGTTCCTTCATATAGTCATATACTTTGGCATCTTGTTGTGGCTGATTAGGGTTATAGATGACCAGCTAAAATGTCAAAACTACAGATAATTCAATGGGGAGCAGAAGAGTGGGTTTCGATCCAGGACTTTTATCTCTGTATTTACCCAAACAAAAGCAGGACAGATTTGCATCATCTTCAGTGTAATTGGCTTTTAATCAAAAGTGATTTTAACATAAATATTGAGATTTTTGTTCCCGAAGCAGCATGATTGTTTGCATTTCCCCTTGAAGCGGGATGTAAGTGCCGATGCCATTCAGCTGGAATGCTGACAGCCAGCTGAACTCCCAGGGCTATGACCCCACTGAAACAATTCTTTATGTCGAGGAAAAGCGTGCAAGTAGCTTCTAATGTAGAAAGTAGAAAAGAAACGCTTTGTAACGAATATATATCTCTTAGTTACAAGCTGAGATAAAAACCAACCAACCAAATAAACCAATTTTTCATTCAAATGACCATCCAAAAGGTTCCATCAGTAGCTAGGACAAACACAGACTTATGAATATAAATAATACAACTAATATAAAACGTAAAAGTGAGTGTGCAGCCCTGCACTGAATCATATAATATCAAATCTTTGAGGGAAATTTAAAAGCTAGTTTGTAACATGGCCTATCTAGGCATCAATATAAACAGGGCAGAATGAAGCCACTCTTCTCACTCCTATCAGTGTTAGCTACACAAGCGCAATCAAGGTTATAGTCCTGGTAAATTGCTCTCCAGAATTGACGGCTTGAGGGAGAAGAAAGATAAGAAAAGAGTGAATTGAACAATAGATATTTACTGTTGCTTGCTATGACAATATAGCTGAAATAGTAGGTATACTGCTATAAACCAAGAAAAGGAAAGGATACCAAGCAAGTTTGCAGATGATAGACAACTGGGAGGACCTGTTGACTCCCTCAAAGGCAGTGAGGTTCTGCAGAGAGACCTCGACAAATTAGAGGACTGGGCAATCACGAACCACATGAAGTTCGAAAAGGGGAAGTACCGGATTCTGCACCTGGGATGAGGTAACCCCAGATATAGGTACAAACTGGGGAATGAGATGATGGAAAGCAATGCCATGGAAAGGGACCTGTGGAGAGACGAAGAAGAGCTAAGGTAGTCATGGTCTGAGCCAAAATGTCTCTGAGGATTTTCTCTGGAGGAAGTAAATCTAACTCAAAGTTCTATCAAAAGAGGAAGAAACAAAATCAAATAAAAAAAAATAAAAATCAATGTAGACAAATTCAAAATTATAAATTTAAGGAAAACCCACAGGAACATCATATACACCATAAAGACCCTGACATCAGGTGTCACTCAGGCACAGACTGTAGTCTCCCTGTGGACCACTAGCTACTGAGCTAATATGCTCAGGGACAAATACGATGTCAGGGAGTAATAGGAAGAAATCAAAAACAGCTGTAAAGCCATGGAAAAAAAATATTTTGAAAATTTATTAATCTGTGATACAACACAGGAACTCATAGTTTACAAAACTATATGGCAGAACTTGAGAAAGACACAAAATACTGTCAGAGTTGAAGAACAGCTTCATTACAAGGAGAGACACAATAATGTAATACTCCCAAGCTTGGAAGAAAGTCAACAAGGTAAGGAGGGAGTAATACACAGAAAAGGGAATGCTGATGAATTACAACTATTATCTACAATTTTTAATAGCAGAAAACCCAAGGTACACACAAAGGAAATTATCAGGTATAAACTTTAAAAGAAATAAAAGAAAGCTTTTTTCACACTGGATATAATTAAAATATGATGCACACTGGATGCCGAACTGAAATGTGTTTGAAAAATGAGTAAGCAAATTCACAGAGAGAAGTTAATTAAAGTCAACTAATCAGAATATTGAGCATAGAGCATCCAGGCCAGGAAGTTCATAAGCAAACTGGTGATTTGTCACAAGATAGGGGGAATATAGTGGGGTCAAAAAGATGATATAATGACAGAATTATCATTGTACTTTTTTTTTTGTACACTGCATTGAAGAATCAACTAGTCGTCTAAAATATTGCACAACATGGACCAAAGTGTTTAAGTAGCAGTCACTATATATCTGAAACAGTTTCACCATTGAGTACATTATTTGGGAATTACAAAATATATGCAAGCTTACCTAACGTCATTAATAAAAGAGTTAAAAATCTCTGTAATTTGGAGAAATTATATCAAATACATTCTAACTGAAAAGGGATGCACACATTTTAACAACTGCATGATAAAACCACACTCCTGGATAAGAAAGAAAGAGATCATTGCATATACATTTTAGTAGAGTGCTATACTTCAGCCAAAAGTTTATGCATATATGTAAAGCTATTTGTAAAATAATAGTCTTCCTGTAGATTAAAAAAGAAGTGATGTAATTTATTCCAAAAGATATCAGTTTATTCACTTATTCAATGGTTATATTAGCCACTGTAATACTCTTGTTTAGCGAATATCTTGCTGCAAAATCAAAATCTGTTAAAAATGCATACATGGAGAGAACAGGTAAAATTGATTATTGCTAGGTAACTTTTTTTTTCCCCTGGATAAGAGTAATGCAGTGATTTATTATATGGGCTGTGTGAGATGTATGGTATCTTTAATATTCATTTTCTTACTTTCAAATGGTTGAGTATTAGGTAACTTGCACAGACTTGAGCAATTCACTGCCTGGTAAACTTTTTCTAAACCTTTTCCAGTGTTGAGATTTTCAGAGGGAATTATACACACACAAAACAAAGACCTAAAATTATATATCTCTCTATATATGTGCGAATATGTGTTTCTGTGTGTATAGATACTCATATACATATAGTTTTTACAGTATTCTCTGTTTTACGTTTTTGAGTTTAAACATGGGGTTAAGCTTTGATAAATGAGGGCCATAAGTGCATACGATATTTAATCAAAATTCCTACAGAAATATATACTGAAGTTTTGTCTCTCTAGTGTTTATACGAAGATATTGCTTTGGAACACTGCCAAATATCCCAAAGAATTAAGACTCAAGTATTGAATCTAATACAATCTTAGTTTTTTAAATGCCTTGAGACAAATCCCAGTACCTGCAATTGTAATATAACCAAAGGTCCATTGAGTTAATGGACCTGGGAGACAATCTTGAGAGGAGGGTTTGGTCCAGACTTTAGGAAGAAAAGGTATGATAAATTCTGGAAAATCCCAATGCAAAAACCTTCAATATCACAAAGTTTATATGTGCAAGAACATTAATCACAGTGTGTATGAGAGCCATACTATTGTACAGAGAAGGTTGTTGCTGTAACTTCCCATATGTGGGCCTGAAAGTACTGCACAGTTTACATGTACATACATAAAAACTTTTGTTGTTTACCAACTAGGAACAACTAAGCCAGCAAAAATCAATCTCAGTGCTCTATCTTGCTAAATCTTCCTAACAATACTCTAAACTGAAACATGGTTGCAATAAGACAAAAATATTACGGTTAATTAGTTTTTTAGTGCACTTGTTCATCATCTGGACACAACACCTAAAGAGTTTAGGGGCTAGATTTGTTCCCAGCTATAGGTCCAAAATACAACTTCACACTGTGTAATTAAAATTCCATATACTTCATAGTCTTTTACCGCTACTATGAAAGGGAAAAATAGTATATTTGAGACCATTCAATAGGAGAAATACATGAATGGTCTTCTTTTTACTCCAAGAGGTAGGTAGTACATGGTCTCCAACAAGCCAAAAGTCACCTCAGAGTGTCTAAGTAGACTACAGATGAATCTGCTGGGCAGCATAACTGTCTCCCAATTTACTGTTCCCTTTGTAATATGGAGGCAGAGATATTTACAGTCCGTGAATCTTATGCCATATCAAAACAGCTCCTTCATGGGGCACATTAGATTCTGAATGAGCTTTAGCTAGTTTGTGTTTTAGCAGAGATATGTTGAGCTAATTATTGTTTGTTTGGATTTGGTTTCTTTTATATATATATATATATAAGACAATGTCTGTAGAAAGTGTTTACACTTAGTACTGGCTAATGCTTATCTCTGAATTTAAAAACATACAAATTTTCCCTTCCATACTCATCTCCTTCACAGAAACAGGTCTTTGAGGCAGCTGTTCACACTAGTCTCTTCTCTCTCCTGAGAACTGGACCCAAAAAAGTGGATATGGGATATTTCAAGATGCAGTTACTAAAAATGTCATGATTTTTTTCATTCTAATCTCTGTGATTTCAGTGTCTTAGTTCAACCAAAAAACACAAAAGGTTACCCACTCTGTGGTCATTTTCCTTTCACGCAAGAGCATTTGTACAAAGTAGAAAAGCAGCAGTAACTTACGATGATTTAACCACTCTAATAGCTAATGGACTTTGAAGGGAGCTTAATGGGCCTAATACTGTTCTGCTAACCTGCTCCCTGTCCCCACTGCCCTTGTCAGCTACAGAGGTCTACACAGTAGCTATACTGTGACTGGGAAATGCACTGCTGCTTTCTTTGCTCTCTGCCTGGCTCTGCGGCACTCCTTTATGGGATTTGCATACAGCCCTTTGTGAATTCTACTCAAATATGTTTTAGGTACAGTAAAATTCTTTACAGCTTGTCAGGAATACACAACAAAGATGCACTAATACCAAAAAGCTTCAATGGGATACAAAGGACTTGCTTTTGGGATGCCTGATTTACTTTCCCTTTTAAGGAAAGTGTTACACTGTACGTCATTCTGGCTGGCACCACACTGGATGTCTGTCAGAAGCTACCTTTTTCAACTGTCAACCCATCAAATTAATTGGTTTGTTCTGAATGTGAGTTAGGTGCTGATAGATTTTTTTTTTTACTTCTTTTTTTCATTTACCCTGCTGATAAAGGATCTAGATGTTTGGAAAGCAGTGTATAGACTTTTTTGAGAAGGACAAAATGGACATTACAATAACTGAAAAAGTAATCATGTTTATATCCTTATGAGGTAAGTAAAGCTATACTGAAATAGTAGAACAAGTGCAGGCATCTTGCCAACATACCACTCAGACTACAGTATATCTCTTTTGAAACTTTGCCAAGTATTTTGGCACTGAGAAACTGCTGACAAATTAATATGTTTATGTGCTGCATACAGCATCTATTTTAGACTGTAGTGCTGCACTAAACATATTTTCCCAAATACACTCACTTTATCAGATTTTTTTCCTCTGAGAGGTTTCCTTATCTACCTTAAACTATGCAAGAAGTTTTTCTTTCAACTGTTTTCTATAAATATTTCAAATTAACAATTCATTATTCAACCCTTACGGGCTTTGGACACTGCAGTAATTGCGTGCAATTTTGTTATACAACATATAATTTTATAAACTCTTCAGGCAACTGGGAATTTTAGGATGGATATACAAGAGTGGTGCTGTATATGACGTTTTGCTTTCCTTACTAATTTAAAAGTTAAAAACAAAAATTTGTTACTACTGGACCAATAAAACTGTGTATACTTTGTATATAAACATTTTGCCTGTATCCATATGTATGCACATACGTACTTGTGTTCATGCATTTCATTAGAAGTGAAAACACTTACAAGCAAAACATCTTATTTATGTTATGCTAGATGATATCTTTAATGAAAGAAAGTAAAGAAATGAAGGGCAAAACTTAGATACCATAGATGCTATAAGAACAATACCCTTCTTTGATGGAATAATCTAGTACTCACGGTCGCTATCCAGACTGCAGGAAACTGAATTCAATTCCTTCTCTCTGTTGAAATCTGAATCCAGTTCACCCAGGTCAAAAGATTTTTCTAAATGACCTGCAAAGGAGTACAAACACGGATAGAAAAGCATTCATTCAGTCTCCTCTCTTCATATTGTTGCACCTTCTCTATACTATTCACACTTTCAACATGCCAAAGTGTAGGATGTGTATGTTGAACACACATCATTTAGTGTCTTGGCACATTTTTCCAGTGCCTTGAATAATGCCTAAAATGAGAATAAGGCTCACTCATTGTTGTTACCCTGGACAATCCATAACATGTGACAGTATGCATGGATCCAAATCATCTGGGCACAGGAGACGGTTGTACTGTCTCCCAGCATAATGGCATGGTGAGTTGAAGGCTGGTAAAAGAAAATACTGATTTTGTTAATCTCCAATCTCCCCCCAAATATAATGCATAATAGGTGGATCTAGCACAATTATTTTTTTTATTTAATGAAAACTGCATTTTAAATTAATAAATTATTTGTCAAAACAAAAACATTAGCTTCATTCAAGACTGAAGACAACATGGTTAACAGAATAGGCTCTTTTTCTTATGCCTTACATAGCAAAGCATTGTTACTATGCTAGAGATGACGCTGATTTACATTATTTAACATTTCTAAATTGTAAAGTTCAGAATCTGCTTTGGGTGATCTGGATAGCAGTACATTGTAGGTGCTCTCATACACAGTCAATGTAGATTTTCATTCCATGCAGTAAGTGACACGCTGTATCATCCCCTGTTATTATGTCGGTAATTTTTCCAGTGCTAACCTTTTTCAACTCTTACAAACCCGCCACATAGGCATGTCAGCAGAAAGAGCCAATGGACACTCTGTCTTCCAACTCTACTATTTAGGATGAATAAAACAGTTCACTATTAAACCACTGCACCTGCATTATGACGGCTCCTTGGGATGCCTATAACTACCTGAATGACTTTATCAAGAGGGTATATTACCTGTGTTTAGAAAAGTGTAATGGGAAAAGACTTTCCTGTTACTCCTAGTCCTTGGAATTCTAAGTCAGAAAATGGCCAGATATATTTTCCTGATTTGTATTCCCATATCTGTCAAGTCCCAGCTAACCAAAATGTATATCTGTGTCACATTAATAATTGCAATGATTTTGTTAACATGAAATTGCGCTTAAATAAGTGATAATATGAAGTGAAACACTGTCAGTGGGGCACTGAGGAAGACAACTAATGCTTTTTAGCTTACTTTGTAACCTATTTAGTTCCAAGAACAACTTGTTTTAATGTTGTAGCACTAAACTGAAGATGCCATCCATTCACATAAAAATCCATCTAAAACCAGTGAAAGGAAAGAAAAAGAAAAAGCTTGGAAACACTATGTTCTTTGATAAATTTATAGGTAGAGAAGTCGGAATAAAGATATCAAGGAAGATCTAAAGTGTATACTCAAACACAGTCTTACATCAAACAGGAAACTAAAACAAAACAAAAAAAGGTGCTGCTGGAAAAGCTTGTAGACTTTGTAGTAATTAATGCAAACAAAAACCAAAAAAAAAGCTGAAAATTTATAAGAAAATAGAACTAGCTTGATTAGATCAATTCTACTAAAAGCTCTGAAAGACAGTAAACCATTCAATAGAGGCAATCTGCAGTTCAAGTTTACTGAGTAATCCACTGGAGGTCTTTGTCAAAATCTTTTGACAAGCTAATTAAAAAGAGACAGTTATGTGGCACTGAATATTTGCTTCTGTGAAATGATCAACCCCTCTTCGGGTTTCTATATCCATCTTTTCTTCTTAGCAGTGCCACACTAACCTTTCCATCAATAAACTCCTCCATCACTATAACATCAGTTACATGCCATTTGACCATACTCGGCGGGGGGTTTATGTTTGTGTAAAAGCATGGACAAAATATTATGTAGCAAAATTCTAGGAACGGTAAGTTTCAACAAATGGTATAATTTGCATATAGCTTCCTATTTTACAGATAATGAAAATACCCTTGATAAAACATAATAAAACCCTACCTAAAACTCTGAATACTCAGAATATATGGTAAGAATACTTAAGCATCTAAAACCACTATGATGACAATATATTTCTTTTAATATTAATTTACTTTATGTCTTAAATGATTCCTAATTTGCCTGGAATAACATTATTTCTTCACGTACTTTTTAAGAAGTTATTTAGAAAAATGCAAATTAAAATGTCCCAGATAAACTCTTAACCCAATGTTCTACATGACTGTTTTGGATTATAAAGATCTTAAATATTATCATTTCCCCTCCAAAATTTTACAGTTTTTGATAGCATCCATTTAAAAAAGAATCTATAAAATCCTTATCTGCTTTATTTGCATAAAAGAGTTGTTAGTCTGTGTGATTTTCCCTACATTTCCAGAAATTCATGGTGTGAGTTGTATTCTCTAACTGTAGGTTTGTTTCAGCTGTCCTTGGTCAATAACATTTCTACAAAGAAGGTGAGTTGATAACCAAGGATCTAGTTACTACTCCATGATTGACTCACTGTACAACTATCTTTCCTGCATTTTATTTTGTGCATTACAGAAAGATGCTAATAATGCTCTCACTAGAAAAGCTTTTTTAAATATGTGAATGATAAGATACTTTGATGATTTTAGCTAAAGCTTGTTTTTCAAAGCTGGGACAGATTTTTGAAAAAACAGCTGTTCCAAGGGATACGTGCAGAATCCATAAAACTGTGTTTGGGTGCTGTTGCACTGAAGTTAGGGCCAACAAAATCTACAAAGAAAATTCTGTTCCTAAAACGGAAGAAACAAAGGCAATAGTCTCCAGAGGGGACTGCATGTAGCAACTGTTAGTTTTTCCAAAAAAGACCTACAACCTTGGCACTCCTTCAATAGGAGGTCTTTTATGTAGCGTAGTTCACACCAGTATTTTGGAGGGAACAGATTAGGATCAGTCTAGTTTCTTTCAGCTCTTTTAGCTAGTGGTGGTGTTTTGTGGAATTTGGGGGAATATTGGTTTTTGCACGTCCCCTCAGATGGAGACCTATCAGTCCCATGTTTGAACTAATGCAGGACTCTGAAAAGAACAAACTAATAAAAACCGGTGCTTTTACTGTAACCGACCTTTCCATCAGAGCGCATGGATGTTCCCACATTGGCATTTTGTTTTGGCCCAGGACAGAGTTTTTCAAGCTGATCTACCTCTGTCAAGGTTTAACCACAGCCTACAGCTCAGCCCCACAGAGCCACTCACTCACTTTCCCCCACAGTGGGGGAGAGAATCTGAACAGTAAAAATGAGATAACTCATGGATTGAGAAAAAGACAGTTTATTAGCCAAAGAAAAGCTGCACACACAAGTAAAGCAAAAAAAGGAATTAATTCACCATTTCCCATTGGTAGGCAGATTGTTCAGCCAACCCCAGGAAAGCAGGTTCCCATCACACTTAACGGTGACTCGAGAAGGCAAACTCCATTACTCCAAACCTCCTCTCTTCCTCCTTCTTCCCCCAGCTTTATAGACTGAGCATGATGTCATAAAGTATGGGATATCCTTTTGGTCAGTTGGGGTAGCTGTCCAGGCTGTGTTCCCTCCCAAGTCCCTATGTACCCCCAACTTCATTGCTGAGGTGGTAAGGTGAGAAGCAGAAAATGCCTTGACTCTGTGCAAGCACTGCTCAGTAGTAGTGAAAACATTCCTGTGTTATCAACAGTGTTTCCAGCCCAAATACAAAACTCAGCTCCATACTAACTAGTATGAGGAAAATTAACTACCCAAGCCAAAATGAGCACAACAACTAATTGTCCCTTTGGTCAGTTTGTTTCACCTGTCTTGGCTCCTTCTTCTCCCAGCTTCCTATGAATTCCCAACTGCCTTGTCAGTGTGGCGATACAAGAAGCAAAAAAGGCCTTAGCTCTTTGTAAGCCCTGTTCAACAATAACAAAAACATCTCTATATTATGAACCCTGTGTCCAGTACAAATCCAAAACACAGTCCATACAAACCACTGTGAAAAAACTTAACTCTACCCCAGACAAAACCAGCACTGAAGCATTCAGTCCTCTTAATCAGTCTGTAATGAATCTGAAGTACCCCTATCCTTCTAAATTTATGTCAAGGATGTCATCTTCTAATCAGCAAATATTATGGTCTAGATCTGCATCTACCTGGAAAAAAACCCAACCTGCTGGCATAAGACTTTACCTGTTTTGACACTGAGATATCATCCTCTCACACAAAGGATGGATGCTATTCCTTTTCTTAGAGTAGACAATCTCTTACACAAATTTAGAAGCAATTATTTCATAGGTTTACTATACAATAAAAATAAGGACTGATTCTTTAGTTTTGTGACACTGCAGAGTTGTTTGTGTATGTGTATTAGAAATTACACCAGTGGAAACTTTTTGTGTTTTTAATGATTCATTTTGGAAGGACTTCCTCCTTTTTACTATGTAAATTAACCTATCTAAAGAAAAGTTTTGTTTGCATATATAATTTTAACTAATTTCCTAGTGTACTCATTCTTGTTAATTTAAGCCGGCTTGATCTGGTATAGTGCAACATTGCTGTGAAGATATCTGTATGTTTTATATTAGCTCTCGAAATTGCTGAAACAATGATATTGTAATTTTAATTCTTTCTGTCTGTTTTAGACATTCTCGGTGTTACATAGATTCATTCAAATTTGCATTTTGCAATCTTCAGGGCCTATTACCTAATAATTGACTTACATTTCTACTTTCAGTTTTAGTTGACTGGCACTTTATAAGTATTTTAAGGATTTTTTTACCACATTCTTGCTGGATATGTGAAAAAATTAGAACACTTATAATAGTGAGACAACATAATTTGATACACAGCTCTGTGCCTTACAGAGATTATCAGCATTCCCTACATTTCTTCACTGGGCAGGGCAAAACAAATAAAAATTGAATATAATTCTTATAGAAACTGGAGCCTGTTCTTTAGACATATGCTTACACGCCTTATTAATGCCAAGCAAACTAATTTTGTCGTTGCCCTATTCTGCTTTTTCCTCTGATGATGTCTGAAGGTGCTTCCAGAGAGGCTTCACCTCACAGCAGAACTGGCTGAGACAAAGTAGGTAACATGCTAACATTCAGAGACTTTAATTCATGAACTTAGCAGGTATTGAATTTCACATCCCAGACTGTTGTCTCATTGTCAAAAAATCACTAACTGGTTTAGCCGTCATAACTAAGTATGCTAAGTTGAATGTTCCTAATTGAAACAAAGCATTTAAGAGTGAGGCTCTTCTCTGGTGAGTTTTGTGTTCTGAGGGTTTAAATGAAATGACAACTGATCATGTTGGCTATGCCTGTGCTTAATGGAGAGAACTAAATTCTGAGAAGGTAAATCCTATAATCTACTTTAGACATCTATTTTAAAATGGGATAAGTTGCTTCTGGAGATGTCTCTCTGTAGACAGGACAGAGACGCTAAGGACAGTATTAATCTAATGTCTATTAGTCACTAAAAAGTTTGGTGATTAGATTCAAGATAATTACTCTAGATTCTCTGTAAAAAGAGTTAAAGAAATACAGAAATCTGAGGGGGGTATCAGTCTAAGACACTGTGTCTGTGAGGTGAAGTGCCTTTGGGAAATGTTGTTTTCTCTGGTTAGCGTAAAGGAAGACTAGGTTTGACTACCTTCATCAAACAACTTGCAGGTGTTTAAATACATGTGAAATAAGTACTCCAGTATGTGAATGCCTTGCTTGACAGCACTTATGTCTATGGGCAAGTGATATGTGAAACAGAAGTGCCTACCATTTGGATTTATTCAGAGGTCTAGCCAATGCATGATACTCTGTGTGCATTAGATAAATGTACACATAGTGATATAATGTCCAGTGCAGCTTCTTTTCTCTCTACAGTGGATACCTGCAGATATTATAATTGATCAAAAATTATCAGAGTCTTTTCCAGTTTTTGGCATAGATGTGTGACAGTGAATTTCCCTGCCCGACCACACATTGCCTTAAAAAAAAATTAAATTCTTATAATTGTGTTCCATTCTACTGACTTTTAATTACATTGAAAGACTTCCTGTGTTATGGAGTCATTACACATCATGCCACTGCTACTCTGCCACAAGATAACGAGGAGGGACTTTTCAGTTCAAATTTTTTAGTGCCCTGGCTAAGTCTCTTCTAACTCAGTTCAGTGCAGCATTAAATAATGCTAGGCTTTATAATTTCTTATCAAATATTAGTTCTGCCATGATTATTGCTGGACATCTTCATGGCTCATCTCCAGATTTTTCATTTGGTACAAGACACATTCTAATTTCAGGCATCTAAAACTGAAAACTCTAATTTCAGCATATTACTTGATATGCCTATGTAGTTCCTAATATGAATAAGTATTTTTTGAAGCTAGTCCCTTTATGCAAAGATGCTATGTCTGTGCTTTTTCTAGGCTATTATCAAACACACATGCAGTGGTACTCTCTTGAGATTAAAATATTTTTTTCCTTAAAAAATGGCAAGATATATAGATCTTAAATTTTAATAATTTTTTGTTGTTATTTTTCTTCTCAATAATTATTTCCATGAGATTTAGTTGAAAATTATCATTTCATTCCTCCATAATATCATTCAGTAAGAATTGTTAAGATTTGGTTTCTTCCAGGGTACTGTCATAGAGACGAATGGAAAACATTTTATGTTTAAAAGACTAATTTGAAGGTTAGGACTAAATCTTATGATACACTTTTTTGGGGGAGGGGGGATTTGTTTGGTTTTTTTTTAATATCTTATTCTTTGTTAACCTTTAGAGGACTGTAAGAAAAGTTGATCTCTCCTTTTTGATCAAATTACATTTTTTTTCTGCTCCATTACACAGTTTATATTCTTATTTCCCTTTCTCTACAACAATTCTGATTATAAACGAAACTCTACATGATCAGCACTAAAGTGGTCACTGATCCTTATCTTGACGTATTTTACCAGGATATTAAAAATACAGGTGACTTTATGGTTGTTTTGTCATTATTTTCAAACCACTGCGGTTTAGTGTTTATTTTGAGGTGGTTTTTTTTCCTATCCACTATCTCCCAACTTTCACAATCAAAGCAGGACACATTCTACTTTCCATGATTATCTGGGCAAGTCAGTGTTATTTAAACAATATAGGATAAACCCATAGTGTCTAGAATTCTTTTAATGTGGCAAAATATATTTTCTGGATTTTGTTTTTTTAAGTTTATAAACTTAAACTCAAGTTTATAAGAGTGTGCTGTGGTTTGTGGCCTACAGCGTACAGAACAAATGAAACAGATACTAAATTCCTCTTCTTCCAAGTATCTTTTTCTGGAAATTTAGACAACTGTGCAACTGTGTTCAATGAATCAATTATGCTCCTCTAGTCTTCTGCTTCTTCACATTCAAGCCCTGCCATTTTCTCAGTCAAGTCAACTTCAGTTTTTTTAAAGGAATTTCAGCAGATTAAGACCCATAGTATTGAGACATATGTTAATGTAAAGCCTGTAGTGCTAAATCCTGTGAGATTACAGCCACAGAATGACTCACAGGAGGTGTTTGACACTCAGGGACAGTGTTCAGCATCTTAATGAAGTACATAAGCCTTCATCACACAAAAGCCAATATTTGCACCTAGTTTTCACAAGAGAAATTGATTCTGTAGAGTTCAATCTGCAAGTAAAACTGTTTCTGTGAGAACTCATGTTGGAAAGAGACTCTCGAGTTGATTTGTTTTGGAATTTCTTTATTTTTGTTTGTTTGTGGTTGGTTATTTTATTTTTTTTTATTATTATTTTTGTTTGTTGGTTTGGTTAGGGTTTTGGTTTTGTTTTCCTGTATTGTATATGTAGGTACACTCTTAGCAAGGTTCTCCTACCAAGTGTCATTTCATGTCAAGCAACTGTATCTGCAAAGATGTCAATAGGCATGGCAGAGTAACCTAGCATCTAAAATGTTGTAACAACTTCCTCTTCCTGAGCAGTCTTTCAGTACTTGTGTAATATCATCCTCTGACAAGCAAGATACAAAGCTGCTGTTAGATACAGGACTTAGCATACAAGAAAAATGATGAAATGGAAAATGATGAAACTCCTTTAACAATTCATGTAAAGTTGATCATATCATCCAAAATTATTCAGACTTTTTTCCAGCATCTCCAAGGATAGTTCATTATTATTTCTTTTATATTTTCTAAACTTCTGACCCTGTTGAGGGTCTCAGTAAATATCGATAAATTTATTATAGGGAGAAGTGATTCTGATTTTTATTGCTTGGGAGACAAAGGCACAGGTTTTCAAGGATATCTCCCTGTGTCGGTGCCCCTCTAGCTGTCCTGAAAGCATCTTCTTCCATACAGTGACCATGGCTCGTGATCATATTGCAGCATTGTAGAGGAAGCCTATCTCAGACAAGAGAGACAAAGTAGCTCTTTCTGAAGGCCAAAGTCATCACAGGAAAAAATGGCTAAAATTGTGGACACTAACAAGTGGTAGATGTGTGTATGTATGCTTTAATGAACAAAATTTAACTCCTGAACTCCCAAATATAGGCATCCTACTCTCTAGCTCTACCCTGGGTAGACTGATTGCAAACTTTTATATCACCCAGACTGGAAAAAAATGGCACATCATGAACTCTCCAATTAGTAAAGAGACATGAGACAGAATTACTGATGAGAAGAATGATCACACGTTACTCTTCAGTACGTACACTATATTTAAGAAAACAAAGTCCTTGGGTGCTATAAAGAGAATTCTTTAAAGAAACTGGTCTCAGAAAGAATAAAGGTGGCAAAGACTGTGGATAGAGGAAGGATCCTGCAAGTGAAGGAAGATCCTGAAGATGAGAGATGTATGGAGACAAATGACAGAGGATATCCTTGGCCAGTGACACCTGAGATGGGAAACTGGAAGAGTGGCAAGGCAGGACCCCTTCTGTTCAACCATCCACAACCAGCAGTGACCTTCCTTCTGGTTGCATGGAAGTCGAAACATAACACAGCAGGTGGAACTGAGTGAGTGAGCAAGAGAATGAGTAAATTTCTCTTCTAGCTGGCTTCTAAATAAACATCAATATTCAGATCTACTGCAGATGACTCATACTCTGGACTTTTGGATGTAACAAAAGAACAAAAATATTGACCGGAAAATTTGTTAAATGATTGAATAAACAAGACTTTGATCAAATCAAATGAAATCTGATGTAAAGAGAAAATGCCTTTTTTTTTTTTTTTTTAGTAAGAGAATCTCTCAGCCCTGCAGAGATATCTCTCTACTTTTTCCTGGTGCTTAATTCAGTTGCTCATCTTTGGGAAAATTAAGGTAGCATTTTTTAGCTCTTAAAAAGCTTTTGAATACATTAATGGTTTATGTGATCTGGATCAATCTTACTAGGAAAATATTTAATCATATGTGTCCCTTTCTGGGACAATTAGGTAGTTACATTTATATGTGAGTTGGCTGTGTGGTCTCTTGTACTCAGTGAAATGTCTGGTTCCACAGAGTAGAAGCAGATTTGGAGACAACTGCTTTGTCCATGGTAGGAATGGTCTTGAAACAGAATCAAGGTTATGCTCATCCTGTAAATAGAAAAATGAGGGACAGATCAATAATTTTTTGGCTTATGTATGAAAAGATTTTGCTCTCTAATGTCAAAAGAAGGATTTCTGAGCATTACTCTAAAGTTTGCTCATCTTAGTTATACCAATGTAGTAATAACAAAGTAGTGAGCGATCCTCAGATTTCTCCATGTGAGGGAAGGTTGTCAGGCCACAGTGCTATCTTAGAGCAAAAGCATTTTTTTTCCTAATAATAAATCCCTCAAAAATTCAGACTGATACATGAGCCACTCCTGTAACTTCAACTTTTTAATATATGGGAGGTAAAATAAGAGCACACTTAGTAAATATATAATTTTAAGCTCCTCAAAATGCTATGACATGAAAAGATGTTCTTCATAACCCCACAAAAAGTGTAATACCCATGGCAGCAGTAGAGATGCTGATGCTTAGAAGACATTTTGGTTAGTGTTGCTGTAAAAACTGTCAATGCAAAATTATGGATTTTAGTCTGTACCTCTGCCAGGTACTAGTAAACCACATAAAATAATTCAATAAATCATCTGAGCGAGGTCATTTCCTCTGGTTGTAGATCCTGTTGTCAAAGACTTGTAGACCTAGACATGAGGCTCTTGGATCTTCTACAGCCAGGTACAGTGTCAAATAGTTCTACACCAGAAGGAAGAAGGGAATACAGAAACTTCTGGTTTTGTCTTATTCTTGCTGAACATGCATGCATGTATATTGAACCAAGAATACACTGCCCATGCCACAATCTAAAAACAAATTTACTTTGATTTTTATAACTCACAAGGATATCTCTTAGCATTTTTTAATACTATCTTGAGATCATAGGAATTCTTGAAACTGTACAGATATAGACTTAATGCATAGTCACTGGTTTGACCAGCCAGCTATTGGCCCAACACCTGTTAGTTACTATACAAAACCGGAGAAATACCTGCATGCAAAAGAAAAGAATAAAAAAGTGAAAACCTTAAATTAATATATATATATATATATGTGTAAGGGATTATAGTTATAGGTAGATAAATCTTTTTCATGCATATAGCACATTTGCCTATATACATTAATTTATTATTTTGCCAGTGCTCCTGATCCTTCAAGTTTCAGTCTTGGTGAAAATCGGAGGTTATTTTGACTTGTACAAGTGCAAATTTTAAGCATGTGGGCTAATTCTTTGTGGAGATTTTATATACGATAGGACACTGACAAAGCTTAGAAATCAATCTCTCAGCAAAATTTTACCATGGAGACATTGAAAGAACTAGCCTGCTCAATTACTGCCATTACTTTCCAGGAAAGTGACATAAATTTAAACTCAGCAAATAGCTAATAAATCTTTCAGATGAGCGATTTTTCAAAGAAAGGAGCCTGGAGCAAGCTCTAGGTGGCCTATGAAGGGATAATTAAACAGCCTTACTTGTCTACTATACTAATCTGATCTTTTACCTACTCCAAATACTTACCTTTTTCTGAAAGGTTGGGATTCTGATAAAGTAAAGCACTTAAGTGTCTGTTTGATTTTAACTTGAGAATATGCTTTATGAGAGCTTGTGATCTGGGTACTCCTTCCTCCATCCTTGTCCCTGATTATCCATCTATTTGACAAATAGGGAGAAAAATTATAATATTGTTTTCATCTTTTGCATATTACATTCAATTTCAATTTTCAACAATCAAGTACCTTAACTAGACAGTTTGCATTCAACATAGAAAGAGATGAACAGCTGTGAAATTTCAAGCTATTGAGATTTGTTTGTACTAATTTAAATACTCTTTCTTTTAAAACAAGAAAGACGAAGTTATAATATTTTATATATTAGTTTAGTAGCAGGCAAATTTGCCTTTGAAGTGAGAAATGTGGTTTAATTCTCCAGCTAGGAATTTTCATACTTGGGTCCTCCATCTCACGGGATAAAATTTTACAAGAGTTGCCCTGTAAATTATTGTGGTAGGAACATTCTTACACCTGTTGGTATGGTAATATCTATGTTACAATTAAATTACAGTGATTTTACCATAAAACAGCTACAATTATAACATTGTTGCAGTTTAAAGGAGACATCATCTACACAAAGATGGTCACCATATCAGAGAAGAGAAAGGACAGACCTTAAGGGTCACTCCAGTCAAAGTTGTCTCTGATGTGATGTTTCAGATATGTATTTTCTTGTTTTGCCAGGGAAAAAAAAAAGTAAATTGCTAAATGGATAAGCAAAGAAAAAAGTGAAGTGAGAAACTGAAGACAAAGAAATAGAATAGCGGGCAAATCAGCTAGTTGGGAATGGGATATTCAGAGAAAAACAAGAATTTTGATATTTTCATTATAGTTTTTATCTCTACTTGAACAATCAGTTCTTGTTTGTCTGCTCTGCCTATGGTCTCTTTCCCCAAAGTCATGACATGTAAAGAAGAAAAAGGGGTCCAAGATATAGAACCTAGGAGAAAACAACCATGTTTCTGACCTTAGGCAAAATAAAATTTGGTTGGTTGGATCCTGTCACAGGGGAAAAACAGTCAATTCACGTGGTTCAAATCACATTAGGATTGAAGCAGTTCATTGATTTATGAACAACATGTTAACAAAGATCAATACCAACACAAGTGATAAATCATGATACTAGACAATTACAGAGTGTTAAGCAGCTACACATTTCCCAACCCTGTAACTAATCCCCAGGAGGACACAAGCACACCCCCAGCACCCAGCTAGGCACATGGCAGATCCTGGTTAGGTGATATTGCTATCCATCTGCACCCAGGATACAATCCACCTGACATCTTTCATGCTGCCTTGATGCCTCTTTTCAGGCTGGTTCCCTCTGTATTTCTATTTCTGGTCCTACGCACACAGTGCACGTACCTCATGCACACTCACAGTCCTGCTCTAACAGCTGGGGACAGTGGGGCCACCAGGCTACCCCAAGTGTGGGTCATGGCAGCACCTCCACAAACTTCTCATACTTTTTCCAGCAATCACATTATGAATAGTTTTCTACAAGAGATTTTGAGGCTCTGATCTCTCTTTGATCCCTGAAATTTCATGAAAGGGAATTGAATGAAATAATTGATGCAATTAATGTACACTAGTTATTACTGAACATAGCATACATGCACAGAAAAGTTAAAATGATGTGATGTCCCTTAGGGAAAATATTCTTGGTCTTCAGACTCTAAATTATGCACCTCCAGACATTTGACTTTTTCAGAATTTGGCTCAGCATTTTATATGGTAGAGATTAATGAACCCTGAACAATATCAAACTTTTATGAACAGTATATAAACTTTTATTCTTTGTAGAATCATCTCCAAAAGAATCTTGTAGCACAGATACGTAATGTAACTGATACCACTGCCCACTCTTGGAAAAGTTTGATAGTATTGTATGTTTTTTAAAAAAATATTTCTCTCTGGACTTGAACTTGATTTGGGATTTGGTCAAATCTGAAGCATTTGTTATTCAAATAATTAAAATGGACAAATCAACAAAAACAAACGAAAGGATGTGCTATTATTTTAGACATTATGACATTCAGCTACAAATACTATCAATATATATCAGGGTACGAACTCATCATTACTAGCTAAGGAATACAGTTTTAAAATTCAGTGCAAGTGCATTTCAACGCCTGACCCAACTATTCAAAAAAATCTTGCACAAATTTCCGCATCGTTAATCTATTTGTTAGTAGGGTATCCTTATGTATTTGAAGGTATCTGATTGAAAGTATACTTGATTTTATTTTCTATTGAGTGGATTTTTTTTTTAATATGTCCTCCGAACTCTTGAAACAATAGCTGTCATTTGGCTGATTGGCTGTACTATGTAAGCAAAATTAATACCAAGGTCACGAGTTCGATCCCTATAGAGGTCATTCACTTAAGAGCTGGACTCGATGATCCTTGTGAGTCCCTTCAACTCAGAATACTCTCTGACTCTATCATTTTTGCTCCTGTGAATTCATTAATTAGATACATGTATGTAAAAATTACATCATCGAGTCTAAGTTGATCAGCTTGTAGTCCCTCTATATTTTATGGAAAAATTAACACACCCTGCTCAAAATGAAGGGTTACAAACAAGAAGGATAAATTGGAACTTTCTCCCAATTCACAGTAAAAGAAATGGATGGCTGAATGGCTGATTTGACCAGTCTTCTCACCTTAAGGCCACTAAAGTTATGGTAATGCCTCCTGCAAGACATGAATTTCCACTTTGTTCTATTTGTTCTTTTTATTTCTATTGTCCAAGTCCAGATCATCTGTCTTTTTATCTAAGAAGCTACTTTCTTGTATATCAACAACACCCTAGTTGTGCCTGGAGAAAAAGTTTAGCTATGAAAAACTTTTGCAAAGTAGGTGATAAAGATATAAAGTACTTTAATTTCAGGCTGAGCAACTGCCCACTTCATAACTTTCTTTATCTTCCTTCTGTTGAATGCTAATTTTCTTCATCAAAATGCTAAACTGAAATTAGAGTCTACATATGGATTTTAGAGATCTTTATTATCTCTTTGCTTTTTAACTTCAGCCAGTCTTGCATAAAAAGCCCTTATATGGAGAGTAAGTGATGTGCAAAACAGGTGTTTTCTGAAAGTTGCTTCTAGTAATACTTAACAGTACATAGATAGTGTTTAGATCCACAGTTTTTCACTTTGAACATAACAGCTTTCATGCAGACCTCATTTTGCTTTACACATGTATTTTCTCACTTTAACCCAAATGTAGTTCCCAATTCTACCTTAAATAACTCTGATAGTATTTCTTTCCTTGAGGGTATGTTGAAATCTTTTTCAAATTGGTAGTACGGGTGAGTTAATAATTATAGCCTCTGCACGGTCAAGACATGAGCATATATTGGGCAATAAGCAATGTCAAAACTCAGCATTAAAAAAACAAGATGAATCTGTGATTACCAGATGTCTTGTGCAATGCAGTAGGTTCATTCAGAGAAATCTATATTTTCCAAACTACATCAGTTATTTGCTTTCTAACTTCTATTACTATACACTGAATCTCCAAATAATGACATTATTTTCATAGAATTCCTTGGAAGTTAATTGATTGTAGAATGCTTTGCGTGCTTTAGAGCAAGGCTTGTCAGCTAATCCAAAAATGAATCTAGGACCTAAATGTCAAATACGTTGGGGGCATTCCCAAAAGATAAACACTTGTCCTTCCACTGCAGATTTTATTTTTTTTTTAAATTTTAAATAGTCTGCAATAATCATCAGAGGTCTCAAAATTGTAGCTGTTTAGTAAAGCTATCAAGTAAAGGTATCACTTATATTACTTTTGGAATCAGTTACTTATTTGTTTTTTTTTAATCTCATGGATGGGATGAAACAGAACATCTAACAGAATTTACAACAAAACATACATTTATTTAGATAGTAAACATTTTCAAAATACGTTAAATGCATTCTTACTCTTTGATTGGCAAATATGTTTCCATAATCAACTTAAAATATGCACTCTCACAAAACTATTTATAATTTTTTACCAGGGTATTTCTGCATTTATAGAGTGCAACCTTAAGAAAAATGACATTTGAAATATCAAATATACAGAAGCAGGGAAATATCAAGCTAGACGTACATAGAATTGTTCAAAGTCCCCAAAATTAGATACACATGTTTATGTAAACAAAATTCACTTGGCTTCCTTCTTCTCAAATATCCACGTGTTTTTCTGGCTTTTGTGATATCTCAATAGAAATCTTAACGGGTATAAACGAGATAAGAAGTCCAGCCGGAAAATATCTAGTCTTTGGTAGTAGTTTATCTGCATTAAGTTGCATCATAGTAAGAGTTTCAGTTGTCCTTTTTGGGTCCCATTGAAATCAACAGAGCAAGCTAAAGAGAAGTGTATCCTACCTCTCCTATCCACTGTGATGTGTCTTTCTCTTGCCTCCAGCCAGGGAGTAGAGTTAATGATCTGGAAGCCTCTGTCAACAATATGGTCTTATATAAGATACCTATGTAGCCGACATGTTTTACAAAATAAATTATAATTAACTATAATCATGGAGTTTATTTAATGTTGTTGTTTGGAACAATTAGCATACTAATGCAGTATAATGCTAAGCTGTCAGTTGTCAGGAGATGCCATATGTCTGACTGAAATGTAACATATCGAACAATTTCCTCGGAAGGACTTTATCTTATAAAGAGACTTATTCTTAGACTTCACAATTTAAATATTAAGAATAAAATTTGAGAAGGGGAAGAACTTGAATCTGAAAATAGTGTGGAAAGGTGTCATGGTTTAGGAATGATTTTCTCCAATTTAGTGCTCCCACTGAAACTCACTCCCTCTTCTCTTCCCCTTCTCTCTACAGCAGGCTGTAGAGGAGAATTGGAGGCTCACTGGGGAGCCTGACCCAACCAGAGCCACTCAGAAGTGAGACTTTCCCCCTTTCCTGGAAAATGATGTGAGGTGGCACAGAATAACCTCTGGGCCTCAGCTATGCTGCCTCCTGGCTATGGCAAAAATTAACCCTGTCCTGGCTGGAAGCAGGACACAAGGTTTAGGAAGAAAATATATGAACCACAGAAATTATTTTACCTTGGTTATACTAAATTTTGAGAAACATAAGAATAAGCTAAGTTCATAGATTTTGTGAAGAGATTTTTGTCTTCTGCTAATTCTTTACTTTCTGTCACTTCTGTAATATTTTTGCTTTCTATTTGTTTCAATAAGTTAAAAAGTGAAAAACTGTTATTCAAATATCTGAAGCACCAAATATTCAGCATGATATTTTGGACTTTGATAAAAAAAAGAAATTAAGTAGGCTTTATTGAATAGATTATAATCTTTTGTGAATAGAGCTGGCTTCAACTATTAATTGAAAAAAAGCTATTTGATAATTTTGATAATTTTTTTTCCTGTTTCCCAGTTCTTTGTTAAGGGAGTTTGATTTTCACAAATTTGTTCATTTGTTCATTCTTGGACTACCTGAATAGTTTATGAAAGCAGTGAGTTACAGCAGAACAGTTTCTCTATAAAAGGATCTTTTAAATGTGTTGCATACTTAAATAAAGTTTCATTTGTAAAAATGATATTTTATTATTGTATAATAGATTACATATTTTAGGATGAGAACTTTATGTGTCAGAGTAATTTTACTGTCCCTGAGGTGCAGGCAAATGTCTTTCTTCTATAAACTTAACAGTCTGATAAAATTACGGGCAGGAGTTGATTGAACTAAGGCAGCAAACAGGTCTCCGTGGCACCTGGCTTTTTACATACACATAAATGTTTGCAAAAAATGGACAAGGTAGGAGAAAAAGTGAAGTACAAGGATGCTTCTCAGAATTATTACTTCTCTTTATAGACTAAGTGAAATTGAGTCCATCGTTAACTTTATGGGTTGTTCATGTTGTTCATATCTGATTACAAGAGTAAATTTTGTTTCATGGTCTTACCTGGGAACAAAAATTTGCAGTGCACTGCTAGCTATCACTACCACTTTCCTTAATTGATGCTACTTTCCTCATACTCTGTCTTCCACAGCCTTGCTTCTCTTGGGATACTTTGCCAATACTGAGAGTCAACTTCAAGAATGGCTCCCACCCTAACTTTTAAATCACTTTCACAGAGGAAGCTCTTTCTGTCAGCAAACTAACTTCATAGCTTCTGCATTTTTCATTGAAGGTCCTCTGGTCTGTTTTTAATAAGTTTATTCCTTATAGAAGAACAAAAAATTTAGGTTTCTGATCTTTCTCCCTTTTATACTCCTTCTATCAGCAGTTCCTGTACCATTAGTAGATTCCGATTCAGTGATTTTCTGCACTGAAACCTGTTTTCAGGTTAGTCCAGAGCAAATTCCTTATCTATGAATTACTGTTAGCACTTCTGGGTATTTTTCTTCTTTGACCTCTCTCCCATTAATTGTTTTGTTTTTTGACTTCGTTTCTCCTTGCATCTATATTTTTGCTGACCATCCATTTCTTTTACCACTCCATTTCGGATGCACAAAATTCTTGCCCCCCCCAAGACCCCAGTCCTCTATTTACTAGAGAAAGTTATGTATTTAGTGAGCTTTGACTCTTCAGCCAAAATGACCCAACACTTTCCAACCTGCTATTGTACTACTGAGACCCCTGTTGTCTAAAAGCAGCCTTGTCAATGTCAGGTATCTAGAACCCTAGAAAAATACCTTTGATACACAGTCACCAATTCCTCCTCCACTACACTTATTTTATTGTGCTCTTGAATAGATTAAAATTGAATAGAAAATTTCTTCTTCATCCTTACAGGCAATAGCTTTAGACATCAATTCTGAATTTTGCTGATGTGGGGAACAAAGAAAAGGAAAAAAGAGTCAAGGGAAAAAAAAAGAAATAATAAATATTTGAAGAAAAAAAATTGTAGAGATATTTATTAGATTGGTAATTCGAGCTAAGGGATCTGTTGTAAGTAAATGTGGTTCCATCTGTGTTCATTTGCTTGGATTTTCTCATGTACTGGTATTTCTTCTGGTGGGACTAGGGCATGAAGGTGTATGATGTGTACATGTACCTTGTCCTGACAGGCATGCATATGTTCTTGTATGCCAGAGTCAATCCATGCACATTTAAAGCATTCACAGAAAATGTCAAAAGCTGAGGTGCAGTTTTTTTCCCCTTGAGGGATAAATTTGGTAAGATAATCAGCTTTTCCAGCACGTCTTTTCCTCAGCACTCTCTAACAGGATTTGTTTCCACTAAGATATTTCTTAGATCCCTGAGCAAAGCTTAAAAATCCAGGCTGAAAATTTAGGGCAGATTAGTAGCATCAGTGTTTTATGCATAGCATAGATAGTTCTAATGTAAGTGATGATTCCTTTGTGTGGGAATCTGAAGTCTTTTACCCTGAATACTATTCTGTTTTCTTTTTGTTTTCCATTGTCTGACTTGGAAGAGAAATATAATTACCATTACAAGACCACACAAGCACAGCACTTTCAAACTGATAAGCCTTCATTAAAACTTCAGATTTAATCTGACATTTGGAAAGTACCCTCACTAGACATTAATTTTGTTTATGACAATTCCCAGTATGAGACACCAATCTAAACAGAGATACAAACCAAATAGTTTTATTCTTTTTTCTTTTTTTTTTTTTAATAAATTACCATTTGTAAATATTACTGCAAAAACAACCAACAATTTCTTTTAGTTAAGTTTTGTTTTCTTCTTATTCTACCTATTCTGTGGAAGAAGAGTACATGGGCTTGACTTGCCTTAGTTCTCAGGTGTGATGCAGTGCATTCTCATTCTGCTCCAATAATATGTATGAATATTTCTTTTTCCAATGTTAAAGGGAACTACATGTGAGAAGCTGCTGTATGAAGATACTCTTCTACATATAACTTTCTGAGATGATAATATAGTCTAGGTTTTTTTTGGTACTCCATAGTAGGCATAAATCTACAAACACAAGCTTACACTCATAAAGCCTTTGTGGATCAAAAGCAATGATCTTATCAGGGAAAAAAAAAGAAAAAAAAAGAAAAAAGTAATAAAACCTGCTTTTAAAACAAAGTTTAAATTAACAATTTTTATTTAATTCAAATTCCTAATTTTGAATTATTAGAAAATGAAGAAGAATGTATTTTTTAACTTGGATTAATTTTGAATCCTTCAGTGTTGAAGACATAAAAATATTGCTTTACTGTCAACTGGATTGAGCCTCAGCTTTCTGTAAGTCATTTCAGCAGGACTGTTAGTGCTTCTACCATCCACAGAGATATTGTTGGGACAAATGGATACTACAACAATAAGAGTTTTGAAAATTTATAAGGAACAGATTTTTACCCTGTGTCTTGTCTAGGTTTTGAGATTGGGTAGTCAATTTTTTGACTGTTCTTTTTAAAATAGCAACCGTGATGCCTATCTTCAGTTTGAAAAAAGTTGGACATTTATTTTATTAAATAAAGTATTTTTTAATATTTTACCTGTTTATAGCATATCAGATTAATGGGAAAAGATAAAATCTTTACCTTCTTTTGCGACGCTTTTTTAAAAAATCAAAATCTGCTTTATTCATGTAACTTTTGCTATTTTTAAGTTTGCCGGTTAACTTCAAAACCAACAAATTTCATTTATTTAAGGACACTTTTTCTGGACAACTTATTTTACAGTCTGATTTAGTAAAATAGCCTCCTGAAAAAAAATTGTATCCCAGAACAGAAATTTTGATGTATAATCAGCATTTACACAGTAAAAATGCTGTCGTAGGTTATAAGTGAGGGTATAAGGTGAGATTTGTACTAAGCCAGCTGGTCTAGAAAGAAAACAAGAACTTCCAAGCTCCTTGAAATAGATCTCTTTGTAGCAAAAGAGCTAAGATTTTCTTCAGTCAAGACAAACACTGAACAACGGACAGCATTCATCAAGAGAGGAGAAAACAAATAGACAAGAACTACAAATCTAATCAGACTTGTTAAATCTGGCCCCTAAACCATCTTGTTTTTCCATGATTTTTTTTCTTCTTGCTTTCTTTGTTTCTTTTTCAGTCCCTTGTTCTCTCTACTCTGTGTAAAAGCTATTGTTTTTGTAGGTTTCTGCACTGAAAGAGTTTGAGATTCTCATGCAGAATGGGTTATACCCAAGAGTATTTGCTGTATACACACCAGATTTACACATTTTCCATTAATACTATTATTATTATTTTCCATTAATGCTGAATTCCGTGATCTCCATATAAGCAAGCTGAATCTATATTGTATTCCAGTATCTGATCACTAACCCAGTGCATTGCAAACAGGTAATGGGGTATGAAAAAAAAACAAAAAACAAGGCACCTAGCAACCAAAGAGTAAAGAAGAGAGGGAAAGAAAGAATGAGGGGAAAGAAAATTAACAGAAGACATTGCAAAAAAAAATATTTTCAAACAATGTAACATTTTTGAAAACAACAAAAAAGGTTGAAATGATGAATTTCTTTGTGAAAACAATTTGTGCTTTCAGTAGAGTTCACCCAAATGTGTCTACAACACTGTACTGTCCAGAGTACAGGGCAGAGAATGGGACAATCCATGTCTGCCCATTCTGTTTCATAGAACATAGGAAAGACAAAGTGGGCTTGGACATCTGGGTGTTTTTTTGCCTTTATTGTCTTACAGCTTATATGTTTGAGGTATACAAAGCTGCCCCACTACACCAGATGCTCTCCCTTTCCTGTTATGCCCTTGCACAAGCAGTTTTCATCATTAGTAGGAACTCAAGACTGAGCTCAAGTTCTGTGAGTCACTGCAACTGTATTACCTCCTCTCAAAGGCTGATATGACTTTCAAACTTTGCCCACAAAGCTTTCACCAGTTATACAGTTATGAAATATCATCACAAGTAGTTTCAAGCAATTACCTGACCTGGAATACTTGGGGAGATTTTGCTGGTTATCTGACCAAGAGAGATGTTGTGAAGCATACCAATAATTAACACAATCGATGAATTATTGCTTTGTGCCAAGATAACATAAAGGTGTGTTTATCTTGCATACCACATCTGGACTGATAAGCTTAATTGATACAAAACACAGCTTTTTTCTCTCCAGTAAATTATCATGCATGTGAGCTGGGTTTTTCAAATTCACTTATATCAGTAGCTGTCCTTGGGGTTTTTTGAAGAATGACTGGCATTTCTGACTCAGTATTAATAAATAATTAATAAATTTAATAAAACCTCAAGTTTTGCAATTAAAACAAACAAACAAAACACAACAAGAACAACATTACTCGTGATACCAATGAAAAAGAAAAATCTTAAATGTTCACTTGACAAGCTATAAAAATAGCGTTGAAATTCACCTTTAGTATAATCAAAATTATGCAACTCCAGATAGAGAGGTGTCATTTTACTTTTAAAAAGTTATCTCATAACAGTGGCCAAGAACCCTTTAAAGAATTATCGAATCCACAAAACTCCACCATGTGTTCTCCAATATCCCTGTTAGAAGCTTAGTCTCAATAGTCTCATGCTCTACTTTCTGATTTTACTGTGTTTTTTGCAAAATTTCATTTCCCTTGGAAAAAATCTCCATAGATAAAACAGTAACTCAAGTCGTGCATGTAGGTATAGATTTTCAAGAAAGAAAATAATCTAATTTATTGGAGTGTAGAAATCATTCCTATTCACCAAAGAAAAAAGGAGTAGAAGACAGATTTTTTTAAGTGTGTTCATAAAAATGATCTAATAACAGAAGTTCCACTATCTCCCTGGGTTACTTGTTCCAGCACTTAACTATTTTTGAAATGTAAGAAATATTTTTTTCATAGTAACTAATTTAAATATTCCTTTCTGCAAATTAAGTTAATTATGATTTGTTTTGTCCTCGGGTAAAGTGGATGTCTTTCTAATAATCTTCTACATATTTGAAGACTATTTTAAAGTCCTCTTTTTGTCTTCTTTTCTAGACTAAACCAAGGGGTTCTTTCAGCCTTTCTTCATAGGTTATTCTTCCTAAACTCCTCATTGTTATTTTGCTCTTCAATTTTTTTCCTTTATTCCTACAACTTCAACTTTGGTGTGTAGAGCTCAGCATAATAATTGTTCTGAGGCCTTATCAGTGCTAAACTGATCAGAATAATTTAAAGAATAACCTCCCTTCAAAAATACTTATTTTTTTTTGTAATTATAAAGGAAACTTGTCATTATTTGTTCACATGTAGTTCAGAGTTGCATCTTAGGAACCTGAAAAAAAACCAAATACATGAAATTTGAGCTACAGCTCTTTTCCATGTGACCACAGAAAATTTATTATCGAGATTTGCAGAATACAAACCAGTATCTTTTTCTTCCTATCTCTTCAGTGATATATAGTGAAAAAAGAAATAGCATCCAATATCATAACCTACTTTACAGTAATTCAATTTAGTCTGTATCAGCTTCTGAGAATGCTATGTATAGAAAATTCTTCTAAATTAAAGAAATATCACATCTATGGCCTTCTTGCCATCCATCAGGCATGTTATTTCTGTATTCCTCATGTTTCATAGTTTGTTCACTTGCCTTCCTTGGGTTCTTGGGAATCAATATAATTAATTCATACTATGAGTTCCAGCTTTTTATCACTTTTGAAATAATATGCACACTTATACACACACGCACACATATATATTTTAATTGCGTGTGAAGAAGCATCTTCTACTACTCTTGAAGATAGCCATATGATTTGAAGTCATTTATATGGTAGCTTATGGTAGCTGGTCAGCTTTACAATTTTCCAAATTCTGCATTCACTATAGTACTTTAATAATAAATTACATGGTTGTTGGACTGAATTTATTTTTTACAATGCTTTTGTCTTATTTATATACTTATTCCACAGCTAGAGAGGATAATTGTCTTGACAGCTCTTTCTTCTATATGGAGAGTGATTTTTATCTTAAGACACAACTATGAGAATCAGCATTGCTGTTAGTATAGATTATTTTCTCATTTGTAACAGCTTCTTGTGCACTGTTACACTGGGAAAAACAAAGACAAACATTTTCACTTGTTTGTTTAAAAAAAAAAAGGTGTGTGTATTTCTCTTACGTCTATCAATGGAGATGAAACAATGCTTAATTCTTTGGATGCAAGTTCCTAAAAGAAAACTATATAGACTTGATAGAAAAAGCTCTAAACCCTCTCTAAGTCTCTCAGTTTTTTCACTCTTTTTCAGTTTTACTAGCACATATTTTGTGCCCTTTACTTTTCGTCTGGGAAATGTCTTAACTTTATCATTAGCTTTTGGCCACATGAAGCTTAGGTTCCTGAAACTAAGTATAGATGACTTCTAGGGAGCCGAGAATTAACTCTCTTTTATGCAGCTGCTTTGCAACACAAAGTAACCTCCAACAGGTTTGACATTCTCCACTGGACTCAGCTCCTTTGCCAGACCTTATCCAAGTGAAAGAGAGGACTTAATCCCCAGAGCTCCCCATTCAAGGGGCAATTCAAGAAGGACTCCTCTAGCCAGTCCACCTGGGGGTTTTACATAGGCCTTCTGCATGTGTAGCCTTTTCACACAAGAGTCTCATATTGAGGGTTTGCTGTAGAGGTGCTCAGCGCCTTTTCTTGTGACATTTTGAACTCTCTTTATGGTCATGGAAGTAGCACCTGAAGACACAGCAACTTAACTGGCAATCTGTTTTAACTGTTATGCACGATAAAAGCAAAATCAGCTGTGCCTTATGGAAGTATACACCCTGCACTTTGCAGATAATTGAAGGTTGCTCTGTTATTAAGGAACTGAACAAAACAAAACAAAACAAAGCAAAGCATATAGGTCTGAGATTTGCCATAATGGCTCAGTTTGCAGTATGTCTGGGGATATTATTTGATGAAGGTGACTAAGAAAATATGTATACATCAGAATTACAATAAATATACAAGCACTACACAAGGAAAGTTAGGGAAATAAAGAATGAAAAATTGCTTTTCCTTTTTTTGCAGAGGAAGGGTTGTAAATCTAATACTGTTAAATGAACCACCAGTGTTGACATTTTATTAACAAGAAGAAAAGGAAAGGGGAAGGGGAAAGGGAAGGGGAAGTGGAAGGAGAAAGGGGAAGGGGAAGGGGAGGGAAGGTTTGGGAAGGGGAAGGTTTGGGAAGGGAAGGAGGAAGATATGAGATATTCTAATTCTATTTTAATTCTAATTAAAAAAAATCATTTTTACAGATGCATGCATCTAAAATATCTAAAAATTATTCTGTCAGCACTAATGGTTTTCCTCACACATGGCAGAAAATTTTATTGAAAAAGAAAAAATTAGTCCTGAATGCCTGAAAAAAAAGTAGTCCTGAATTCAAATTAAATTCCACATGAGTAACAAAATGCAATATTCCAGTACAGGAATATTTTCCTTTCTTAAGGCTATTACAGTGAAAATTATTGATTTAAATATTTAAAACACATAAGAGGCAAACTTACTACTTGCTTAAAATGTTTGTTACTGGTGCTAGAGGCTTTAATTTTATTCAGGTAAAAATAAAATAATTATTCATCTTATGTTTGAAAAAATAAAATTACATCGAAATTTTTTATATCCTTGATGTTTTATCCAGTCAATATAATTTTTTTTGTTTGGCATGCCCATTCCTGAATGTGAGTTAGCTGTAGGGATTTTTCATTGCAGATAGTAGTCTTCCATCTCATGACATGTTGATTAAAAATTTTTTCTAAACATTCTTTCAAAGAAGTTTCAAGAATTTTTACAAAACTTATTCAGCCATGGGACTTAGCTGAATGACTGAGTTGTCATCTGATCTTACTGGTTTGGGACCTAAAAATGTCTGAAATTTTGAATTATTAATTTTTTTTGTTATCCTTGTATGTTTTTAAAAGGAAAAAGATAAGCAAATTTCAAAATCAAGAAACTTAATTGTTTTCATTAATGCAAATTATTATCCCTTGATTTTTGTTTTAACATCCATATTGAAGGAAACAAACTTTATCTCATAAATACACTTGCTATCTCTCCCCCTACTTGTTACCTAAATAGGGAAACTTGGGAATAGGCAATAAATACAAAATTACGACGATATACTTGCAGTTATTATATATAATAGTTATAATTATAAATCTTATAACTATGTTTATAAAATTATGCAATATTTATAATTCAAACTGACAAAACTGGTATTCTTATATCAAAAACCAGTAATTAATCTTTAATCTCCTCAATTTATTGATTATTTTAATAAACATAACTAAAGAACCCAGAGCATCTTGACATTATAAGGACATGAAGTATTTGTTAGAATATGTCTCCACATCTCCTTCCATCTCAGTGGAGGAGGACTTAATCAACAAAGTTTTTATCATACTCCTTTCACCAAAGTCAGTAGTAAAACTCCACAGACACCCTAAGAATTTTTTTTTGTTCAAGAAATGCAAGAACTGCATCTAAAAATAAGTAAAGTTTTAGAATTCCAAAACATGCTTCCTGTTTTCAATTAAATTTAACTTTCAAATGCAATTGGATTACAGCTCTGAGCTTCGTTCCTGCAACACTCCTACTTGAGCAGAACAAAGAATGACTTCTGCTCCAGTGAGTTTGGGCACTCAATCATTCCCCCTCCATGTGAGGGTAAAAAAGGAAAAAAATCTGTATGAGGTCATAGCTGAATTTATTGCTCATTTATTGTAGAAGCAACACAGGCTTTAAGTATTTGAAGAATCAGAGACATATAGCCCAATAAGCAAATATTCTTGAAAAATTACCCTAATTAAATCTTTGTCACATTTGATAATGAGATATTTGCTTCTGTGGCCTTTTCTGTTTTCCTTTCATGATGATGATGAGGTAGATACCAGCTTTAATTTAATACTATCATATAGATTTTTCTTTCTGGTAATACCTTTACAGATCAGTGCACTCTGGGTCTGTAGGTAACAACTGGTGTCAACGATACAGCCTCTTCCTTAAGGTTAACCAAGCAGTGTGTCTTTTTGAAAAATCACGATTGCATAGTAATAATCAAAGAATTGAAGTGATTTTTTACAATACACAGATATTAAACTGAAAATCAAAGAATTTCAGTGAGATTTCCTTCTGTCAAAAGTATAAATACTCAAGATTGAGTAAACTCTTTAATAATTAAATGAAACCTAACCCAGTAACTGTTTAAATCTCTCTCATAAAACATGGAATAGAAAACTGCTCCTAAATGATATGTTTGATGTGAATTCTGCAGACAAGACAGTGTTCATGTCTTGGCCTTTCTGCCCTTGAAAGCTTCTGAGACTGAGAAAAGAGACTTCTATACAGACTTTGTAAAAAGGCAGTCTTTGAAATTCTCCTTGATGTGGTATTTTAGGCTTATTAGAAGGGTGAATTTAAGTACCATGTCAAGTCATAATCCAATTCTTGGGTTCTCTGTTTTATTCTTAAGTACCTCCAACTTGCCCCAAGAAAACACAGCTCACACTTTACTGTTATTCAAGTACTGTTTGGTAACAGAGTTTCTCATTATTTTTGTAAAAGAAAGCTTTTATGGACAGAAATGAATGAAAATATTAATCTAAATGCACATCTATTTTTCAGAGAAGTAATTAAATTCTAGGTAATTGTAGACATTGCTTCTGTACTATCAGTATTGGGATGAGTGCAGGAAACAACACTCTCACAAAAAACACACTTTGTAAGTCATTATTCTTTAAAAAAAATGTATTTTGATGCATTACAACAATGATCTGGATTATCAGGTTGTTATGAATAAATGTTTCAACTCCCCCCCCTCCTTGTTTTAATCATAAATCACATAAGTGTGCTTTATAGTGTATGAACATAAATAAAATATTTTTAAATAAATTTTTTTAAATATTAAATTAATTATCTATCATGAGTTTTTTAAAATTGCCTTTAGGTTGTACCTTCAAATCAAAAAAGATATGGGTGGATCTTTTTTTCTGTTGTGTCTCAGCATCAGGCTGACGATAGTTGCAAATAATTTGTTTAAAAAATTGAAATATTCTAATGACTAGTGAATACTTCTTAAAGTTAGTCAGATTTGGCTAACCTAAGAATTCATTACTATAAATTATTTTTATTAAAAATATATTTAAAATAATTTTGTTTCTCATTAAAGAGTCAAACTGTTTTTTGTAGCTGCTTTTGCTGAGGTAGGAGTTGATTAACTGAGGCTACTGTTCTTGGTAAAAGCTTCACAAACATGCATAAAACCTTACTTTACACTACTCGGAAACAAAAGTATAGAGCTCAGCAAACAAAAAAGGAAGTACAGATTACACACTACGCAGAAGGATCTACTGATACAATCACTAAATAGATAATTTCCCATTAAATTGTGGGAGCAGGAGAGTAAGAAATCATCTTTGCACATGCACACATGTGAAGAAATTTAGAATCATGGAATTGTTAGGAAGGAAAAGGCCTCGAGATCCAACCACTAACCTAGCACTGCTAAGACTGTCACTAAACCATGTCCCCAGGTGCCATGTCTGCACGACTTTTAAATACCTCCAGGGATGGGGACTCAGGACTCAACCACTTCCCTGGGCAGCATGTTCCAATGCTTGACATACCTTTTGGTGAAGATATCTTTCCTAACATCCAACCTAAACCTCCCCTAGCGCAACCTGAAGCCATTTCCTTTTGAGGTTCTCAAAACAATATTATGTATATTACCTATCCTAATCCAAGTAATTGAGGCTGAATGTGACTGAAATTTTAACTTTAGAGTTGGGCACAAACAGGAAAAAGCTCTTGACATGAACTGAATCAATGCTCACTACACAAAAAGAAAAATCAATTAATGTTTCTTAAAGAAAAAACCTCCAAATTTATAGGTTCTTCACATGGTAGGTGAAATATTGATAAAAATATATGAAGTTAACAAAGGTAGATCACATATATTCTGACAGTGGGAACTTTCTCCATAATCACTATCACTCTAGATCAATAGATGATTTCACAGTGAAAATCTCCCAAATCTCACAGATTTACCTACCGGGTCTCTAAACACCAGCGTTTAAGTCACTTTTATTGGAAAGCCACACACAAAATGTGGCACAACTATTTACTGTATTTATTGAAAATATACTATTAGATTGACATCTACATGTAGTCTTACATTCATCCCTGTAAGTTAATAATACACAAAGATGTCTTATATTATTGAATTTAATAATAGAAGCAAACAATTTGCCAGATTAAGTAATTGAAAACCAGCTGCAAAGACCACCTGCAAAATTTGACTTAATGCTACTTTCACCCTGTTTTAGGAATCAAAAGCAGATACCAATGATATACATAAAATGTCTGGAGTTTCATATCTAAAGATGAAATCTTGTGGAAACTTAAAAAAATAAAGAAAGCAAGCAATAGATGTAACACAAACTTCATTGTTAAAATCTGGATCTTAGAGGAATTTATGCAGAAGTTTGAGATAAGGAATCCCACTTGGAATGAGGGTTACAGTGGGAAAAAGTAGGGATTATTATAGACTCCTCAGTAAAAACAAAAGCACTCTTTTAAGAGTTGCCGTATTAAAAAAAAAAAAGTTATTTTGGCCTTTGTGATAGCTGAAGCTGACAAAATGACTGTTGGTTGTACTAAATTGTGTCAAATTACATGCAGTAGTTATATAATGTGTATTACTGTCCATGAGGGACAATGATGAGGCCACTCATTTTACTTAGGACTGAAAGATGGATTTAAATTATACTGCTAGGGATGAAAGGCTAGCGCTTCATTAAGTAAGCTACTCAACCTTCACGCTTACTCCAGTTTTAAAACTATTATCCTACAATCACAGTGAATACCTTTGAAATAATATTGCAGTCATTCTTTGATAAGAAAGTCTGTTTTTTTCCTTTGCTCTGCATTGCAACTAAGTAGCAGATACATAATTTATATTAACCTTGACTTGTGCTTCACCTACAGATTCTCCTGATTTTATATCATAAGGGAAAATCCTTTTTTCTTCACAAGTGAAAACATGAATTAAGTATTTCCCTTCTACAGATCCTTTCTTTTATTTTGTTTTTCAGAGGAACCAGGGTTCATAAAGCATTGTTCCTAGCTTGCAAGGAGTGGCAGCTTTTTCCAGCCTTCAGACTTGTCCAAAATCAATCTTGTCACTTTGACTTGGTTTTGCATAATATTCTTCCCTGAGTGGAGCTTCTGTGGTTTGTCTGCAGCAGTACTGTGGTGGGCAATGTGAAATTCTTTTTAAAAACTGGTGATACAAAAGTGTCAGTTGTTTTCAGGTATTAATTTTTATACACCTATATTCTTCCTAGTGTACTTTCAAAAGTTGCACAAAATTAAATTGAGAACTGCATTTGTACTGAAAGCATCATCATTAGAATGTCTTATTTGTTCAGTACAAAGCCTCTATGGCTCACTGCCCTTCTGATATTTCAATTATTTGGTTGTAATCATGTAACAAAGAAGATATTGATTTCCTGGGTATTCAAATACACCTCTAAAAGCAAGAGCTAGTAAAATGGCTTTATCATTTAAAATTATACACTATTTGGTGAAGCCAGCTGGTTCCAGTGCAAAGGAGCATGTTCTTTTATTTTAGAAGCGACATTATAAAGGTCATCTATGGGGGTGTTTCTTTAAGTCTATAGTCAAATTCAATAAGCCTTCCTTATTTTGCAAAATACCTTGCTCTCATGTAGCTTCTGAGACTTACTAAATGTGAATAAAGAAAATCAAAGCTGTCCTTGGGACCTGATGTGTATGTCAGAGAATTTTTTATTCTACGTTTATATGTACATCCATTTATAGGTACTAAAAATCCACAACTTTTATTTTTGATACATGGCAGATGGCAATTGTCTGCTATTCCTTCCATAATTCCTTTTTTTTTTACTTGACATAGCAGGTACTCTCTTTCTAAAATGGGGCAAACAAACCTGTGAGAAATCAATGCCTTCAGTAGCGTGAACCTCAAATACACTTTCAAGATTTGGGAAAACTTTTGTCATATGCTCAAATGTTCCTCAAATGCCAGATGTCTCTTCTTTGCTCACTCCAAACTTGAGGCTGATAGCATAATTGAAGAGATACTCTATCAAATCATAAGGCAAGAGCTTCTCAGAAGACAGTATTTCATCTTGGCTGTCCTGCTTGGCCTTGAACACCATGGCCAAGGCTGGAAACTAAAGCAACTGATCCCTGGGAAGATAGAGATTAGTCTGAAAAAGCCAAGGAACCAGATAAACAAAAAGACATTGAGTTTCCAGGAAGAAAGCAGGAAACATCACACAGTTGGGTTACAATGAAATAAATGCCCTCCTCCAAAAATCAAAATAACAATACTTTAGATTCCCAGTGACCTCACCATTTTGGTAATTTTGTCTTATTTGGTGAGGCAGACTTCCAACGCAACCTCCAGATTTCCTAATTTTGCTTTCTCATAAATCTTCTCCCTCATCAAAAGAAAGAAAGCTCTTTGACTGCATACTCTTAATAATTTATTTATGCCTTTTTTTCCACATCTCTGTTTATCATCCTTCCTTTTTCCAGGAGAAGCCTTAGGCAAGGAGATCCTATTCCATTTTTTTAAATTATTATTTTTTTTCAAATATAGTTGCTTATCTAAGCATAAAGCTGCATGCATCTATATGAATAATTCCTTCTGGAGGAAGCTAAAAGAGTTTAGACTCCCTTGGTTACAACTAACCTACCTGAGTGTTTTGTATTTCCATGCACACATTAAAATATCCCAAACTGCACAACTGGCAGCACAAGTATTCAATAGAATACTCTGAGAAAGAATTGAAAAATTACAGATATATTTAATTGTTAATAAGTTACTGCTTAATTCCTAATAAGTTACTGTTCTCATTGTCCTAGAAATAAAAGAAGTTAAAATATTTAAAAATGCACAAAAAATATAATTTTCTGCTAAAATGTGGCACTATATATGAACATCTATAAGCTAGTGGGAGGATTTTTTCTTCCTCTTTTTTCCTTTTTTCCTTTTTTTTTTCTCACAGATTATAAGAGTTTTTCATATAGAAAAAAATGTTGAAATGTGATAGAGTTTATTAAAAAATTCCTGTTTTCCTTAGGTCCTTAAAAATCCTTTTTGGTTTAAAATACTTTGCAGAGTTTATGATGCTATCGTTCAAAGAAAACCAAATACATGTACTCTCAATGGCTGATATTTGTTTTGAAAAGAAATTGTGCAGTGGTTTCAATTTTTTGTGCTTATTAGAAAGGTTAATAATCCAGAGTTATTTCATTTCTGCCTAGTTCCTCAGATAAATTCCCAGCTCCAAAAAAAAAGAGAATTTTAAAAGTAGGGTTTTAAAACCAATCAAATATATCAATTTCTTTTTCACAAACACTTCCTCACTCACTTCCAGTCTCAGAGTGATCCTGAAGTAAGTCAGTGTCACACAGTAACCTGTTAAATCCATTACTTTGATAGTCAGGACATTCTTGTTTCACATGTACATGCTGTGACAAGAACCTCAGAAATAATAATACTTCAAAATGGAACAAATGGCAAAGCTGCTACCACATCACCTCTGTAGAGGAAAAGTTTAATACCACAGAAGATAAATATATTATCTAATCTTATATCCTGCTTATTACAGATCATTTCTGCTTCATTCAGCTATCCATCACTGAACCTAAATTCCTGAATACAATCAGGTTATACCTCATGTTTTACAGAAATGTACCCAGATTCTAATAGAATCTTTTCCTAATTGATCACCAATCTAAAAACCCACATGAGGCTGGTTGTTTTCAGTTAACACATATGAGTTAGTTTTCCTCTTAGTGAATAAAAATAAAATTATTAATAGTTTGGCAGATCTCTGGTATCTGAAATTCTAATACCTTCACAGTTATACTATCATGTACATGTCTTTGGACATAAAACATCAAAAAAATCTGGACTTCCAAAGGATTCATGTTATAAAACATATGTCTTACTAATCCTTATTTTTTCCTGTTTTTGAAAAAGGCTTTAGCCAGTTGTTTGGGACTATCTGGCTTGATGGACTCTTAAGAAAATACCCACAAATATAAAATACAAATTGAAGAGTAAATGATAGCCTGAAGCTCAAGAGTGTGAGTAGCAGTCTTTACAAATAATTTTTACATTTGTTTATAAATTTTCTCTTTCAGGAATTTATGACTACGAGCTAGCCAAAATCAAAAGATTGTTCAGTCATCTCACAGTAAACGAAGAATGTGATTGCTTCCACCCAAGTACCTCTGTTTATATAATGTCCCATGTATTCATCTACCTTACTCCAGATTCTATGTTGTTGTTTCTCTTTTTGAATGGGAGGAGAAAAGGAAGTTTTCCCCATATGCCAATCCATCTTACCTGCTTCAAACTATTCAAACTATTTCCCCCTTTACAGTATATAAATGCTAAATGAAATGGGGATTGGAATCCACATTTGACTCCTCCCTTTTCTCCCTGGTTTTGCATGTTACACCAAACTTTATATTCTTTTTCACCCACTAGTCAAATGACTATTATACTAAATTGTGGAAGTAAGGTAGAATTGCTCTAACATGAGAGGCTTAGTCATGGTCACAATATTTGCCATTGTCATGAGTTTCTTATTCCTATACAGCCCACAGCACTTTGGTGAGGATAATTTCCTGCACAGGGAAAATTTTAGGCTGATGAGTGAGTTGGCATGGGCACCTTACCTTGGTTTAGTCATTAAGACATATAAAACATGAGTCATCCCCTGTTATATTTGGCTTAAAACTGTCAGTACCGATTAGGCATGCTTCTAGAAGGAATGTCCAGTCAAACTCCTTTGGGAATTTAGGCAAAGAAACACTTAGAATGGGATTAATCTCATGCACCTTTAGGCACATGAAAGAAAGACATCAGAATCCGAACTAATCACTCCAGCCTGTGAGAAGTAGGTGCCTTCTAAAGCATTTAGTTGCACTGTTTTCAGGTGCCTCCTGAATGAGATGAATCCCTTTTGGTAACACCAGTGTTTCTCACATGGGCATTAAATGGATGTAAGGTGATTAGCTCAGTCTAACTTTTGTTATGTCATGTTTAGCCTGAATTGATGCCTGAATTGTGCTTTGTCAGGTATGCCCAAGTGTGGCCAGTGTTTTGGGTGTTATTTCCCAATATCCTTACTAGTCCTTCTGTAAGAACTCCAGTTCTTTATTGGGTGTTGCCTTAAATCAGGACTCCCTGGGAATCCAAGGTTGCTAAAATAAAAATCCAGAATATTATTGCCTAGAATAAGAAAAATTTGTTCTGTTCTGTCCCTTCAACATTATTTTTTAAATTCCTTTCTAGAGCCAAGCAAACATTAGCACTGATGTGTAGCTTGTATTGCCGATGTTTACTACCACATACTGATGATACAGGCATAAGTTCAAGTGGCACATCAATACCAGCTGCTTTTTATAATGAGACAGTCAGTAGTAATTATAAACCTAATCAAGCAGCATTTGATTGTCCAGGTGCATGGGAGCTAAACCTTTCGTTGATAGCTCTGATTGAGACTTTCCTTTCTATATAAGAACAAAGGCTTTATGTGCCAGATGAAACACGGAGAATTTTAGGCGTTTCCAGAATTGACTTGGTGAACAAAAAAAAGAGTTGATATAATTTTGGATATAGAAATCTATCATTTAGTCTCGGTAAATGTTGGAGGACAGAATCTGGAACTACAGGCATGAGACTTGTTGTTACTACTTGTATGGGGTTGCTACAGAATATATACCAATAATGTTGTCCAGCTATTAAGTTAAAAATGAGCAGTTAATAGAGGAGAAGTTTATATATATTCTGAGATATTGAGACTTCAGTATATTAATGAATGGATTAGCTTATTAGGGTGGTCTACGCTGTCTAGGTAGACAACACAGTAGTGATATGAGCTCCCCAAACACATGAACATTTACAGATGAACCTTTGTAGCAAAGCAATTCAGATGCTTTTTTCATTCCTTCAAAATGCTGAGCAGGACTTTTTCTGGAACATGTAACTTGAAAATTACTTTATCTAACACTTACTCCTCAAATAAACTACCATATAACTGTCAAAATTGAGATTTGTTTTAAATATAATTTTTGCATTTATTTTAATTCATATACCCATTTAATATATCTCATTCTTCACCTTTTCTGGAGCAGATGAGTAGAAGGATAACTTTAATACTAATTCACTGTTATTACCTAAAATATATCAATATTCCTGGAAACAGAGACTATGCTCTAATCTTTCCATGTGTTTGCTTAAGCTTCTAACCTACAAAGTCATCCTCTAGTTTCTTAAAGATGTTATTGTAGGCGGATCTGCTTTGGTTCTGCTTGTTCTTAATCCTGTTCTGAGGTGGTTAACTCTTTCCATGAATTGTAATACTATCTCATCCAGGCTTCTGGATTTCATTCTGCAGACTGAGCTCAGATCTACAAAGAAATTTTGAATTGTTTTTGATTAAATGATTTTTAGGAAACTTACACCACAGTTTTTGAACAAATGGAGAGAAGAATTCTTGTGAATTCTTCTTCCTGTAGTTCAGTTCTTGACTCAGACCCCTGCAGATATCCCTCACCTAGGTACTTTTGAAATGGAGTGATTCAAAATCTACTATCACATAGACTTGGATACCTTTTTCCTTTCTTAAATAAGGACAGCTATCTTGTTTTTTAAACAAGAGCAACAGTAATACTCCTCACATGACATTTAACAAATGAGTTTAGGTATAAAATTAGTGGTGAGATGAACTAATCTGCTTTGAGCAACCAGCAGACATGATCTAGTGGGTAATATTTAAATGATCATATTTTTAGTGACAAGAAATATAAAATCTTATGAACTTTCAGTAAGAAAACATTTAGGAATTTTTGGATCACTTTGTTGCAACTTTATTACTTTGGACAGAGGTGAATTTCACCTGGAAAGTTACATAATTCGTTCAGTTTAACAATGGCTTTTTTTTACCCTTTTTTTTTAATAAGTCATCAGTAATTTCTGAGACCAGTGCATAAGTGGGAAAAGTCATAGATCATGACATTAACCAAAACAACTAAATGAGAATCCTATTTGGTTCTAAAGAAAAAATGACTACTAATGGGACTAGAGTGAGAAGGGGGAGATTTATGCTTATCTTTTCTTTGAGAAATTCTAGAAAAATATAAGTGTTTTCCCTTAGTGAAGTTTTTAGCTGATTCACTGTATTAAAAGAAAAAACCAATCACCAATCACCAATCACCAAAAACAATCAAAAATCTACACCAAAAACCAAACACCAGACCAACACCTCTAGTTAAAAAAATTTAAAAAAAACCCAAGGGAGACATTATGTAAGTATTTGTTGTTGTTGTTTTCTCCAGTCTCACTTTTAGGAATGAAGCTCCTATATTAGGGTTATTGCTGAAATAAGCTAGATTTTTAAAGACAGAGCAGAAGTCCTTTGATACAACTCTAGCACCTAGCATTAAGCATGTCTGCTTCTCCCCCATGGCCCTCTGAAGTAAAAAAAATGCTTTAGAGATGGAAGAAAACAAATCTTCTCAATTCCTTTGGCATGTTCTTCCCCTTTACCTTTTCAAGTTTAGAATTATCATAGTTGATTTTTTTGTGCTGTATATTAATCCCTCAGAGAATGCTTCTGTGTAAACTTTTACTTGGTCTCCAATCGCCTTCCTTCCAGTGACTTCCATGGCTTGTTTTCTTTGGTGTTTTCTTCTTTTTCTTTTTTTAACTAAGAACAATAGCCCTGACACATTGTCATGAGCCTCAGCTGTTCCTCAATTCAGATTATACTCTTTAATGAAATCAAAGAAAAGTAGATGAGAGATACAGAGAATAAAAAATTTAACTCAATAGCTACTAGAAAAAGAAATTAAATGGAAAAGGGACTTATAAGGTGAGAAAATTCAATTCAGAGCTGGTTAGAGAATTATCTTTTTCAAGTAGGAACTCAGAGGTTAGTAGAAAGTTTGACAAAGAAGTAAAAGAACATTTCATTCAAGACAGTGGGAAGACTGTGAAGAAACTGGAGATGTCTTGGGTTATGAATATACAGGAAAAACGTTAAATAATCTTAAGGAAAGAGGTGAAGCACAAAGATATTTGAAAGTCTAGGCCAAAGAAAGTCACTGAAACTTCTGAGCACTTTGTAATTTGAATACTTTAGCCTATGAAAAGCAACAAAATGATACTCTCTTCTGTACATTGTGACCAGAAACAGTTCTGGCCAGAATTAACTAGATAAACATCTCAGAAAAATGATCCTCATCAGTCCTTTAAATGTTCATCAGACATCTTCAATATATATTAAAAATAAATTTGTTTCATTTATTTAATTGCTATGTCTATCCAGCTTGCAGTTTTTGTACTTATACTATCAGCTGTCCAGAGTGAAAGTTTTCATTCATGGTAACAAAGCAGTGTTGGTACCATTATTCTTCCAAGAGTTCCAGATACGTTCTTGCAGATAATCAGTCTTTCATTAGTCAGTTAAAATATTCATATATTAATTCTTTTTATATATATATTAAAAATAGTCTGATTTTCATACTCAGAAAATCAAACACAATTCCCAGTGTCGTGTGTCCACTTTTTCTTTTAATTTTTCAATACATTATGAATGCGAATCTATAGAAGCCTCTTCTTTTTTTTCTAGTCTTCCCACTTTTATTTCCTGCAGTGTGATGTCTACATTCTGATCGAGATTATATAATAATAGTAAAAAAATAAAGTCCACTCCTTTGGTGTGATTCTCACACCGTCCTCTGAGACATCTGGTGCTAGCCACTGTCTGAGGTAGGAGTCTGTAACTGTGGCTACAGGATTGCAATGGGTCTGTACATTCATGTATATATAGCACCTACAATTATGAAATCCAGTCTGCAGGGACTGTAGCATGCAAAATTTTACCTTCAAGTTTGGGATTTTTGTGCATATGTTATTTTATGCATATTAAGATAAGACATCTCCAGTAACATAGAGGTATCTATGAAGATAGAGTTTTAAAGAATTATTTCACACTCTAAAATTTTAAATTAAAATAAAATTACATTTAAAATTTTTATTCTGTAATGCTGCTGACTTTGTACCAATACATAGGACCTATGAAATTTTGATGGGGTATATAAACATTAATGTAAAGTGGTGTTTTATTCATGTTTGTAATACCGTCTCAATTAAATTGCCTGTTTCTTTGCTCTTGTATTATGGAATATCATGAGAGTGATCATTTCTCATGTGCTTCTAATAAATAGAATTCATTGAGGTTTTCAAAGCTCTACAGGCTCAGAGTGTTGAGGGGTGGTGATTTTCCTGTATCTAAATTTCTCTGTACCTCTCTACGTGTTTGACATACTTGCATCCCTGCAACCTCGGGTTTGCTTTCTGTCAGGACAAGGTGAAAATTAAATAAAATCCCTTGTTGCATTATATTTAAATTCCAAAACACAATTTCCTGGATAGATACAGGCTATCCGGAGGCATGACGCTTGCTGTGTCAGTACAGCCACTCTTTTAAGCATATGAGCTTTAATTCTAGCCACTGTGGAGTCAAATAACATATTTCTGTTCTCTGATGAGAATTTCCAGTTCTCATCACATATCAAGTCCCTTGAGACTGCTCATTGTCTATGTCCACATTTAAACATGGAAGAGATCGAAAAGATATGAAATGTTTTAAAATAAAAAAGATATTAGGGAGAAAAAAAATTAATAAGGCTTGAAAAAATATGGCACTAGCCAATGAGGTAACCATGGTATTCGGAAGCTCTCAGTGACTGTCACAGAGAATCAGACCTACATGGTCCTGGCTCCATGGGGAAGGAGAGGAGAATATGACTTGCATGTGCTTTCCCTGAATGCTTCTGGTAGCCACAATTGTTTTGGCAGCCATATCAATTCTGGCAGCTGAATCATGATGGAAACAAAACAAGTTACTGTTTGCAAGTGTTTTAACTTCCCACCAGTAGGAACTTTCATAGAACAATTCATCCTTTCTATTTTAGATAGCAAACTGAGGGTGGGATGAATCATCCTCTGGGGGAGCTTTAATGACTAAATGGTGACTAGGTATGACTACATGGTCAGATGACCCTTTTAGGCCAGATATCTAAGTTTTAGGTGGTTTAAGGCAGTTGGGATGAGTCCAACACATTAATACACAGCTGAATAATGTAAAATGGGTAGGCATTCACATAGTCTAATAGTAATGAAGCTGGCATAAAAGCTTGAATGTCATAGAATTAAAAGAGAACATTAAATTTGAGTTCAGTTGAAGTCTATTAAATTGTATTTATCCTACATTTTAACAAATGTTTCCTAAGATAGATGATTATTTCTCTTACAAAAGGCAGCACATATGCAGCATTTGATAGCTATACATGAAGTGCCAGTTTCCTATAAATATAGGTTTTGGAAAATTATCCTTATTATCCTTAGCACCAATAGTATATGAGGTAAATAATTAATAGGAATGCTAATTTTTCATTAAATTTAGGAAAATGCTAGGAAAATATAAAGTATGCTGTGCCTTTTGTTAATCCTTTCTGTTCTCTCCACTTTGCCTGGGTCTTCTTTTAAATCCTGTGGTTTTATTAATTGCAGAAGCCAAAAGGCAGAGCAAATGTAATTTGGTAATGGAGAAAATACCTCTTGAAATGTTTTTTTGAATACTAAATGAGAAATAATTAAAAGTCTGTTGGCCAGAAACAATGAGTATTAAGTTAGTACATTTTGAACTAACAGATGAGACTCATTTTCTGAAAAGATGAGATTTTGATATGAGGAGAATATTATTATATTAGTTTTAGGGATGTTATCAGGAAAATAGAAATTATTGGAATGCGTTAAATCTAGTCAAAGGTTATACACATTTTTAGGAAGGTCTTTAAATTACTTGCTGGTGTGATATCTGCTATTACATAATTTTAAAAATCAGGTGATGCGTGTCTAGGGGACAAAAGAACAAAAAACCTGTAGGGCAATGTACACAGTAGAGACTAAGCATTATATTCACAATAAGATCTAAGTGCTGCAAGGCTGACAGTGGTATAAAGCAGAGAAACAATTATGCCTTCCTGCAAGACAACAAAATCCACAATGCTCTTCATTGATGCATCAATGTTACTGAGTAGAAGACATAGTACTATATCTTAAATATTGCCCATTCCTTTCTTTCCTCTGATATCTCCTTTCCTATTGCGGTAGGTGGTTGGTTGCTAATTCTACTGTAGATGTAGATTTATTTCCTGAGCCTCACTAAAAAAATGAATGAGAAGCACTGCTTTTTGTCCAAATTGCAGCCCACCGAACAAGCTGTGCAAGCCTTGGGCTTACAGGGACACTCTGAAAAACGTCAAGCCAGAACATCGTGTGCATGAGAATGAACTTTAACCAACTCAGCTGGGTTAGGTAGCAGTAGGTTTGTTATTATAAACACAGTTAAGTACCAAGAGTATTGGATAGTTGCTTTAAAGTTGGAATTTTTATTTTTTTTTTAATTGCCAGTCAGGTGCAACAAAATAGTTGTGCTTTGTGCACAGGAATCTTTACTGATGATCTTTCCTTTATTTCTTTCTTCTAGATTATATGAATCTGTAAAATGGGGCTAGCAACATCTGTACTGGTGGAAAAAAAATAAAATTAATCTCTTTAGAAGTATTATGGTTGAAGTCAGTAGGGATGCTTCCATTAAAGCTATCTGACCTTGTTTTCAGTCATTTTTAATCTTGTTTTTCTAAACCTTATTGAACAGAATTTGTGACAGTTCTCTGTGGAAGTTCAGATGGATTTTTGATTGCTATTCTTCTAATAACAAAATCAGACAAAACATTCCTCTATAAAATGGAGAACGTATTAACTTTCACAACATAAATTCTGGAAATCTTTTGATCTAGTACTTGATTCAATAAGGAAGGTGGAATTTGTACCAGAAATGTGCTTTCTCTCTCCGCTAAAATTCATTTAAATTTTGTCATGTAAAGAAGCTTCAGAAAAAAACCAGAGGTTTCACAGGAGAGCTAAGACTTCTGAGATTTCAGTGACTAAGATACCAAGACTGTGCTACACTGGTGTTAGTCTGAGGTAAAGGACTTTCTCTGCCACTCCATGCTTGGGGATTCCACCCTCACAGTAAGGGGAGAAGAAGAGGCTTTAGCCAAAAACAGAGGTCCAAACGGTAGACACCGAAAAAAAAAAGAATGGAATTGAAGGCTGCCACAGTGTGATGTTAGTGTAGACTGATCAAGGAGCCTTAGTCAGAAACTAGGAGTCTGAAGACAAGAACAAACAAGGAATATGAGACTGAGATGAATAGCCAAAAGTTCAAGACTGAATGGAAGTTCAGAACAGAGCCTTTATTGGAATACATGTGGTATGATAACTATGTCAAACTTACTGCAATGAGATAATGGCAAGCTTTCAGAGTCAATCACTACCAGGGAATGAAAGAGTGTCATTTGTATCAGCCTTTTTTCCTGCAAAATTAGCAATTGTGTACTGAATAAGTCGTCAGAGGATGGTTAAGAGTAATAAATAGTGTCTTAATGAATTAACCCTGTTCCTACCTCTGCTACAAAACATCTGTGGCAGTATTTTAAGGCATAGAAAGAGGAAGTTTTAAAAGACTGCATATTAATTATGTCTCCATCATTTTCTGTAGGCTTAACTTGGGGAAAGTTATCTTCAGAACTGCTGAGTGCTCACAGCTGCAGTTTTCATCTGTAAGAACTGCTCTGGAAATAGAAAATGCATTAATGTTAACTGTGTTAATAAGTTTGATTTCAAATTGTGCTTCTTTGTAATTCCCCTCAGTTTTATTTAACAAGATTGCCACCCCTTCCTCTTACTAAAATGCTATGAAGAGTCACATTAATATTTATGAAACATTCAGATACTGTAGTGATCACTGCCACAGAAAAGCTAAAGAGATATTTAATCCTTTTTTTCTTTTTCTGAATAGTGTGAGTTGTGTTAGACAGAGAGCCACTATATGAGGAAGAGGGGTGAAATAATACTTGGGTTAGTTTAGTCCACAGTGCGCTGAAAGAGGCAGTGGACCATGGAAAAATGGTATTTCTTTGTCCAAAAAAGGGCAAAGAAAAACACTAGCAAGTTGATATTTGGTATCTCCTAATTTTTCTAATATTTGACCTTATAGCTTTAAGGTTATGCTAAGAATTCTTTTGTGTATAATATTATAGTGGATCCTATTATTGTTATCAAATGTGACTGGATATAATCCATATTTGTGTTAAAGGAGGGAACAATTGAATGCTGGTTTGTTTAGTGTCATCACAAAATGATGTCCAGAGCACTGATCAGATTGGTGGGGCCTCAGCAGTTGACCTACTAAGGCAGTGTCTAGGACACAGTGTTTAGAGAAAGAAAAACTGGTATGTAATTTGAATGCATTAATGTCAGAGGAAAAACAAAAGCAAGTCTTTCCCTCAGAAAAAAAGAAAATTAAACAAACAAAAAAAAGAAAATAAGAAAAAAAAGAAAAAAAGAAAAGGCAGAAATGGTGATGACTCCTATGAGACCCCAGTGGCTCACGAAATTGATGGCAAGTCAAATTGGAAGTGTTTTTTTTTAACAAAAGTTCAAGGAAATGAGCTATTCTTCTCCAACCCCTTTAAGAAATGTGAATAAAACCAAGAATAAAATACTTTAAAACTATCAACAATTTGTGGTTTATTTTCCTTTCAGAAAAACAGCCTTTTAAGATCTCAAAGACTAGCTGATTACTTCTGAACTCAGGTATTTTAGTTATAGGGAGGTGTCAAGCATATAGAAAAAATGACTTAATGTTCAGTCCATGGGATTGCAGTGGAAAAGAACCAATGTTTTTTTATAATGGAGAACATAAGCTTATATAAACAACTGTAGGATGGGTAAGGGATCATGATAATGTCAGAGACGAAAACACATGAATCCGTGGGTGTCCCTCACAGAAGAGGGGTTAACAGAGTCATCTCTGTTTGTTGGTTGTGTTGAGATGTGATATGCAGGATAATATATTAATCTAAAGCTTTCTGGCTTTGGTTAGACAGCTACTAAGTCCCAGAATACCTTATTCTCCTTTTCTTCACTTTGTAGCATGGGATGATAAAATAGCATAAAGCACCAGAGATTGGTTACAACTACATAAGGTGTTAGACGTGTTCCTATAGACAATAAAACTTCTTTTCAGACAGGGCATGATCCTTACATCATTAGTGCCGAAGTTGTCATCAAGAAGGTATTTCCTTTAGGTCAAATCTTGGAATTTCTTTCATCGCCCTGTGCTAGATTTGGTTAGGTTAGAGTTAATTTTCATCACAGTGGCTGGTATGGTGCTGTGTTTTGGATTTGTGTGGAACACAGGGTTGATAATGTAGAGATGGTTTTGTTATTGCTCAGCAGGGCTTATACAGACCCAAGGCCTTTTCTGCTTCTTGTACTGCCATGCTGGTGAGGAGGTTGTGGGTACATGGGAGACTGGGAGGAGGCACAACTGGGACAGATGACCCAAACTGACCAAAGCAATATTCAGTACCATAGGACATCCTGCTCAGTATATAAAGTGGGGGGAAAAAGGAGGAAGATGGGGGTGTTTGGAGTGATGGTATTTGTCTTTCCACGTCACCATTATGTGTGATGGGGCCCTGCTCTTCTGGAGACAGCTGAACATCTGCTTGACATGGGAAGCAGTGAACTAATTCTATGTTTTGTTTTGCTTGCATGTGTGACTTTTGTTTTTCCCACTAAAATGTCTTTATCTCAGCCCATGAGTTTTCTACCTTTTACCCTTCTAATTCTCTCCCCTGTCATGGTGGTGGGGGAGTGACTGAGCACTTGCTCTTGGTTGCTGGCTGGAGTTAACACTGTTTTTTTGGATAAATGCAGTCCAATTTCTAGAATTATTTAGGAATATTTTAGTTACCATACTCTCTGAATTTATACGTGTCTAAGCACTGACACTATCTTTCTCTGGACGTGGCTACTTGTTTCTTTCCTTTTTTTTTTTTGTCCTTTTTTTTAAACTTAAAATCCTAGTTTGCATGATGTGTGTTTTTTTTCCTCTGTGCATGGGCTGAGGGCCATAAGGAGAAGGTTCCTCTTAAGATTCTGATGGGTTAGGTAGTTGCCTGGACTTGTGCAATCCAGGTCTTTCATGACCTCAAATATTCTTATGCTGTAGAAATATATGAATATTCATATTATGACCCTAATTAACATTTTTTAGAATCAGTGTCATTTCTCTATCGTTGCTGGACATGACTATAATTTCATACCAGTGACTGTATTGTCTGTCATCACAGAGAGGAATGCATGGGACAATGTCCTGCAGCTCGTGTTCAATTTGCAAACACTAAGAGAGTTTGTCAAATTCAAATGTTTACAGTATGCTAGTTTATCACCATCTTGCAGGTTAAAAAGCCACCATACCAACCGCTGCATTTTTCCCAGTAGAAAACAGGTGTATGTTGATTACTTCGTCAGCAGGGAGACAATGAGTGAGGCTTCCAATTATGGTGTCGTTACACTGTAAACCAGCTATTGAAAAATGATGAGAAGCTGATGTGTAGAGAACTAAAAATAAAGTTTCCAGGTGTCTACCCAGTTCACAGTATGAGCTGGTGAAACTTTTACATTCCTCCATAGAATTTAACACTATATCACAATTAAGATTATTTTGGTTTCCTAAATAACAAGGTGAGGAAAAAAGCCAAAAGAGACAGAACAAGTCTGGCATCTCTTAGCAATTTAAGTCTTGATCGAGACAAGAGGAAACAAAACGTGTTTAATTTTTTTGTTTATGTCTTTAAGAACATTGCTTCTGTGCTTATAATTAACCACGTGTTTATGGGCTGACCTGGATCAGAGCCGAAGTCTTCAGTTTACTTTCTGAAAAGAAACCTCCTGCCTAAAGCTGATAAATCATATAAACATTCCTCAAGCTTTGTTTAACCATAAACATTTCATACTCTGATAAAAGCAAAGGAGTTATGATAGCATCAAAGGGAAACATATTATTGATTAAATAGTTTTTTATATTTCTTCCTAACATGGAAAGGTTCTTCAAAAATAATTAAATAATATTGAAAAAACCATGGACCAACATAAAACAGTACTGTGAGAGCATGATTTATTGATTTTGCTATACTGTTGTGCTTATAAGCAGTAATGCAATGTTATTTGGGCTGCTGTAGGCAATTAACTTTGATTCTAGTTGTGGTTTTTTTCTGGTTTATTATTTTATTTTAGATTCACTAAAACCAGGTGGTAGAGTATAAAGTAGAGCAGTAAAGTTTTGAAAATTATTTAAATATATTTTGCATTTTTTAAAGAAATAATATTATTTTGAGGCCATATATGATGAAGACTGCAACAAATTATACAAAAAAAGAAATGTGATTATTTTAAAATATGAATAAACTTTCTAGTAATCCAAGGGAAAATAAAATAATAAAAATAAATATCTTCTTATCACATCAGACTAAATCTACCAAAAACAAATATCATGTATATGCATCCATGCTGTATATGGTTGACATCTGGCATTTTTAGGTTTTGCTTTTGTGTGTACAAGAAAAACAAAGTCAATATGTGAGGCAGGCAAAGAAAGGGGATGCAATATATTCCAAGGCACATCTCAGTTTGCATAGTAATATGTCATTGGCCCGGAAAAATATAGGAGCCACCACCATAGCCTGTTCCTTTTCTTGGTATCTGCCTGTATCACCTAAGCATGATGGTAATGACACCAGGTCCATAAAAGCAGTAAGAAATGTAAATCCTGTGGGTTCTTGGCAAATTATCAAACCATACTTTTGCGGGAAAAACAGAAACAGAATAATTCCCAGTCTTCCTCCAGAGTTACTTTTACCACTTCTTATGTTTGCTGTTAATTACAAGTGCCACTTAAAGAACTCTTACTTGATTTTTGCCAAAAGTTAACATGAACAATGGTCTTCTCTGAAGAAAACTCTGATCAAGACTGAATGCATGTGTTATCGTTGCTATAATATAGCATGGATATGACTCTCTATATATGATATAAGATTCTAGGGAATACACTGGGTTTTATGCTAGTTGTCATTGCATGATGATGCAAACTGTAATGGAAGATTTAGTAACAGAGACATTTCAAATGGGAAAACAGTGTTTTGTTGCCAAGATTTTTCCAATAATTTCATTTCAACTTTTTTTAAAATGAAAGTTTTGTAAGCCTGAAACTACCATGAAAAACATCCAGCAGAGTTGGAATTCTAGGTCTGCAAACACATTTTCATATAATTTAGATTCTTGTTTAATTAATTTGTAACCAGATATAAAAGCCACAGGGGTAATTTTATACTAGTAAGCTGGATCTAAAACTTTACCATTTATCACCCACGGTTTTACTGCATTAGTTTAGCTAGAAAAAGTGTTCAGTGGCCTGCTAGATATTTAACTAGCTAAAAGTAGACTTGGACTATTTGAATGTTTCAGCAGGAGGCCTGTCTCTTGCCACTTAGCCGTATACGGTCTTACATTGTCTAGGAACAATTAACGTAAAAATGATGGATGAACAGCTCATAGGCAAAAACTTACAGTTGTATGTTCATCTATTAAAAATCACAAGGTTCTAAAGTGGCCTAAACAGATTAATGAAAGAGACATATGGACTGCTTTTACACTGGAGAATTGAACGGTGCCAGGCAAGATTCCCACACAGTAGTATTTCACTTGCCACACCATTAAATTTTTAACATAGTACCAAACATAATTTTGATTTATACCAAGCAGAGCTATCTGAACAACTCCTGAGTGAAGCTGGGGAATTAACATGGACCATTCTCTACAAACAATTTCAATGCTACTTCTTCATTTTGGAGAGTAAAAAAATTTTGTAGTCTGTATGCATGATATCATAATGTACAAACAAACCTCAGTGTCAGAGAACACCCTAGACATATTCAACTGATTAATACTGGCACTTAAATGGATCAAATCTGATCTAAGTTTGGCTATGTGAAAGTCTAAGCAGTCTGCCTAGGATTCCTCTACTACCATGAGAGAAAGCTGGGTCACCTCCAGAAGCTGAATCCTACAAGGTACTGTAGACGGGTATGAAATATCTTTCTTGGGAATAGTGAGTTTGGCTCACAGAGCTTTTATTAGTCACCCAACTTTAGATGGCATGGGTAAAGTGAGGCACAATCTGGGAACTGGGAAGTTTCTGATTGTCATGTTGTGTCCATCCTTTCCAGTTAGTCACCAGTCTTGCCTGCTCTTGTCCCCCAATTTTCTTTAACAGAAAGATTAATCCATTACCTGCTGTGAGCTTTTAAAGAATGCTGGTAAGGCATTTTTACTATCCAAAAGGAAGCAAATTTACTGATGTTGCATTTTCACTTATACCCACAGTTTTTTGGGTATTGGATGCATTGTCTCAATGAGAGAACTAACCATCCTCAAGCTCATGTTTTCCTCTCCAGGAGTTTCAAGCTGCAAATGTAGCACTATAAGCAGAATTTGTATTTCTGGTTACATTAATAGCATAATTTTTATTCACCTCTGTTACTACAAGGCCCTGAGATGTGTCCTGGTGCCCCACTGTGCTAATGCTTTTATTTCTTTTATATTGCCTTCTAAAACTTAACTCTACACTTTATGGCCAGAGAGAATATATCACTGTGAGCAACCACTCACTAAATAGTTCTACCTCAGCTTTATAGAATTTTGTAATTTTTTGTAAAATTTTGTCATTGTCTGTGCAACTCTTCAGCTGTGATGCACTTCTTCAACTAGTTTTAGCTTTATTTTTGATGTGATAGGTTTCACAATTGTAGTAATAATAATAAATATATTGCTTTGAAATTTCTGATGCAGATTAGAGGGTAAGAAGGAACCCCCCCAATTATTCTCCCTCCTGGTTCAAAAACACTTTAAATCCTTCTAGTTTACAAACTTAGGGCAGTTGAAATGCATATATTTAGACTCACTAATGCCCAAATCAACTTTTCCACACTAAGAACATTATATTTAATGGCAATGCTATTGACTAGAAGAGCAGAAATTTGAAAGCATATAAAATCAAGTGGCCTACAGAGGACGAAGAGGAAGAAAATGCATGACATATTGAAAGAGAAGTGCACAGGTCCCACAGGAAGCCAGTGGGATGGTGCATTGGTGTATTGTGCCTATGAAGGGGTTACTGCTCTGGAAGCACTTTGCTTTGAGAAGTGTAGATGGGAAGAAAGAATAAGGTTATCAATAAGATATGGCTCGTAAAGCAGCTTTGGAAAGAAGTTCTCTTTAGAGATCCTTCGTTTCCTTTCAATTTCTAAGTTATGCATCTGACAATCAAAATAACCAAAGAACATACAGTGGTGGTCATCTTCTGTGTTCCTCATCTAAAATGGGAAGAATTGCCCCAGCTCTGTCTACCACTGGCACCTGTTACATCCCACTTCACCTTAACTATCTGCAGTCCCTGCACCTAGCACATTGACTTCACTATGTGCCTGTAACACTGTCTCCTTTTCATCCCTATACTTTTGCCCCATAATTGTCACTGCCTAAGTCTGAGCTTTCAAACTCTGATTACAGTTCAAATTGCGAGTGAAACACAAAGTAGGAGATGTACATGTGGAAAGATTTGGAACTCATTTTCTTCCTGCTTTCTGCTCTGGAAACCTAATCCACAAGAATATTTGTGGCTACATAAGCAATTTTATGTGCCGGGAAAGGTGTAGAGTTAATGAAAAATGTGAAATAATTAGTTCCTTGCAAATGTCAGGTGAATAAGCACCTTTCAGGAAAATAAGTAAATGTTTTCTTCAGCATTTGAGAAATTCTGCGGAAATTTCATGTATATTTTTCCTCATTCGTTTTCTGTAACACTGTGCTGATGTTGTATTAAGATCCAGACTAGACAGACAAAATGTGCTAAGCCCCAAATGTACAAAGGACGTGAACTTGTTGGAATGAGTCCAGAGGAGGGCCACAAAGATGATCAAAGGGCTGGAACACCTCTTCTATGAAGACAGGCTGAGAGAGTTGGGATCACTCAGTCTGAAAAAGAGAAGGTTCTGGGGAGACTTTGTAGCAGCCTTCCAGTACCTAAAGGGGGCATACAAGAAAGCCAGAGAGGGATTTTGTAAAAAGGCATATAGTGATATGACAAGGAAGAATGGTTTTAAACTTTTAAAAGAACTTTTAAGACCTCTAAAAGAAGGTAGGTTTAGATTAGATTTTAGGAATAAATTCTTCACTATGAGGGTGATGACACAACAGAGCAGGTTGCCCAGAGAAGCTGTGGATACTTCATTCCTGGAAGTGTTTAAGGACAGGTCGGATGGGGTTTTGAGCAACCTGATCTAGTGGAAGGTGTTCCTGCCCATGGCAGGGGGGTTGGAACTAGATGATCTTTAAGGTCCCTGTCAAATGAAACCATTCTATGATAAGCTGAAAAAAAATCTTTGCTTCTGAACAAATTTCTAGGAGATTCTATCAGTTTTCAGCTGATTAAACTTGGAATTCTTCTCTTGTTATTTTTTCTTTAAGAAAAAGCAAACCTTTAAAAGTAAAATGTTGTAACCCTGTGCAGTCAAAGCTTCTATTATGTTGAAGAAACATTTTCAACTGAATGGGGTCTCAGAAGTGGCAGATGCAGTTAGTCACAGTGGATAAGTGCCATAGCCTATTGGTTCTGCTATGACAATCAGCAGCTATTTGGTTAACAGTGTAGGTAATTACACTGTTATATTTAACAATGCAGTAAGATAAATAGGAATTTTTCTGTTAAAAAAATGCTTTCTTCTGAACACTTCTGAACATACTTTACACAGTGAAGCTTTTACACATGCTTTTCCTAATATTTGATGCTCTGGGAACTTTCTGTTTTCTATGAAAACTTAAATTCTGGAAGATACAGTAAAAGCTGCAGGAACTCCATTGCTAGCCTCTAAATCCATTTGTGGCAACACATTTTCTTTACCTATAGTTTCCCATTGTCCAAGAGCAGGAGCACTAAATAGGATGAATTTGAATCAACAATGCTGGAGGAAAAGTGTGAAAACATAGCAATTACTGCAACATGGTGGGATGAATCACACAGGCAGAATGTTAATATGGGTGGATATATGTTGTATAATGGGAAGAAAGTAAGAGGAGACTATTTTTGTAGTCTGTTCTCACATAAAGAATATTTTAAAAGTAAAGCTGTAAATAAATATGCTTCTTAATATTTTCTTAGAATGTTAGTTGTTAGAGAAAAGTCAAATATCAGTGACAGAAAATTCAAACGTATATAGGTTTTATTTTAATGTTCTCTTTTTAGAACAATCATGACTCTGAACTCTTATCTTGTCAACTACAGCCCTGGAGAAACTCTCAAAAAGAGAGACCCAAGAATGGATATATAAATTTATTTTCCACACTTCTGACATCAGACTTACCTCTGCTCTAAATAGGTGGACAGACTAAGTGATTTTTAGTTGTCTTGCCTGCCTAAATGGCTGTATGATTATAAATGTATGCACACACATACTTCAAGAATTTAAATACTTTTGAAGCCATTTGAACCATTGCATCAAATATCCTGACCTGTAAAAGGTCTCAAATCAACACCTGAATTTCTGTAGAAACTTTTTTTTTTATATGAAGGAAGAATGTGTCTGCCTACAGTATTTAATGTCAATAATGTTTTTAGGTTTTAGCTATCTCTCATGTTGGGAAATTGAAGTCATTAATTAAGGAATTTCAGGAAAAGCTGTCACTTTTAAAATAATTTTTCATTTCAAAATATGCAACACCAAACTTAATAGAGAGTGAGGGGCAGTTTTTGCCTGTCTTGCTACACTTAACATCTCCTGATACATCACCTAGGCTATGCATAGATGCACTGGGGTAACACAATGAGGAAGTGACTCACATAGTCTCCTAACTGCATCATAAAGATATTCATTGCTGTTTAAAAAGAGCTGGAGGATTGCTGGTAGCAGGTAGTGCTTTTTTAAATTTCTCAGATGCTTTCTTATGTCAAAATAAAGACCTTTTGATTTTGTCTGATACAAAGTACCCCTTTTTCAGACTCTCTCTGTAACTGAAATAGTATGAGCTGTAGTATGATGTATTGAAGTTACTGGTAACACTCAGATTTATATTTATATATTTTAACGTCACATCCAGTGAAATAAAAAAAAAAGATAAATTTAGTCTTGATTATTTTCTTCCAGGTTTATTTTTAGAAACTGAGGTAAGATGGATAGAGAATAATTCATTGAAGGGACAACTGAAGTCTTTATTGCCTATATTTATCAGAAAAAAATAGCTGTACAAGTCATTCTTCAGAGACATTAAAAAACCTTAACTGAAAGACTCATGTTTAAGCCTTTCAGTCACCAAATCCAAGAAATATTTTACCTTTTTTTTTATCCTGAATGAGAAACTTAGATACATTTCATTTTCTGCTGCTTTTACAAGTCACCATTTCTGAAATAACTTTAAAAATCCACCCAAATAAAAAATATATATTAGTTTTTTTGAAATAATGTTGGTTGTTTTCTTCTTGTTGTATTATATTCTGTCCATCTGCTGCCAATAGCAGGAATTTTGTGTAAATACCAAAAAGTTCTACAAAACATTATCACTTTATATTTTACTTTATGAAAAATCCATTTTTCTCTTTGTATGTCAGCATTATCTCTCTGTTTCTCCACAAAATCTCCAGCTGAAGACTAAGTTATAATATTAGGGTATTTTTATCCTATTGCATTTTGATTATTTTCCTGTTAAAATACAGTTCTTACTGGATAAATTAGAATACTAAGCTGACTGTTTAAAATAACATTTTTAGATATTTTCTCTGAATTATTTTCATTTTTATACATTATATTACTGAACATTAAATCTAATTGGAAATAGGTATGTCAGTGACTTTAGTACTGTTTAAAAAAAATAATCATAAGTATGTAATCAAAGACATTTAGTCTCTAGTCTTGTTTCTATTCTCAGATTATTTAAAAGAACTGCAAAATGCTTTCTTTTCCTCAGCCCTGAGAATCAAAACAGTTGGAAGCTTTCTTGTATATTTCCTAAAATAAGGTTGGAAAAATATCATGGTTTTTATCGTTTTTGTACATCAAGAATACATCAGTCTCGCCGTGTATCGGAATTCCAAATTTCCTAAAAATAAAGTAGTATAGGAGGTACAGAAGATACTGAACTGGGTTTACCGTACTTTACCCTATGATGCAGTCCAGAACACCACATTTAGATTGTATAAATTGTATATTTTAAGTAATTATTACACATAAATTAAATTAGAGAATATTATCAGATTGTTTAAGCTCATCTAGCTTCAAGGTGGCAATTAGTACCTACTTAAAATACAATAACAGGTACTGGCTCAAAACAGTTATCTGTGTCAGAATTGCCAGTTCTCTTGAAAATGGATAGGCATGCAGGTTTTAAGATGTCAAATGAAGCATTAAAAATAGTTATTTAAACTTGATATCTTAATCATTCTGATCTTCAGCTACAGTGAATCAAACATTTTACCTGGGGCAAATTTCAGCAGGAATCATAAGCTTCTAATGGCTGTGTTTTTTGCCTAACTCTGAAATATCAAGCTGAAGACTGTATTTGCATATAAAAACTTACTGTGATGAAAATCGATAAAAAGAGTGAAAAATATTAGACTTATCAGCTCCTGTGAATTTTAATTGGCTTTTTAAGGCTAAAAATATGAAGAAAGTCTCTGGTAAGAGATACTATTTGAAAATGATAAATACTGAAAAGATATAGCTGACATGAGGAAGCAAGAATAGTTACTATAATTGGATACCTGGTTATGAATGAGGAAAAAGATGGAAGAGATTAAATGCCTCACACAATAAAAATGAGACCTGCAAGAAAGAAGGAGAGTCAAAACGTGAAAAAGAGATTGCATTACTGCAACCTGTCTTAGAAGGTTTAAATAGCAGAGCTGGAGAGCTGCTCCTCTCAGCCTAACATCTCTTAATAAACTCACCGGTTCCTCTCCTCCTTCCAACTCTTCTATTTTCCCCAATAAACCATCAAGAAGCAAGTGAAACCTGCACAAAATTAGAAAATAGAATAAAAATAAGTGGGAGTAGCAGTGTAAGTAAAAAGAAAAGGGCTGATGATATGCTGGAGCAATAGAATTATACTAAATGTGATACTGCTAAAACTTGCATAGGTTCATTAGAAAGCAGCAATTTTAACTGTCTTCATCACTGCTGGCTTCATCAATATTAACCACAAATATAACTACAATACGTTTATTAACTATACGGGTATAAAGCCAAAGAACCTGGGTAAGGTCACTTGCATCCTTTAAGTGTAATATTTATCATGATTCTGGTACAGTTTTGGTTCAAGCTGATTGGTATCTTGGCACTCTTCTGAACAAGGCACGGTCATCTCCCTTTAGGCAACAGGTGTGAGGTGACTGTTGTTGGGAACAGGTGAGAATTCAGCCATGTGAAACTGATTTGTGCCATGCTGTTTTCTCTCAGCTCCGCTAAAGAAGTTTTGGCTCGTTTCACTTCAAGCCTTGGAGATGGCAGGTAACTCACACCAAGCTCCTAATCAGGCTCAGTACTATATAACTTGGATGAGAAATTTACACAGCTTCATACATTGTTATCCAGTACTTAGAAAAACTTTTGCTTTGCCAAATTATGCCATTTGAGGAACAAGTGTTAAATTTAATTAGAAGAAGCTTTTTTCTTTTTTTTTTTCCTTTTTTTTTTTTTTTTTTTAAAGAGAAGATAAAAATTACAAAGGTTATCAACTAGTTCTAATCATTCAGTGTTCCTGTTTGTTGGCTGCAAAGGTGTGTGCTGCTTCTGGATTTTACCTGCATCTGCTTAGATTAGATCTGAGACCATCTGGTCTCCCTGTTTATGCCAGGATTGGGCACATACTCTTCAAAGTAAAATCTTTTTCTTAAATAGGATTTGTGCTACCTTCCCAAGTCAAGAGTCTCTATGTCCGACAGTCACCTGATTTCAGTATGCTACCCATTGACTTTCACATCATTTCATATAAAAAACAGTTCCAAGCAACTCCTTGATAGCTGATCACTCAGTCAGTACAAATGGCATTGAGAAGTTCAGTGTAAAAATTTCCTTACTGATATCAGAATTCTTTGCCCGAAGTGTCTCTAGGATGCACCATAACAGTATTTGCATGATATGTAACAATGAGAGTACTCCTTCTATGCATCACTGAGCCTCTATGCCTGTGTCAACAGATCAAAAAACTGATTTTGGAGACTTTTTAAAATTTATTTTTCCCAGTCAGCATTTCATGTTTCTACTGAATATATCAAAAGGATGTGAGTCCATACGCCCATTGAAAAAGGTTCTACATAAAATTGTCCTTGATTTGAATGGCATTTTGAAAAGAAAAACTAAATAATTTTTAAATTTATAATTAATCATGTCAAAATCAGAAGTTGATTTTTACATATTTCTTCATAAACTACAGCAAAAAGGATTAAGCCTGAGAATTTTGAGCTGTAAATATGTATTTATGTGAAATATGTACCAGAACTCAAGAGGTGCTGATTTGAAACTTCTGGATATTTGGGAGTTGTCCTGTTGCTGAGGCAGAAGTGTATATTATGTATAAAAGGTAGAATATAGAAGCATTCTAACAAAAAGTGCACTGGTACAGCATCAGTGCTTTGGAATAAAAATACATGTTTTATATAAATGTTATGTCTTTTCTATATTGGCAGCAACTTACAGAGATGATTATAAAAGAAAGGAAAATTGACGCATCAGGAAGTGGCAGTTTTGGCTTTATTAGTAGAGGAAAACTGCTTGCTGGTGTTTTTAAGAAACATTAATACTTTGACATTTGGAAAAACAGTTGCACAGTCTGAAATGAAATAAATGTACTGTCTGCCCAACTGCATTCCTGGATAGGATATTTTGGCTACTTCTGCAGATAAGATAAATATGATACAAATATGACTGAAACCTGAAGAAAGTGAAAAGGACAGTAGTTCTTAAGGTCAGTAAAGATAAAACTAAAACTTGTTTGTATTCTGATGACAAGTTCTTTGACAATATAATCTTATTATTGACAACAATCCCTACAGCAAACTGGGAAACCCAAGTTTCTCAAAAAATTGGCTATTAACAATGTAGGTAAAGCAGAAACTTCTGTTACATTTCACAAATAATTTATGAGCCATGAGATGTAGAGAACTGCTATGAAGGACAAAAGTCAACTAAAAACTTTCAGGTGAAATATTGAACTACAAATCTGAATACGATTTGAAGTGACATGATGCATGGAAGAAAAAGTCTTTTTAGGATCGCTAAGAGGTTTGTCAAGGACCAGCTGTCCTAAAGATGGGAAAAGTCTAGCAAAATCAGTGTATATGGAAAAAGTGAAGACAGTAATGGACCTTAGTCTCCATGTCCAGCATGCCCTAGGACTCCCCACTGCCTACCCATAGTCCTGGAGCCAGTTTCATCTCAGCATAGGGATGTCAGGTCCTGTCTCAGAAATGCCACAGGAGTGCCAGTCTCCAGACACACCTGGACCTCAGTCCTATCTTAGAGTAGTCCTGTCCTCTTCAAGCTTGATGTGTGGATGACGTCCTGGCTGGACCCCAGACCACACTCATTACCTTACCTTCTCTGGTGATCCCCTGTGGATGACTGACAGAGCCTGTCACTTTGGTCCCACACAAGCATGGGAGATCTCTGGCCAGCTGGTGCAGTTCCTGGTTACCTTGATTCCTGGTTCATCTGCCTTAAAGGAACAGCCAGCAGTGGCTACTCCACAAAACTGTGTCTTTTGAAAAGTCATGCCTACTCTGATTTTTATTTCAGTAGCTGATAAAGGAAAAAGTAAAAGTATACTCCTTATAAGAGTATAAAAACTGTCCCTTATTTTTCAACAAGAGTCTAAAAAAACTAAAAAAAGTAAAGCAACAAATACTTGTCATTAGCAACCAGTAGTTACTGTGAGGAATTATATATGATCAAAGAAAGACACGATCTACAAAGCCCTAAAGAAGAGCAGAAATAAAGATAGTGTATACCAATAATTATCTCAGGAAGAAAAATAGGTAAAACAACCAGTAAGAATTATTTTTAACCCTTTCATTTTTAAATGAAACATATATGTAATATGATTGTACAAATTAAATTTAAAAGTTCAGCTACTTAATAACAACACATTATTTTACTTTGAAGTGGCAGACTAGTTTTCAGTAGGGCATTATTTGCTGTAAGGATTACCATGTAAAAATCATGATTGTTGGAAGAGTGTTGACAATTTTTTGATAACAGCAACTCCCACTGACTTCACTGAAGGGAAATTTCTCTCTGAAATCTTTTTTTCCTGGCACAGAATGATTAATACCGTTCCTAAGAAAAGGTGCCAAATCTATTTAACTGAAACACAATTTCATGAAGTTACAATAGCACACACAGGGTGATCTCATCCCACTTTATCTGTTTCACGCATCTTACTGCAAATCAGGCAGAGATGATAAGAGAAAAATATCTGTATCTTTAACAGGGCACATGTATATGCCAACAAATGGGGGCATATTGATCAGGAAATAAGATCTGTTTAAAATGACTTTAAAGCCCACAAAGTGGTGTTTTCAGCGCTTCAAGATTTAATTCATGTTGGAAAGAGTTTACAAGCAGTTTGAAAGCACATATTGTGTTTCACAACAGAAGTACAGCTGATCCCTTTCTCTTGGGACCACACTTGAAGATTCCCAGACCTGGGCTAAAAGGTTACGGTATAATTACAACCTCAGAATTCAGGTTGTTTGCATTTCATCTTCCCATACTTGCTTTTCATTCATGTTAATCTAATTCAACTGAACTAACAAACATATATGCAATCCCCCAACTTTTAGCCTATGCCTTTAAGGACTTACAATTCCCTCAGTTTTGGAGAAAATTATTAGACTGATATGTATTTTAATTAGGAAACAGAAGTATTAATAGCTTGATGACCTCTTCACTGTTTGTTGAATGAAGATATATGCTTAGATCTTTATATGTTTGTATCTGTATAACTTAAACCATTTCACACAGGTGTCTCTGTCAATCTGTTTGCTTAATGACTGACAGAAAGTCTGTAGCTTTTCCCGATTATGTTTCAACAGCTATGCATAATATTTAAACAACTAAATGTTGCTGATTAAATGTCACTTATGGTTTTAGATTCACTACATCTTTACATTTGACAAAAAGGTTTCATGATTCACCTTCTCTAGATGAATTTAATGCTATCTTTTTTAGATGACAAAACCTGAAAGTGAAAATACTTTGCAGTGTTTCCTGCACTCTTTGATATTCTGGAATTTCTGATATGTAAGAAACTAACTTGCTAACTTCAGAAATTCATTAATTTCAACCAGATTTTCCTTGTCACAAGAATAGACTCTCACTCAAGGTTGGGATCAGTGCCAAAACGTCTCCAGAACTGCGTTTAAGAATGGATTTTATCTATGTTAAAGGCCTCATATTCAATCTTTCTTGATGCTCTCTGAAAGTTTATTAAGAGAGTTGGTTTTAAGTCAGTCCTTTTCTTGTGCCAACTTTGAATTTCAGAATTATTATGTAAATGAGACAGGACAAGATACATTTTTAAAAATTATTTTTATTACCAATCTCTAGATGTTTAAGGACAAATAAAAGTTTGTAATAAATTCGTGTTTTATCCTAAGAATTCACTTTTCCAAATTTCACTTCTTGATCACTACAATTCTTGAATACTAGAATTGGATGAAACATTCTTTGGAATGCAAACAAATGAAGCACTCCACTGAAAAACTGATAACTCAATAGATAGATTATTTATATTTCCCTCAGTGATACAGTCATAATACTTTTTTTCTTGCTCTTACTTTGAGGAGACTAGAAAGGGGTGGTGAAATACAGAGAAAGCTAATCTGTGAAAAACCTGAAATTGTTTTAATTGCCATAGGTTACTGAAGCTGTTTTGATACATAAAAAAGTTTTAGGAGTATACAGCTAGGTTTTCTAGGTGAAGGAACTGATTTAGTTAAATTAAACAAAAATAATCTTTCCTTGCTGGGCAAGCAACTTGGAGACTGCCTTCCTTTTTATTTTATGTTTTTTTCCTCACAGTGATCAAATCTCTCTAAAATCTGTTCTTGTAGAGTTGAGTACAAAGCACATATACTTATATTAAAAATAATGTAAAAGTACATATTCCTAAAGTTCCTACTGAGCAGGCCAACATAGGTCATAAAATACCCCTGGTTGTGCATTCCTGAGAAGCAATATTGTGCTGGGTTGCACAAAGACTCTGGTATCCAATTTTTCTTTTCTCTTTTCCCCAAATATGCCTACTGATTTAGACTGTGGGAAGGGACTTGAGATAAGGGTGGTACTTTATTATCCTAGGAGAAAAATGTGTTCACAAGTGTGAAAAGACTGAAATACTGATGACTCCATGCATACCTACCTCAGGCTACAAGCTGGGTGTTGTTTCTTTGTCCTTACACAAATGACTCATCTGTGATAACTCCCGTTGGGAGGCATCAGGACAATTCACTCACATGGCCTGAAGATATTAATCTCTGCTGATGGCCATAATGGACCCACCTGTGCTGACATAATAAGCAGCCGCAACATCTTAGAAGGTGTCAAAGACTCTTGAAGTGTCCCGCGATTAATTTTGAAGTGAAGAAGTCCCCTCCCCAGGGGAGGTACCAGAGGCATTGCCACCTACCCTGAACCCAGTAAAAGACCACATTTGGACTTCGCCAGGCAGGTGGAGGGTCTCCTTCCTCACATCAGGGGACTTCTACCACCCGGGCCTCTACCACCACCTCAGTAGATCAGATGTGAATTGACACTGGATTTGCAAACTGATAGGAATACTGTAATTGACTTGGCTATGTAATTCCCAATCATTATCAGGAACTTCCTCCATTTATTTACTTTAACTGAAGATCAAAAAATAAACCTCCTGAGTAATGATATTATTTATTATTATAAGTAGACAATATTTTTATCCTTTAATACTACCATGCTTTATTTAGTTGGCTTCTGGTCATTTTGCTAACATTTTGATTCCCATTTCAAGACTTTTATAACCACCAGTAAAGGTTATCTGTACTATTATTATTGACACTAATTATTTGAGAAGAAATTAGTATTTTCTGCCACGTGTTGATGTTTATTTATGTTGTCTTCCTTGTGCTTCTAACTAATAAGTGAGCGGTTTCCTCAAATGCTACGTTTTTTTGGCTTTTACTTCTTTTTTGTTAGTTTACTCAAAGGACTCAATGGAAAGAGTGTGTACAGAAGTATCAAGTAAAATATATCATAAAAAATTACAGAGAATCTAGTGAAGTGAAAAAGTACTGCTTGAAAAGTTAATGACCTAAACACACCTGTAAATCTGAGATCATCCAGCAGAGAATTCAGAATTCATCAAAGTGCACATGTAACTAGTGTCCCAAATAGAAAATTGAATATAGCAATGATTTCTTTATAAATCTCTACAGTAAAAGGTTATCTGAAGTCATCCTTTCTGCCTCAGCCTCTCTCTTCTATACCACACTAAAACCTGCAGTTGATAGGATTTCCAATGCTTTCTATATTCTACTTTTGTTTTGTTTACTCTTGCCTTGTATTAAAAAGGACCCAAAATAAAACCCAATACAAATTTGGGTATTGATGCATGGATGTAAAATGCTATATTACCAGAGGAGCTATGATTTTAGTTTATCGTAAAATATACACTTCATAAGATGACTTACAGATGTTTAATTCTGAGTTGTCTTCTATTTCCATTTAGAAACTGCTAATCTGTAAATTAATTGTGTTGAAAATTATCTTTCATAATCATAAACTTATAAAGCCCAAAATAACTGGAAACAGCTTTATTACAGGCTCAGAATTTCATAGTAAAATGTCAATGAATATAAAGATAAATTCCATTTTCACAAGCCCTAAGGAGAATACAAATGATTGACTTTCTATTCTTCAGTCAATAACTTATTGACAATTCTAGGTCCAAATGACAAAACAAAGAGAAGAAATCAATGGCAGTGGAGAAGAGATCAGATCAATAGCTGAATTTCTCATTAATGGAGCAAATGGCAGTTTTACTCACTTTGACAGAAAAAGACAACAGCCTCACACCCTTTCAGATTCAAAATGAAGGCTAGAGGTCAAATATGCATAACAAATGTGAATCTGCAATTTCTTTAGACCAAAAAAAGCCTTGCATCTACAAAATTAATTTTTAAATATATATGTGATTCCTGGAATAAGGTCCAACAAAAATCATTAGAAATTATGGTTAAATACTTACAGAGCTGTTGGGGTCTATAAATCTGCTTTCACACACAGTGCTACTGTGCAGTCATAGACTCCAGAGCAGAAGTATGTTCATAACTTTATAATTTGCACAAATAAAATAATTTTGTGGGTAAGTGGGTAAGATCAGCTTTATTGATCACTTAGGTAAAAAAAAGGAACATAATTTTCAAAGTTCCCCTTGTGCTTTTCAAAAAAGCATTGTGATTGAACAGTGTTTATACCACATTTATTTTCTGATCTCTAGTTAAAGTAAATAAATGGGGGAAGTTCCTGATAATTATTGGGAATTATATAGATGAATTAAAGAAATAAATTAATAACTACGAATATCTGTTGAGACATTTCAGTCTAATAATGCATATTAGTGACTGTACTAGTTTCCTGACTAGGAAATGCTTTAGGTACTTTTAATAAGAACCTGTAGTGAAAATCCAATTCAGTAACAGTGCACTGGTAAAATTTTATATAATACATGTGTTGCACCAATATTTCTCAAGTAGCTATTTCTATACTGAAAAAACCCAAAACCTAAAAACTTTTCCTTCATCAAAATAAGAATTTTCTGAAACAATGATAAAGCAGAAAGCAAGGGTCATGAATTCCCAAAGATATTTAAACTCATAAATCAGAACTCCTAAAAAACAGTAATAGTAGTCACTAAATAAACCCAGCAATTTATGACAATTAGTTTTAAATACGTGTTTGAATAATGTTTCATTTTAAAATAAATGTTATTGATGGTCACACATAAAAGATAATAAAGGGTTATATATGACTTCGAGAGTGGTCAGCCAATTACTGTAAATTGCTATAAAGTTCAATGGATCAAGAGGTTAACTGTAAAACCTTCTATTTATGAGCTTATAACTATCTGTAATACATGGTACTTAAGTCTATCATGCTTATGATATTTATGAACCTTTTTTAATCTATTTACATACACAATGGTCTCTCAGGCATGATAATGCATCTGTGGCATGAAGATTGATCTACATCAGAGCAGAATCTGAAGAATCTAAGATATCTTGTCCTCAAATAAACTTCTCATAACACTCCAGAAAAAACGTATGGATTTCTTTTTTAAAATGCAAAAGTATGAAACTGTATAAGTAACATATTGCAGAAGTCCTAACCATCTCTTTTTATACATCATAGCTTTTTTTCTCAGACTTTTAAGTAGTAAAGAGCAATCAACTGATTATGACATAAATCTGCAAAGTATGAATAGATCAAAAAATATTAGGGCATTCTTAGTTCAAATGTATTTTATAAAAATAACATCTTAATTCAGGTTAAACTCTTTGGTTATTTTTCACTGGCTTCTGATATCTTAGGTTTCACAGAAGCTTAATGGTAGTTATAGCATCTTACGAAGTTATTAGTACTTTGGAAATTCAGATCCTAAATCGTAATTAATATCAGCTGTTTTTTAAGTATCCTACTGTCCCAAAATTTGTATGCTAATTTCATCTGATTTCCATGAGTACATTGCCTTTAGATGAAGTTACAAAACTCATTAAAATACTAAGCAATACTAACCAAACAGCCAGGCAGTAATCAGGATCAGAGAAGAAATGTTGTCATAATCAAGTCAGGCAAGTGCAAGAAGAAAAGAAGGAAAAGGGAGACATGAGAGAGAATATGTTCCCAAACGTATGCTTCCATGACACTGTAACAATGTAACATGACTGATTCTACCTAGAGAGACAAGTTTATGGACTGTTCTTCTGGTCTTATTGATGACTGTTTTTCATTGAGAAATATAATGGTAATGAAAGAACAAATGTTAATGAAAGGAAAACAACTTGAGCTTTGTCAAAGTTCCTGGATGTTCAAATTCTGTTGGAATATAATTTACCAGCTACCAATAAACAATGAATGTTTTAAAACAATGATCAAGCTGCATCCTGTGCAAACAGGACGAAGAACATTAGCAGGAAATATGAATGCTGGATTTAAATAATAGTTGCCTCCTTCCATCCAAAAGTATTCTTCAGTAATTACAGCTGATAGTTAAAATAACAAAAACTCACCATGTATTTTATTGTATTTTAATCAGTGTTACTCCATGCTCCCTAAGATCTTGCTTTACGGTGAACTTGCCACCGGCTGCCACAAGAGAGGAGCCCCGAAGAAAAGATACAAGGACTCCCTGAAACAACATCTCAGCCTTGGCCATATTGATCAACATAACTGGTCTACTCTGGCCTCAAATCGGGAGGCCTGGAGACACACCATCTATAACGCTGCTGCTTCCTTTGAGAACGCACACAGGATCACTCTCGAGGAGAACAGGCAACGCAGAAAGAACCGTGTCCTGCTGAATATACCATCTAAGGAGTCTTTCTGCTGTGCCTTTTGCAATTGGATATGTCTATCTTGTATTGGCCTCATAAGCCACCAGCGTGCTTGTAACAAACGTGGATAGAGCCTTCCTAAATCTTCGTTTGCGAAGCCTAGCCATGAGTGAGTGAGAGTGAGTGAATCAGTGTTACCTGAATTAAGAAATACCAAGACCTGTAAGGAACCCTTAACCTCTAGTGCCATCTGAATCCAGATTTCTTGTTTTGACTTTTAGCATCTGTCTCAGCTGTTGCATTTTTATATGGAGCCTTTTAGATGACTGTGTTTTCGGGGTTTCCTACTCATTACCTTATTTTTTTGCAAATACTTTTGGTAAGTGTATTGTCTTAGTGCATTATGTAGGAAAGCCTGGACAACTTAGTCTTCTAGACGCTTAAAATTTAGGCATTGCAGTGTTCCTTGTGCCTAATTCTGGTTTTGTACCATATCATTGTTGATATGTGTGAAAAAAAGACAACATGACCTCACTTGCCAAATTATCAAACATGAGTACAGGGAATAATATATCAGATCTTTAGTTTAAGTCTACTTCTACACCTATATGCTATCAGAAATCAAGTTCCTTTTAGGCTTTATTTTATCAATGAATGGGGACCATGAAATGGCATTCTTTAAATTTATCTATACTTGTGTTTCCAGAACTTTCAAAATGAATAAACACTGGGCATCGATATCTATAATCTAGAGGATTTACAAAGGTAGTCACATACTCTATGATTTTACCTGCCTCACCAAGGAGATTCAGACAAAAGGCCTCTAAATCCTTAATTACCGATGTACCAGATAGACAGAGCACAGAAGGGATTTTCATATTAATAAGATAAGGACCATCTTAATTTGTTCACAGGGCTAAAAAAAAATGGTTACTTCTGAAATCCATTAGTAAAGCAAGTAATTATCTTTACATATGTTAGTTTTAAAAATTAGGATTAATACATTACTTTTCTAAACTTGTTCTTTTCAAAGTAGGAAATTACTGCATTTTAATCTAAAGTGAAGATTCCACATAAGTAACATGATGTCCCTAATGTGCTTAAAAACACCCAATCCAATCACTTTGACTTAAATTTGTATATACCAATAAATCTGTTTCACAGTCATTTGCAATAAGTGAATTCTGCTTAAGCACTTCCAGATGTTGGGACACCTACTGTATTCTGGTGAATTTTAGAAGTTACATAAAATTTCAAAAATAAGTACCAGTCTCATTCATGGACCTTAGTAAACTAATCAGTGTCTTCTGCTTGTTAATGGGAATGCTCTGAGGCTTGAGTCAGTGCAGTACATTCATGCAGCCTTGATGACCAGAGGAAAGCATAAGTGAAATAATTCCTTAGCATTAAAGCTAAAAAACCCCCTGACATTAGTAACCCAAAGACTGGGGCTTTAGATAATGAGAGGAAAAGGCCACAATTTTCACAGAATTTACTAAGGAGTTTCCCAAGCACTTAAGTCATTGGTTTTATTGTCTCATTTTTATTTTTTTCTAGGCAAAGGGGGGACATTACTTGTTGTTGCAGAATTCTATGCTAGGTGTCTGTTTAACTGTTGTTCATCAAAAATCCTGGGGGTTTACAGAAACCTTTCTATCAATGTCCTTGGCCTTTGGAGCAACATATTGGTCTTGATCAAAAGTCAGTGATGTGACTGACTGTGACTGACAATTTTTCAATTGTTATCTGCAAATCTAAAAATGAATTTTTTTTAATATATCCCGATTTAAAAATATCAAGACTTCTTATAAATGTGTTATTTTGAAATTTTAAATTGTCTTCAGCCTTTTGGATACTACAGTATGGATACCTACAGCTATATGGCTTTTATAATTTGGATCTCTACTCCCTATTTTGTTTCTGATTTGTAATTCAGCAGAATAAGAGACTGCATCAAGAGATATTCCATCTCTAAAGTAGGTTAGTTTAAACACGCTTTTGTCTCAACTCCAGTAGAAAGGTGTCAGATCAGATCAGGTGAAGTGTTATACTTCATTAGTTGTCAGTGACTTCCTTTGGATTTGAATAATTCACTGCTGCCTGAATATCATCTAGTTATGATTTTTATAACTACTCAAGCCAATCAGTCATTATTGCTGGAATCTTGTAGTGTTTCCAGTGTGCTGACTCAGTGTCCAACTCCCAAGTTTCTGTGAGCAAGGCTGCTCTTCAGTCTGGAGCTGTACAACACCACAAATATTCAACTTCTGTTTATACCAACCTTCATTGATAAGAGACTGTTCTATATAATAACTGTCCTAACAGATATTCATGTTTTTCTTTTGAAGCCTTTCAGAAATAAAGAAAATATGATTTGGTGGGGTTTTTGTCTTCTAAATACTGACTACATTTAATTCAATATACAGTGTTATAGATACATAATTTCAGGACTTTTTCTACAATTGTATTTGACATCTTGTGCAGTGACGGGCCTGGAGACTTTTATCTTTTTGGTTTTTTGTTTGCTTGGCTGTTTTTATCCCTGAACTCCGATACAGTGTATGTGCTCTTCCCTTGATTTCAATATCTATCTGTTCTGTACAAAGACCCGAAATGATTAAATTAAGCTGCCTTTAATCATAATGGGAAAAGAGATTAAAGTAGATAGCATTCTCTCATAGCTTAATATCTATAAGTTGTATTGAAATCCTGAGAAAATATTGAAGTTTAAAATCTCTTGTTAACATGAAGTCTTAGAAAAAGAACAAAAGTTTAAAAAAGTGAGAGATGAAAAAGAACAAAAAAGACTACTCAAAAGTGAATTTGTTACTTTCCTTTTGCGATCCACATTGTTGTATGGAGATTTTGGCCTAAGTGTTAGGCATTATCCATAAATCCAGGAACAAAGAAACTGTGAAGGGGTGTAAGGCACTCACAGTCTCCACAGTTTTGCTTTCCTTCTGACTTTGTGAGATCAGTTGAGCTGGGCAGATATGTCTCTAGTACCTTTTTATATGTCCATCTGCCTGCAGAATGATGCTAGAAGAAATGGTAGTGGCTGTCCCAATAATATTTCCCAAGTACCAAGTGAATCTTTCAGATGCGTGCAACATCCTGCATGTGCTCAGACACTTGCACATGGCAATAAAATTGAGGTCCTTATGCAGGGTTCTGAGAGATGTGTTTAAGAAGGCCCAGTTCCCTCAGCCTGTCCTCATTAGAGAGATGCTCAAGTCACTTAATCATCTCTGTAGTCCTTTGCTGGACCCAGTCCAGAAACTCCATGTCTGCCTTGTACTGAGAAGCCCAGAACTGGACACAGCAGTCCAGATGCAGCTTCGGTAGGGTATAGCAGAGGGGCAGGATCACCTCCTTTGATGTTCTGACAGTGGTCTTCCTAAAGTGCCCCAGGCTACCATCAGCCTTCTTGGCCACAAGGGCACATTGCTGGCTCATGAATAGCTTGTTGTCCACCAGGATCTCCAGGTCTGCACAGCACTCTGGGGTATCGTGCACTCCTCCCTGCTTTGTGTCATCAGTAAACTTGCTGAGGAGGCATCTACCTCTTCATTCAAGTCACTGATGAATAAATTAAACAATAATGGGTCCAGTTTTGAACAATGGGAGTTTACAGACCCTGTGCCACATAGACCCTGGAGCTGTACTTGGTTGATGCTGGAGTCTATGAAGCAAATTCCTTCATCAGCAACCAGGTTACTGACTGTCACTGCCATGCCTATCACCCCCACATGGTGACAGGACATACTTCTCTGTACAGACAATTATCCAATTCTGTGGTATGCAAACTTTTAGGCAGGGAACAGCCTGCTGAACATATTATAAAAACATAGACCTGATTTACAGAGATAGCCAAAGAAGGTTTTCTCAACACTAGCTCACATATTGCACGAAAGTAGGTTGACTACTAGTTTGAGCTAAGAGAACTCTCAGCAATCACAGCATGCATAGTCAGCATGCAGTTTAAAAGGTTTGCAGCAAAACTACATTAAAAAATAGTGTTCACTTTAACAATAGAAGATTTCAAAGACTGGGAACAATATTACATTTCATACTTCTATTTCTTCAGTCACTAACATTTCATCCAGAATTATTTTTAATTTTTTTTAGTATAAAAATGTTCTTATTTATTATTTTTTAAAGTAAAATCTATTTGACTAATAGAATTAGAATCCAAACATTTAAATAACCTTGCTGTTATGAGTTCTTCAACTGTAATACAGGACTAGTCAAAGACTAATGTTTAATGTATTTTTAAATGTGTAAGGTATGTGAAGAGAAAGCTGAAAAAAAAATACACAGACACAAATCAAAAAAGGTACATAATTATAAATAATTAGTAATCATGAGGAAAAAAATAAACAAAAAAGAAATAAAAACTACTTACAGTGTCTCTGAGGATTTAAGAACTGCCAATTTTAAAGTAATTTTTTCCATATTTTAGGTTCGTCTCACAAGAAAAAAAAATCTAATTGATACTGAATTTTGAAACAGGACTAATAGAGGACAAAAACTGCCAAAGTTTTAATTACCTAAAATTTTCTACTTGCAGGATCTGAATACTACAAACAATGACTGAACATCTCCAGTTTTCACTGACTGTTGCAGGAAATATTATGATCTGTAATCCTTTGGGAACCATTTCTGTCAGTGAGCCCAGTTCTCTGAAGGAAATTCTGAAGGTTGGGTAAAGAATTATAGCTGGTGTACTATGGAAGGATATACAGTACTTTACACTGAATTGCCACTAGTGCATAGCTTAAAAACAATCAAATTTGGGGACTTATGTTAGAAAGGTTGGAGAAAAGTTGTGAAGAAAAAGAAAAGCATAAATAGAAATTATAATAAGTGAGAAAGTGGTTATTCTTTTAGTCTTAAGGCAGTAGTTTGTCATGCTTGTTACCGGCTATAGTTCTATCATGGAAAATGGTTGTTCTAACATGGAAGATGGCTGAGTCACGTGGAACAGGGAAATTCTCTAAATCAGTTTACCTCAAGCAGCCATGGAATGACACAGGTGAAAGGAACCTGTGGAGATACTCTATTCCCAGTCCTCTCTCAAAGCGGAGTCAGGTAGAGTACGTTGCCTAGAGCTACCAAAAGTGTCAAACCCTTTTGATACTCCACAACCTCTCTGGGAAACCTGTTCCTATGTTCAGTCACCTTCAGAATGCAGTGTGCAGTACAATCAGTAATTACTTATTTAATTAATTATGGCATGAAATAAGGATGTAAAGTCCTACAGGGTGGAAGACAAGCAGACAGAGGTCAATGTCCTCTATTACTGATTTACCATGTGCCCAAAATGGTGTTAAGCCAAGTCATTCTTGGACTTTTAGGTTTGTCTAATATACAAAGGCTTAAAGTCACTGCCTGTCCTGAAGGCACTCGCTGACTTCAGTGGTGTTCGTTCTGGCCAACATGTCTGTTGGGTCTAGTTGCAGACATGCACCGGCTTCTATTCATTCGCAATCAGGAACACAACAATGACAAAAGAACCCCTGCATGTGCTATGTCGCATATCTACTGATATTTCTGTACTAAACTGGAGAGAGAATCTGATGTATAAAGCTTCATCAATGTCACTGTTCCCAAAGGAGGGCATTATCATCCATTGGAAGCTGGTTTTTTGTTTGTTTGTTTGTGCCTTTTTCTTTCAGAAAAGATCAGACTGGTTTACTATATCTGTCTTGCTCAATGTGCCAGATTATAGTGTAAAGAGAGGCCAGGGAATAGAGGCTTTTAATGCAGAATTCCAATTGAAAAATTGTTCCAAAGCTGCCTGCCTATTCCCTGCTGCTCGCACACCTACAAAGGTCGCAGTAATGGAAGAGGAGAAGTTTTGTACTTTCCGTGGTAGTGGGAAGAAGGAGTAGAGCAGCCTGTTGCCCTTCAAGTGTAGTAAAGGTAATGCAGTCAAGAGCCTTAGTTTTCTAGAAATATTAATCCAAGAAAACTTTTTTCCTCACAGATTTTAGAAAGAAATTAAGAGTTGATATTTCAATGAAAGTAAAATACGTTCAGTCAAGATTGTGATATGCCATGTTTTGAATAAGTTGAAATTTAATTTAGTGTTCCTACTCTGTCTGTGTAGTAATTCATTCACTAAGTGAATTTCTTCTCTAAAGATGTATCATGATCTCCTTCTTTGATGAAGAGATTTAGCATCTACATAATACAATTCATTACCAATAAAGCTTGTTATAACGGACAGTGGAAGCTGGAAGAACAAAGGAGCTAGGAGGTATTCCCACCTTTGTTTCCATAGGTTTTTTTGTTTGTTTGACTGCAATAGGTGTTTTGTAAGAGAAAGAAATTGTCTGCAGGCATGTATTGTGAGAGGAAAAAATACAATTAACAAAATAAATGAAATAATATGAAAGCTCATATTATTTTTAAAATCAATTTCGACTGAAAATGTCAACTCATTTAAATGTCATTTTAATGGACATATTATGGTATGTTTGTTCTTCTTAGTTATGTATGTGGAGTACCTGAGAAAGGCAGTAAAGCCTACTTAGCAGGTATGGTCATGGGAAAGGGGCTCTGAAGCTCTAGGAAGTAACGGTAACACTAGAGCTGCTCCAGGAAAGCTTCGTGAATGTCTGACTCCAGAGCAGGCATGTTATGTGCTTCACCTTTTCTGCCTTCCTTCAACTTTCAAAATTCTTTGAAACTCTTATGACTTGATTAAAATGAACACAAATTTTAAACATTCTCCGTTCCTCTTTTATCTGACTTTCTTAATTCCTAGGTGATTCTTATGCAGGCTGCACAAGGACAGAATAAATATTTTATACCTATACAAGGCTGTTGTAGTTTGAGACCCCCAAAAATCCGATTTCCGAGTCCAGGCCCCCTCCTACAACTCACCCCACTGTGAGAGGGGTTTTCCAGACAAAACACAAGACTCAATATGGGGGGAAGGGAGTTATATTACAATTATTACACAAATAAGTATTATAATACGTTATATACATAATCCTAACTACCTCTCTTATGATAAAGCAATATTTACATTGGATCAAACCTCTTCCTCCAATAAAAGTCCAGAAGGGAAGAAGGAAGGATCCTTTCCACTTTCAGGGCAGCAGTATCTCTCTTCTTCCGTGCAGCAGTTGTAGCTGAAGTTGTAGCTGGATCTCTTCCCATTGCACACAAGGGGGTCTCCTCTCACCCCTCTCAGCCCTTCGTATCCAAGCGAAGGTCTCTCTCCCGTGAACTGCGAAGCCGGGACAAAAGCTCGCCTCACCACGTCATATCATGGGATGTAAGACCCCCATGAAGGGTCTTACCCCTCCTTGAGAGGTTGAGTTCCCTCGAGTCAGAATGTTTAGGGCAGCTTTCAGTTCAGTCCCTGCCCTAAGTGTTCTATGAGAGCTCCTTTGCTCTGTCTCAGTCTACCAGCCTGGCAGCAACAGCGGTGGGGCAAGGCCACTTCCTCCTCATTCCATCCGGCCGTCCCAGTCCAGCTTCCAAGACATCTTGAGCTTCTCAGCTCCTCTCTCTGGTGCTGCTGCATTCTAAGACTCCCCTCAAGTAGGAGTTCACCCCCTCCTCTTAGGAGGGGTCTCAAAGGGGTTTTGGGGGAATCTGATTCAGTTCTTACCCCAAAACTGTCTTGGTTGATCTTTCTCTGCTCTGTTGCTGGGTCTCTCTCTCTCCTCGCTGGACATGTCTCTGCTTTGTTGCATGCCGTCTTTCTTGCTTCCCTCTTATCTTCTTGACTTTCAGCCATAGCCTTCCACTCAGCGCTGCCTCTGCCACCACTTTTCTGTCTTCTGCTTCCCACCCACAGCAGAGAAACTCCTCCAGCTTTCTAGCCACAGAATTTGGGCTAGTTTAACACTGTTTCCGAGTTTCTACGACCCCAGCTGGGGGCTGGGGGGCCCTGGCACCCAACGGGGCTCCTGCCCCTTCTCTCTCTCCTCGTGGTCTCAGAACGTGACCACTTCTCCTCCAACTGCATCATCATCCTTCTCTTCCGGTCTGGTGTGATATGTTTAAATTTTGCAGGGGCACTGACTGGGTCAACACCAAGAGAGAGACCACCCCCTCTGGGGTTACCATTTTTTTAACTCCAGGGGGAAAACCACTTTTTTTTCCCCACCACTAAGGCTCAGACTAATACTCATCAGTTTAATTTTATGTAAACAATACTAATATTAAAAATCTACCTTGTGATTTTTTTTCCTAGTTGTTCCTTTAAATTGCAACTTATGTGTTGGGACTTTCCTTTTGCTGTTAAAATTTTTCACAAGCTGTGAACATTGATTGTCATAGTGCCCCTCAATTTTCAAAGAGGAAAAAAATCCACATGAGTGACAGTGTTTAAGCTTCATGGGCTTAGACATACTCAGAAATGCTATATTCTCTTTGATTAAAGATGTACAGGATGGACAGACAGAAAATATTTCATATTTTCTCTAATTTAAGTTCCTCAAAATAACAATGTAATATAAACAGATGACAGAACCTCTGCAATTCTCCCAAGTAATAGAGAGACAGTCACATTTACTCCGTGCCACAGTCATACAGAGAAGTTCTTGCATCAGGTATGTTAAAGTGAATCAACACTGACAGGAATCTTCTAGTTGTACTGTACTAAAAAACATCCACTAGGGATAAAGTTTAAGAGTTTTTTAAGTTTAAACTGGACAAGTTCTAAATAAGGTAGGCTAGTCCAGAAGTGCTCCTTGGTCTGGTAGAATTTCTAAGTAGCATAGCTATGTTAGGAAAGCCTTTAAATGTAGACCAAACTTAATGTCTTTCTCTGACTGATTGTCCTGCAGATTACAGGCTTTTTCTTTTCTTTGATATATGTGATATCTTTGGCCTGTGACATCTGAACAATGTTATTCCTGCCTTTAACTTAAGGATCCCACATGCAATTTCTTCCTCTCACCTACTTTGCCTTCAGTTAATGTAGTTACATTTCAAGAGGGTAACAATGAAAAAAAAAATTATGTGGGAAATCTAGCTTGGATAGCTAAGCCTGCATATGTGCATATATATATATATATATATGGAAAAGGGTAAGCAAAGGACATCTTTAAGATAACTAATTGGAAACTAAACATGCTAACGAATATTTCTGATTACATGAGTATAGCTGTTGGACCTCAGTAAGTATATTTGTATAGATTTTGTTTGAGGTTTGTAATACATAGTACAAGACCCAGATTGGTAAGTGTTTAAGTTTTAGTTTAATCTTTAATGTAGACTGTGAATAACATATTTATTCACACAGTTTAGTGATATGCTGAATGTAGCAAGAGAAATCTCCCTCAGTTAAGCGGTGTTTCAAGAACTGGGAAAGTACCCTGGTCTGCTATCACCTACAGAATCTATATTTTTAGCCGGGTCTCTTGTATCTCAGAATGGAAAACTTTTCACTTGCAATAGGTTTTCAAATACTTAGAAATCTTTATACAGCAGGAATGACAAGAATAAAAAACTTGTGTTCTACAATTAGGAGTTCTTCATTAATCACTTTTATGAGATTACACAAAGTTACACAAATGTCAAACAATAAACATCATCACAAGTAATAAAAAGCATTACTGTGACCTTAAGTGGATTTAATTGACTGTTGAATAACAGCAAAAAATTTCAAAATAGCCAAGGAGTTCATTTTTAGGGCAGCATGCACTGGAATACTTCGTACAAAATACCAAATGAGGGAGGGATTAGAAGTAAAACAATACAAAATTCAGATTGTATTAAAATGGTCTATCAAAGCATTCTTCCTAAATAATCTATAAAGTAAATTTTCACAGTGGTAGCATAACCTGACTGGAAGGTAATGACACAATGCAGTTCTTTTCCCTTACCAGTTAGATGGGACATGTCCAGGTTAAATTAAAGTCTAGGGGTGATACCAAGACTATTTGGTATGGTATGCTCAGTAAGGAATATCAAATGTCCAAGAGTCAGGTCCTCCAGGATGTCAGGTACCATGTGTGCCCAAGTAGACCAGAAGAATAAGACAGACGGACAATGTCACAACTAAAGTAGTTTGTTTGGTTTTTAACTTTGACTACTTGCAGGCATTAAACAACCTTTTTTGTGCATTCATCCTTCAAATGAAGTACATGTTCTACATTTTAGTGGGTTTCTGTAATGCTTACCTATGAGAGCAGAGGCATTAGGAAAAACAGATGCTAGAACTTCAGTTTTCTGAAGTCTGAATGGACTTGAGCAGAAGACAATGTCCCACTTAGCCTACATTACTCCTATGCTAGAATACTAACCACAGAGATTATCTCTCTGTGTATTTATGCTGGAGGTGTGTGGACACCTCTAAAGAGAGTTCCTGCCTCATTAAGATGATTTAATTCCCTAAGAATATATGAAACTCTGGATCCTGACTTAGTTACTGCAACTGTATGCCTGAGGTTATGTGTCAAAACTCCAGAATTAACTGACTATACTTAAAAGAATTAGAGTGTCTCACTTTGGTTGTATCTATGTCCTGTTTATGAATCTTTTGCTAGGAGTATGAAAAAATGTTACAAAAGTATTTAAACAATAGGAAGCAGTGTTGAAGCAATTGCACCAATGGTCACAGGGTCACAGGGTTGTGTGGGCCAGACTATGAAGATGGAAAGACACATAAGCAGCTTTTAATTAGATTTCATTTAATTTTGGCTTGCTTTATTTTATTTTATTTTCTGTGTTTTGTCTTGTTTCGATTGCAACACTAAGAAGTTAGAAAAACCTTGAGCTGTGGTTGTATAGGATATTTTAATTATTCTTGATTCTGAAATAAAATGTGCTTCTGTATTGAATTTGGCTGCAAATTTTAGGTTCTTTGCTTGAGTTTTATGCAGAAGTTGGCAAGTATATAGAGTCTAGGCAGGAATTTGGAGGATGGTCATGTCATTTAGTTTACTGAATGTTATCCTGGGGGTTGGATTTTGTGTTATTCATGCAGTGTTGAAGCCTGCTTAATTCATGTAGCATTTCTGCAATTTGATTGAATTGTAAATTTCTAAGCCATATCATAATAAATAATAACAAATAAGCATTAATAAAGAACAGAAATGATGGTTTTGTTCTCTCTTTTGTGACTGGTCTTGTACAAGACTGGTATGTTCACTAATCCAAAGACATTAACCCCTCAATACAAGGATAACCAATCTGAGGGGTCTTTTTCAAATCCAACATTCAAGCCACTCCTAGCCATACTCCAGCTCCTGTTCCTGTATGTGTTTGCTCATAATTAAATTCGTTTTGTAGTATTAACTTCTACAGAGACCAGAATTTTGGATCAATAATTTTTAATTAAAACCATAAAGGGGTTTTGCCAATAATTTTTAGATAGTGAATGCATTCAGACAGATCATTGGTTGAAATCTGAGGGTTTTTTTCCAAATATTCTTTCAAATTTTATGAGTCAGTTAAGGAAACAACCAGGTTGAAGGGTTTCAAAGAAAGGCATGACATATACCATCTACTATGATTTAGATATCATTTATAGCATTCAAACTTCTATGAAATTTATCATTAAACTATCATGTACAGAATATAATAGAACCTTATTGAAATAAATAACAACATTTGGACTAACAACCTTAAAATTAAGCTTGTATTAATGCAGTTTTCTGGCTCAGGGACCCGACTTGTTGAAGAATTTTTGGAAAATAAATATTCTGACTGTAAAAAAAAGGAAATGACCTTTAAGATTAAAAAAAAATATACACACTGAAGTAATACATTAGTCTATTTTTAAGTCTTTTGGAAATATTGAATCCATTATTTTATTCATTAAGCATAGTCTGAGAAAACAGTTGGAAACTGTCAGAAATGTCTGTTAAGTCTTAGATATATTTTCCAACTTCTAGAATATGAATTATAGGAAAATAGAAAGTGTAATTAGTACAAGACTCCTTCACAGACATTTTGAATTCACTTGTTTCAAATGAACTGCCATACAAAGCTGGCATACAGTGTGCCCCTATCTATTAAATTTAGTAAAATGGATTTCTTGCTGTGATAAGTGATGCAATTGTAAATTTCAACAGAAAAGTGATTCTGATAAACAGTGGGTAGCATTTTTATTTAAGTAACAATGATGTTATTCAACAACTATTATAAGTGGTCTGAAATATGACGCAATAGTCAAAAACAACTGTGGAAAGTTATAATCTTTTAGCAAAGGAATTTTTGTTCTTGGGAAGAAGTCCTGGGACCTGAATTCAAGTATGAACAAACTAAGAGTATCAATGAAACAACACTTCAACGTAAAAAAGATGTCAGCCTTTTTTGTAATACTGTCAAGATTAAAGCAGTCATTGAAATCACCTAAAATTAAAGGAATACTACAGGCTGTATTTCTTAATTCATATTAAAAGCAGCTGGGTACATTAAATTAAGAGAAAAGAGCTCATATACCCAGAGAAATTTATGTTGTCCCGTACAAGTTCTGACTCTTATCATATCTGTCCAACAGGTATGAAACAAATAACAGAGATCTCTAGTTTTAAAAAGATGAATAAATACTCTGAAGTAAATTACCTGTCAACATTTCTTTGCCAAGTTCATGATGAGAGGGTGAAGCAGTTCACTGAAATAATGACAAACTTTGATGATTGTCAACAAACATCCAGTTTCTTTCATAACTTTCATACTCTGTCCCTGACTTGTGCCTTCATGTGGAAAGCAACAAGTTACCCACTATGTGTAAATATAGTGAGTGAAAAAATATTGGGGACTCATGTTCCTGACATGAGTCTGAAGTTTGAACTTTCAAGCCTCCTGGTTTGAAGTTCTAATACTTTAGGATAACTAATACTTCCTGATAGTGTTTCATGCACTGATACTGGAGACATCTGCTACAAACTTTGGATCTAGATTAACTTTATTTATTTGTCTGAGAACACCAATATAGACTTGAGAAAACCTGAAAGAGTTCAAATTGTGAATTTTATTTGTGATGATTCTAGGTCTCTAAAACGTCAGATTTCTCTACGTTTTCCTCTGCAACTTTGATTATGAGTAAACTGAAGAAAAGCGTGAGACTGAAACAGGTCCTATACCATGATGGAAAACAGCAAAGTTCTTCAAAATGAAGAGGAAAATATTATAGAAAAAAACCTATTCTGCTTTTTCTGGGGTAGAATTAATTTTCTTCTTAGTAGATTGTGTTGTGCTATGTTTTGGAGCTGTGACTGAGACAGTATTGATAAGGCACCTGTGTTTTAGCTATTGCTAAATAGTGCTCATACAGCATCAAAGCCTCTTCCTCTTCACGCTGCTGTCCCAGAAATAGGATAGAGATGGTCGAGAAATTGAGAGGGGACACAACCATGACAGCTGACCCCAACTGACTAAGGGGTTATCCCATACCATATGTCAGGTTCAGAAAGTAATGCTAGGGAGGGAAGTTTGCCACAGCTGGCCAGTGCTTAGGGACTGGGTGGACATGAGGTTTTTTTCTTTTTGTTCTAGTTTTTGGTGGTGGTGGTGGTTTCGTGTTTTGGCTGAGTGGTTCTTTTTCCTAAAAAAAACTATCTTTAGATCAACTCACTAGTTTTCTAGTTTTGTACTTCCAATTCTGTTCTGTATCCCACTGAGCAAGTAAATATGTTGTTCTTATCTACCTACCAGGATTAAACCACAATAAACTTTTATTTTTAAAATAAAATAGTAGATAACTGAGATGATAACAGATTAAACATGAGTATATTACTGCAAAGCAGAATAATTATTTTGCAGATCTACTTTTAGAAATTAATGTTTTACAGTTTTTCTTTAATATTTAAATATTCTAAAATATAAACTGCTTTTCTAATTGCAATTGATTGTAGGAAATAAAAAAAAAAAAAGAAAATCTATTCTCCCAACAGAAACAATTTTCATATCATTCTATCCCAGAATAACTCTACTAACATACAGGTGAAAAAGCATATAATATATTTTCCCTCATTCTTTTAATAATAAAGAACACCCCATCTAATTTGGTCAGTCATTGTGTGATAGCTAGACAATTTCCCTATTGTAGGCAACTATCTAACAGAACAATTTGAATTAAGGTATAAAAATGTGAAATCCAGGGCACTGTAACACAGTATAAATACAGAATTTTAAACTGACACAAAGTATTAGTTATATAATCCTGGCAGAAATACAATAAAACAAATCCAAAAAGAATAATAAAAAAAAAGCCCTCACAATCCAGTAAGCGAATATTTATTAAAACATTTCAGTTTCAGTGTTTAAAATGTACAAGTGTGGTGTAAGGGCAATATAATTTAGTCAATTATTATTTGATAGATTGCATATTCTGGAAAGTTGTTAACTGCAGATAAATCTTGTGTTGGAGATTTTACACAATTCTTTGATTCTGTACTGGAAAAGTCCTTGTAGAAAAATTCATTATTACTGTTACAGTGGAAAAAATGCTTATAAGTCATCTCTAAAACCACTTTTAAATGGAATCTTTCCATTTTATTTTAAAATTATTCCCACAAGGAAGTGGATGCCATAGGGAGCATAGAACAGTTTAAATAGTTTGAATAATGGTTGTTTACAACATTCTTATGAAAGATGCTTATGTGACACAAATAACAGAGGCTGATATCAATCATAAACAACAAAAGTAAGAATATACTTGAAGGAATAATCTAAAAATGTTAATCGTTCTTCCTCAGATATGCGACAGAGATATGGTGAGTCAAAAATGAAGATGGGTTGTTCATCATGAAAATGGAGATGCTTGTTGGACATTTAATGTCCATGCTGATGAAGCCTAATGAAAGTTAATCTTATCAAAAACAAATTAAGCAAGCTAAATATGTTGTAATAAATATGTCTAAGTAAGACCCAAAGAAAATATCATTTAATGACACTGGAAGGTAGCTATCCATTGTGAAAGAATAAAAAAGAAATTCAAAACATCAGGTATGTGACAAACTATCAAATATTACTATGTCTGACATAGATGTATATAACTCACCAGTTCCAAATAAAGAATATAAACAAAAAAAGATGTGAAACCAAGTTCTTAATATCTCATATAGTTAAATTAAGTTGATATTTTAAATTACAACATCTTGTTCACAGGTATATAACTGCATTACCTCTTAAAATAACTAAGCTTAAGCAAGTCAGATTGAGAAAAACTCAGTTCAAGCATAATCGATAAAGCAGTGTTAACATTTATTTAATAGCTAAAAACTCTGAAGATTTCTTCTTTGCTAAGAATATTACACCTCAGGATATGCAAGCTCTGCACAGGACTTACAGTTACTTTTTCTTATGTTGCTACAATATACAGCACAAAAAAAGAACAGAAAACTATCCATCTTTCATATGTGTTTATTGCTTCTCTCCTAGTCCTCAGAAAAAAAGCAAGAACTGCCCATCTCAGTCACCAGTGGGGTTGGGAGTAGGATTGAAGAGAAATGACTGCAGTATGGAAACCTAAAGGAGGAAAACTTATCTTGAGGCTGGAAATTTGGAATTAAATGCTGGAATTGCCTATGTACTAGATCTCAAATATGCTGAAAAAATGGATGAAAATTGGAATGTGAGGAATAGCATGAAATGTGTGAAATGGTGTAGAGTGTGGGTAAATCAAATCAGGATTCCTCTAAGAAGTGATTGAAATCATTTGTCATAGGAGGTCTCCATTAGTATTCACAATAAAATTATCCAAAGATATTTGTATGTACCGAATGTACTAATAAATTTGTATGCATTTGAATGTACTGCTAAACACATTTAAAGAAAAAAAGAAATAAGAAAAAAGCTAGCCACAGTGGGGTGGAAAAAGATAGGACTTGTTCTATTTGTCTTAGATCTGTATAGTGTTTTTCTGTATGTCTATTTGTGTTAATCTTTTGCTATCTACATGTGCATATTTAATATGAGAAGCTGGTACCCCTTAATAAAAGTGATAAAAGCTGGTGAGAGGATTTTCTTTGTTAACATTAGTAAGTTCTGAAATATATTACATGCTGTTTCTCCCACCTACTCCAGAATCCTAAATAAAAGCATGATGATTCTTCAGAATTATTCCTTCCAGGACTACTCCTAACATATCATTTATGTGACTTTTTGTTCAACTGTCTCCAAAAGCTACTTATAAAAGCACAGTCCCCCTCAACAGATTTTCTTGCACACAGTTTATTGAGTCTCCTTTCTTACTTTCATTGAATTAATGTATTAAGCCAACATCAGTCATTCCTCTGTTGTACATACTTTGACTTTTTAGAACTATAGTTGCTGTTCTCCTTAGTTGCTGCTTTAACAGGCTTTTATATATAGACACCTGACTGTGGTAAAATGAAGGTTTTCAGGAAAAGACAACATTTTCACGCAAGTCAAATGTCATTCTGTGGTATTTTTTCATGTCAGGGAATATGCCATTTTAGGTGGTCTGGCTTCTTTTTACCTCCTTGAATCATAAAATCATAGAATGATTTGGGTTGGAAGGTACCTTAAAAATCATTTATTTCCAACTCCCCTACCATGGTCAGGGACACCTTCAACTAGACCAAAGTGCTCAAGGATACATGCAGCCTGACCACCTTGAACACTCACAGGGATGGGGCATAAATAATTTGCTTTAGCACACTGATTATTTCTTTTTTTGTTTGTTTGTTTATGTATTTCGTACAGCTCACTGAACTCCTACCAATTTGTCAGTATCTTTATGGAAATTTGATGCCCAGAGCTAAATGCACTGCTGTGGGGGAAACCATGCCAATGCCTTAGAAAGAGAAGTTCTAGTAGACTTTTGCTTTGTAAGGTAATACATAAGCAGTCCAAATTTGTATTAGCTTTTCTATTTTATTGCAACAATATTTCACATTGTTAAAGTAATATCTACCATGTTGATAAGTATTCCCAGACTTAATGCTTTCCAGGTTGTTGCCTCCCTTTCAATCTTTGTATGATTTGGTGCATTTCTGTACAAATTCTTGAACTTGCATATTTTCAAGCTGAATATCTGATTTTTCTGCCCATGCTGTCAATTTCTGAGCCCTCATTGGTGCTTGCCACTCTTCTAAATCTATCAGTGGCAAATTTCCTTAGCAATTTCCTTGTTTGTTATTTCCTGTTAAATACTAATAAAATTATATATTATTTATCTGATTTCTGGGTCTTCAGTTTCATTCTCAAGTTGATATATGGAAATTTGCAAACAACACTTGAAATGTATTCTTCAGTCAGGCTTTGATTTACTATTTTTTTAAAGTAACTGCAAATGCAAAATTTTTGAAAGATGTAAAATAAAGAACTTTCCTTATTCAAGTGCTTGAGTTGAAATCCAGGTTCAAAATTGCTACTGATTCAACAGTAAAAGTAGCATCATTACATACTTTATCACTGCATAAAGAGACCTCTTTGCAGGAGATTTTTTTTCTTCACAGAATCACAGAATATGCTGAGTTGGAAGGGACCTACAAAGATCATAGAATCCAACCCTTAGCCTTGCACAGGACTATCCCTAAAAGTCACACCAAGTGCCTGAGAGTATGCTTCTTGAACTCTGTCAAACTTGGTGCTGTGAACAGTGCCCTGGAGAGCCTGTTCCAGTACCTAACCACTTCCTGGGTGAAGAACCTTTTTTCTAATATCCAACCTAAACCTCCCCTAACACAACTTCAGGCCATTCCCTTGAGTCCTCCCGCTGGTCACCACAGAGAAGAGATCAATGCCTACCCCTCCTCTTCCCCTCATAAGGAAGTTGTAGACTGCAATGAGGTCTCCTACCAGTCTCCTCCAGGCTGAACATGTCAAGTGACCTCAGCTGCTCCTCATATGGCTTCCCCTCAAGGCCCTTCCCCATCTTCGTTGCCCTCATTTGGACACTCTCTAATAGCTTAATATCTTTCTTATTTTGCAGTGCCCAAAACTCCACACAATATTCAAGGTGCAGAGCAGAGAGGGACAATCATCTCCCTTGACCAGCTGATGTTCCCCAGGACACAGTTGGCCCTTCTGTCTGCCAGGGCACTGCTGACTCATATTCAACTTGGTGTCGATCAGGACTCCCGGGTATTTTTCTGCAGCATGGCTTTTCAGCATCTCATTCCCCAGTCTGTATATACAATCAGAATCACTCAGGTCAGAAAAGACCTCTAAGGTCATGTAGTCTAACTTTTCACCAATCAACACCTTGTCAACTAAACCATGGCACTAAGTGCCACATCCAGTTGTTTCTTGAACATCTCAAGGGATGGTGACTACACCACCTCCCTGGTGTAGGAGGTGGTGCTTAACAACGCTTAACAATTAACATGCTTAAACATGAAGAAATTCTTCCTGATGTCCAACCTGAACCTCCCCTGGAGCAGTCTGAGTCTATGTCTTCTTGTCCTGTCACTTGTTGCCTGGGAGAAGAGTCTGACCTACAACCTCCTTTCAGGTAGTGGTAAAGAGAGATAAGGTCTCCCCTGAACCTCCTTTTCTTCTGGCTAAACAACCCAACTCCCTCAGCCACTCCTCATCAGACTTACTCTCTTGAGCTCTGTTGCCCTTCTCTGGACTCTTTTCAGTACCTCAATGCCTTTCTTGAAGTGAGGGGCCCAGAACTGGACACAGGACTACAGGTGCAGCCTCATCAGTGCCAAGAACAGAGAAACTATCACTTCCCTGGTCCTGCTGGCCACACCATTCTTGATACAAGTCAGGATACCATTGGCTTCCTTGGCTTTTCTGCTGGGCAGCTTTCCAGTCACTCTTACCTCAGCCTGTAGATCTGCATGGGTTTTTGTGACCAATATGTAGGACCTGACACTTGGCCTTTTTGAACTTCATGCCACTGGCCTCAGCCCATCAATTCAGCCTATCCAGATCCCACTGCAGAACCTTCCTACCCTCCAACAGATCAACACTCCCACCAAATTCAGTGTCATCTGCAGACTTACTGAGAATGCATTCTATCCCTTCATCCAAATCAATAAAGGTTTTAAACATGACTGATAAAGGTATTAAACAGGACTTATTTGTTTTGGTTTTAGCATATGTACATTTTAATAGTGGGATTATTAATTTCATGGTACAGAAAAAGAATATTTACCAGCATTTTCTTTTACAAAGATATGCACCCACACACCCTCACAGAGGCAGAATACAGTACTTTATTGGTTTGCTGAGCTAGCTTTCTGTGGCTTGCTCTACTTGGCTAGATGTTCTTGATAACAGATATCTTCAGTCTCAAGGGCTGTTACTCTGTCACCTTTAATGGACATAATAGATATGTTCCTTGGCAAACATAAAATAGTTTTACCAAAATTAACAGACTCATGACTGTTTATACAAGCTGAATCTTACTTATGCCTATGTGTAAATGCATTTTGTTTCACATTTCTGTGTAACAGAATTCTGGAGATGATGCTCTCTGCGGTATTAAATTTAACATACTGTCATCTTACTTTAAAATGAACGTCACATAAGCGTATGTTAAGAATAAAGCATTTTTCTTCTCCACTGGGAAGTGGTATCCAAAATTATCATTACATGTAAGACACTGCAAAACCTGTATGTCTACATCTCTAAATATCAGAATTATTCAAAATTGTTACATTGGGAATACAGAAATTTCAGTACTATCTTACACTTGATCTATAGACATACCACTGTATGTGTGCGTGTGAGTGATGTATTCTTATAGCATTAATAATTTTCATCTTTTATTGTATGAATAATGCATGAACTTTATTTTCTTTGTGCTTTTCCATTCAGAAAACTGCATCAAAAAGTCACACCTCCAGATTCATTCTCATTTGGACTGAACACATTGAATATTATTAGTTCAGAAATATGACAGCTATGAAAACATGTGGAACCCATGGATATCCCTGAGAAGTAAAAGGAGATTTTGAGCAACATTACTTAATAAGCATGTTCATTAGGACTCTTATTTTTCCAGGAGTCAGAAAAATACAGAATTACAACATCTAAACCGCTTTATTTTTAAAACCAATTTTCATTAAATAATATGTACAAGGACTATGTAGTGAATTTATTTGTTCTTGATTTAGAAAAAAAATCTTTTACGTGAATGTTGTGATCTCACCATTATTCATGGGAGGTAAGAGGGGCTCTAAGAAGACTCCCAGGAGAGGAAAAAAAGGTTGAGATTTGAGTATTTAGTAGTAGAATTATAGGAAACTTTAAATGCAAAATATTTCACCAGAGTGTAAATTTATAAGTTTCTCTGCTCATCTTGAAGGGGATATTTTCTCTAGAAGACTGTTTTATTCCCAGTGAGAGCAGGAGCATTCAGAATTGGCCCTGTGTCATGTAGCCTAGTGGTGTCTTAAAGGTCAAATATACCTTGCAGAATGGTACAAGTTTTTTTGAAATGTGAACATATTACCCTTATTAGCAGATTAACAGCACAACATATATGTGAATGAAGAACCTAAATATATTTTTCACTTTCATCATGAAGGACCTCAAATCACTTTATTGGGAACATTTATGTCTCCAAAGGTTACAGCATTCTGAAGTTCTGCCCTGAATCTGTGATGCAGGTCAGTGACCTGGGCTCTTAGCACCCAGATGACATACAAGCAGCTCAAATGCAATTACAGTGCCAAAATTAGAGCAGGGTTCTTGCACAAAGCTCTCTGAGAGCCTCTTAGAGAGGCTGGAAACTACTTGTAGGTATGAATTATTTGTGGAGGTAGTGAACAACACAGAAACCTGCCAAGGCCTCTGTAGCCAGTGTCAGAGTCCATACTTGACATGACCATGATACAGTTGGTTGCCTCCTACCTTTTAGCCTTCCTTGGAGGTCATGATCCTCAGCATATGTGTCTGATGGTCCATAGTGTAGAGATAGGTACAGCTTCGAAAGAATTTGTGACAGAAAGCTAGAACTCGATTTTGCTTAGAAAGACTGTAGAATGCCTTTTCAAATGGGTTAGATTCTTTCCTTCCTTCTGCAGTTCAGAGAAAGTCATAGGGAGAAGCTGTGAGCAAACTATCTCTTTCCCTGATCCCTTTCCCTGGTGGTGCAGAGAGATAAGATGTTTGCAGACATGTACAAGGCCTTGTTAGGTGGGGAAGGAGAGAGAGAAGATACAAAAAGCCTTGGAGAAGGCAAGGCATTACCTTTTTCTCCTGGGGGCCTGATGTGTGCATCATCATTAAGAAGTGGTTCTTGCATCTGAAATAAACCTTTTTTAATCCTTCCACTGCCTTGGCATTCTTGGGAAGAATACCTGATTATGTTTTACCTTATGATAGATACAGCTCCTAGGACATGGAAGGTCACTGTCCTTGTTTATAACCTTCACTTTGAAATGAAAGACATGGAAATAAATTATCTTTAGAGTGTGATACTTCCACAAACAAGTTTTTTGTGTTGTTTAAGTAAAAACTGGTGAAATCAGTTACAACTAAATTGCTCTTCAGCTGCTTATTTGTTTGTGAAGTTGTCAGTTTTTACAAGTAATTTCAGAAACTTGATTTCAAACTTTAGTAGCTGATTTTTTTAATTTTTTTTAAGTAGCATAGCAGAAGCCACTGTTTGATGAGCAGGAGCCTTCTAGAATTAAAATCTGAGAAGAGATTAAACAGAACTTTCTAATATTGCTGCACTCACAATTGTTGCTTTATGCAGAAATACCCCCAATATGCAAACCAAAATACCTGAACAACTTGAGTCACTGAATAAAGACTAGACTGCCTGGAAACAAGAAATAGTCGACAGCTGTTCCACATGGTTGTGTTTTGAAGTGTTTACTACAAGTCAAAAGCAATGTGTTTTGGAATGGCAAACTGAAATTGCCAAGACAAGTAATAGAGAAGTTAATAACATGTAGGTGGGAAAATGCCAAAGGTCAGATGCAGAGTCAGAAGAATTCCCTTCTTTTCCTTTTCCTTTTCCTTTTCCTTTTCCTTTTCCTTTTCCTTTTCCTTTTCCTTTTCCTTTTCCTTTTCCTTTTCCTTTTCCTTTTCCTTTT